>NC_081264.1:12355374-12655374 GCF_030490865.1 Poecile atricapillus | reverse complement strand
CTCATCTTTGCGGTCTGCTAGAGGCAAGGCACAAGGGGAAGGCATCGGGAGGTGTGTGGTGCTGCTACCAGAAGTCCTATGCACTCTTGATCCCAGTTTTTGGAGCTCTATCATGCACTCCCCCTCCGGCCTGTTCTCCAGAGTTCGGGACAGCTCGTCTGCGCTGTTGTCGAAGGGGTGAGGTCTGTGGCATGGAGCCCTGGGCGCGAGTTCGGGCTTTGCTTCGGTCTCCGTTAAGGTTTCCGTGGAGCTTTCAATGTTGGATGTCCTTTCCTCCAGCAGGGCTGTCAGAGGGAAGGCAAGGCTGGCCTGGGCCGTGCCGTTCGGGCTCTCTGCTTCTCCTTCACCTTTCCCAACACCTTCCTCCTCCTCCGTGTTTGGAGCGTCTCTGTTTCCGGAGCCCTCGGAAGGAAGGGCCTGCAGGCCTCTCCCCTGAGTCACCTTCTGGAGAGCACTGCTGGTGTCGCTGTGCTCGTCCTGCTGTCCTTTCAGCTCTGCAGCACCGTGTGAGGCCGGGTGGGGGTTGGCTGTGGGATTGTTCGTTACGGTACCTGTATCCGCCTTGGCCTTTTCCCCACACAGACTGTCAGCTCTCTTCTCCTTATCCAGGCCAACCTCATCCCCTTTCCCTGCTGCCTCCAGGCCACCCCTCAAGTGCTCCTCCAGCCCAACATCATCTTTAGTGGCCTCCTGCAGAATGTTCTCCATTTGTCCCTCTGCCACCCCAGCTGCCACAGAGAGCTCTGCCCCCATGGGGGCCCTGCCCTGCCTGCCCAGCCCGTCCCCCTCGAAGGGGTCGTCCCCAGGAGGGCCCAGGCTGCTGAGCTCCAGGGAGCGGCGGTGCTCCTGCCACTTCTCGTTGAGGCTGGGGTCGCTGCTCCGGCGGTTGGTTGTAGGCACGCTGCTGTCACAGGCTGTTGTCAGATTGTCGAAGGATCTTGTCTTTGGTAGCCTGCAAAGGGACAAACAATCCCACTCCCAAGTCAGAGGATGTTTTTATAACGTTGAGCTACTGTGGTTTAAAACCAACCCCCCAATTAGGACAGTAACAATCTGCCAGCTAATGGACTTGTGGGAAGTATTATCCAGGAGCACATCCCGACCATCTGTAGTGCAGAGCTGCTTCAGTGCCTCCTTTGTTTGCCATCAGGAAAATATGTTCAACCAGACTTCAAACATTCCCAGATTAATCCCTTTACCAGCAAGCCCCAATGCTTACAGCCTGGTCACACCTCCTAATTAACATGTGCTCAGAGTCACTGTACAACGAGCAAAGAAATGGTTATGCAACATTGAAGGAGAACTCAAATTCAAGATAATCAATGAAAGTTTATATCCCACAAGGATTGAAGGAATTCTCTGTGGCTGTGTGACAACCCAGAGTTTAACCCTATTTTCCCAGCTTCTCTCTGCCACACTGTCAGCCCTGAAATGTGACAGCTTCCAAACCCACCCCACGGACAGGCTGTGCTTGGGCAGCTCAGTCCCATGGTTCTGCCAATACACCCAGGAGAAATCCCTGCCCTCCCACCCCAGCCTTCTCCTTTCATATCCCCCAGTATTCTCTGTTGATCTTACTTTACAGGATGGGATTTCTGGGCTCTAGGCTCACCTGCCCAGAGGCTGCTCTTCGGGGCTAGAGCCTGGCACAGGGTACGGGGCACAGGTGTCGTCGGCGGGCGTGGAGGGGGAGGAGCAGGGCAGGTAAACAGCGCTCCAGAGCATCAAGTTCCGCACATGGCACACGGGATACAGCACCTGGCAGGGGGAGCACACGGCAAGGGTCAGCTCCTGCCTTCCAGAAGGAGAAGTTCAGCTCTGAGGGGGGCAGTTCACTGGGCAGGTCTCAGCTGGGACACATTCAGCCCATGCCAGGACTGGTGACAGCTTTTCATCAGGCACACTTGGGGCTAAAATGACCTCTTGTGTCAGAGGCAGAACAATGCTGGCCTTCAGCTCCTCCTGAATGAACTCTGCAATGAGCTCTCTGTGAATCCACACCTTCACAACTCATGGGATTCAGTGGCTCGTTGTGAGTGCTGAGGTTCCCTTGTGTGTTGTGTTAGACCGTGCCAGAGGGAGCTGAACTCATCCCATGGACCCCAATCCACCACAGCCCAGCCTGGCTCCAGAGCAGGCACTCATGGGTACATGTTCAGTACATGCACAAGTTCTTTCAAAAGACAGCTTGCTCTTAAAAGGGATTCCTTGATTGGGAAATACATTTTCTGCTTCACTTTAAAAACACCTGGGCTCATTTTAGCAATTCCACTCTTTTCCAAGTAACTTTCCCGTGGGAAAGCAGCTCCACCACACAGGCACTGCCCAGGCTCCCCAGGGAATGAACACAGCCCCAAGGCTACCAGAGCTCCAGGAGCATTTGCACAATGCTCTCAGGGACAGGGTGGGATTTTGGGATGCCCTGTGCAAGGCCAGGGGTTGGACTGGATGATCCTGCTGGGTGCCTTCCTAAATGAGGATATTCTGTGATTCTCTGAACGCTGCTTCCCTGGCACTGAGCAGGGGAAGGGCTAAGGGGTGGCTGCTGCCCTTAAACAGCTCTGGCTCTATAAGAGATGCAGCTGCACCACGGGCATCTTTTAAAGCCTCAACTAAAACCACAAGAAAATGAACCCAAAACAGGAAATTACCTGAACTCCCATGTGCAGAAGGAGTGTCCTTGTATTTCCTGAGAAGAGGGGCCAAGTGGGATAGAGCACAGAAGGGCAGCCCAAGGACAGACCTGTCCACACAGTCACTGTGAGAGCCCCCTCTCTGCTCCTCCTGGCATTTTCATGGAAATCTAGAGGCATCCACAGCTTTAAGATCCCTCCAGGCTGTGTCTGTTCTGCCTCATGAACTCTCCCCAGGAGTGTCAGGTGGGAAGGCTCCAAGGGCTGGTTGCAGTGACAGCCCAGAGCCAGGGCACACTCAGCCAAATAGTGGTTCAGGGGAGTAGAAGATTCATCTTTTTTACAACCACTGTGGCCATAAAACTCCTTCCTGCTTAGTCAGGGCTCAGTTTTGCTCTAACAGCTGAAAGCCACATCCGTCATACACAAACCCACTGCACAGTCCTTACAGTTCAGTTTATGACATCTGATACTTTGATAAATAAAAAGGGTTTAAATATTTATACAAGTCCTTGCAGTCCTAACCATGATGTCATTTGGTGTTTGCTCTCTTGCCCATGCTCTGCACCCCTGAATCCCTCATGTGACCTTGCACCAAACACACAACTGAGCCTCTTCCCAGCATCTTCAGTGAGCTCCTACCATGGAGGAGCCAAACTGAAAACCTAAAGGTATCAGGAGAAACAAAGATACACTAAATAATCGGAGCTGCTTTTTCTGTTTAGATTTAAAATGAATTTAGACACAGTGTCTAGGTTTGCAGGCAATTTTCTGTCACTCCTCTGACACAGCTCAGTTCTCCAGAGAGGTCTATTTATCAAACACTGAAATGTTTTCTGTTACAAAATATAGAATATTTAGTCACAGAAAGCACATTTCCAGCACAGAAAAATTTCTGAGGTGGCATTTGACATTCCCCAAATATCAGCAAAATTAACCCAAGACTTCAAACACCAGTCTGAGCTGGGTGTTCCAGGGTGAATGTCAGGGAGAGCTGAGCTGATCTGGAATCATCTCTCTGTCCATGGTGACAGTTCAAAGAACCACACAAGGGTTTGGGATAGAAGAAGCCTCAAAGTCCATCCAGTGCCACCCTTGCCGTGGCAGGGACACCTCCCACTATCCCAGGTTGTTCCCAGCCCCATCCAACCCGGCCTTGGCACAGCCTCAGCTGCACCCCGTGTCCCAGTGCTGGGGTGTTTCTCAGGGGACCCCCATCTGTGGGATGCTGCTTGGGGGAGCAGCCCAGGGCTCTCCCCCAGGAGGGGATTGGGGTACATACAGATTCCGACTGGGAGGAGTAGAGCAGGTTTTTGAAGGCTTTGTTTGCTGCCCGCAGCAAAGACCAGACGGAGCAGGTCCGTTCCTGAGTGTGTTTCTCTCCTCTCTCTTTCGCATTGTTGCACAGGAATGTTCCAAAGAGGCAGGAGTAGGTGTGCTGCACCAACTTCACCTGCACAGAGCCACACACACAATGTCAGCTGGCACAAGGGATCAGCCTCACCCCCCTTCCCTGACCAAACCCCTCCCCAGGGCCCACACCAACCCACGGCATTTCTCACATACTTCCTTACAAACCAATTGCAAAGGAATGCAAGGGGAGAGGAATCTTTTAAAATCATAACTGAACAAATTCAGGAAAAAATGTAATGCAGAAAGACAAAATATTTGTTCCTAATCAAGTCATGTTGATATAAACTCATTGCCCTGCAGGCCAGGCAAAGCAGAGTCACGATTCCTCTGCTACACAACATTCACTCAGCACAGAAATGCTGATCATTAATCACTCCATGTTGGGCCCAGCCTAACAGATGCCAGCTTAACTTCAGGGATATCAATGACTTCCTTGGGATTATCCAGATGTTTAAATGAAGACAAGTGGTTCAATACCATAATAAATTAGGGGTTCACTCTACAAAGGCCAGCACACCACGGGTATGTTCTCTCCCAGCCTGTGGAGATTAGCAGTGTGCTGTGAAGCCAGTTACTACCTCTTGTATCTCATTTCACAACTGAGCTACTCGGGGACTGTACATGGGCTCAGTTACATGGCTGAGCTGGCAAGTGGTAATTCCAGTCAGCCACAATCACAGGAATGTGCCTTAAATCTCTTAGTGGATCAGACACTTTGTAAAAACTTCTACTCTTCAGACTAGTGGCCCTGCAGCCCATGACTGCCACTTCCCCAGTGATCTGAGAACTGACTTGGGCCATCCAAGGTGAATTCCTAATAGGAATGCTGTCAGCTTCCAGAGAAGGTAAGCACAGCTCCTATATCTACACATTTGCAATGAAGAAACTGAAAAAAATGGAGCAGGTTGTTTTTAGAGGAGGAGTATTCAAGTCAAAACAAGATTCAAGCGGGGGGAGATTGCATTGGCAGTAAGAAGGATTTGTTTTCAGGCTGTGTGGATGTTTCACATCTCTTAGGTGAGACTATTCAACTAATATAATTTATTTATTTAAAGTCTAAAGGAAGTCCTTGAGGCTCCTGCTTTTAAGAGTGAGCAGACCCTGTGGGTTACAGAAGTTCTTCTGTCCCCTGTATCTGGCCAGCTTTCCTGTTCCCTTTATCAGGTGAGAGCATATACAGAATATATTCACATATATATATAAAATAATGGAATGGATTGGGTGGGAAGGGATCTTAAAGCCCATCCAGTTCCATCCCCTGCCATGGGCAGGGACACCTTCCACTATCCCCACCCAACCTGGCCTTGGACACCGAATGTCACAGAGAGGTGGCAAGATCCACCCCCTGGGCTCTCCAGCAGTGTTTGGCAGCAGTGAATAAACCAGGAGTCTCCCAACTCACAAGGAATGCTTCGTTAAACTCGAAGGAGCAGGGGAACTGCCTCTGGAGCTGATGGACACAGTCCAGCCACTGCAGAAACACCGGGCAGCGCTCATTGAGGTCGTCTGAATTCTCCCCGTGGCCACAGCGATCTGCAAACTTGTGGCCAAAATCCAGCCACTCCGTCTCCACTAGCACCTGGAAACCCTGCAGGGAGGAGAGGAGAGATGAAGAATTCCTATTTTTCCTTTGGTTCAGTTTTCTGAGATGGTCTGAGACTTGTGGGAATCGCTGTGTCCTCTCTCCTATTTCCCCTCGGCACCGGGCTCATTACCTCTCTTTACTGCTTCCCCTAATGCCTCTGTGCTCTGAAATGGAATTAGGACAGATAAGGGTTCCCAAATGACACAAACAGGAAAGGGAATAAGGCAGGTTAAGTCCTCAGTGACTGGCAGGGAGTATCCTGATATGAGCCCTATCTCATCCAGGCAGTGACAAGCAGGAACTTCATTTTGCCAAAGCTTCTGGATCATGGTATCCAGTACTTGGACAAGTTATATAAAAACTTTTCTTGAAAATGATGGTCAGATCCACTTGTCAGAAAAGAAAACCATCCATCCACAACAGGACATCCAAGAGCAGGTGCTTGTCTGTGCACACAGCAGTCACAAGGTTGATTAAAGGTTCACTTGAGTGATTTTTCATGAAAAGGGCAAAGAACATTCCCAAACAGTGCCTGGGTGAGCAGCTGAATGTCACACCTTGTCTCACAGGACCTGAAATCCATCACAAGGCAGGAAGGTTTTGGTTCTTAGCGGAAAGAAAAATTGTAGAGAATGTTTATTGAGTCAAAGGCTGTGATTAGAGCCAAAATAATGGCTGACAGCTGAAAAGCTTTAAATCTGACAGCACTGAAAACTCATTTTCCTCAGTGTTTCTGATCCTGGTACAGACTGCTATGGTTTATGGATTGCTCTGGGTGACAGGGAAGGCCCAGAGTGTGCACAGCACAACTCTGCTCCCCAAGCAGGAAGGACAGCACCCTTTGGAGGACCAGAAGCAGATCCTGTGCCCAGGCCAGAGCAGTAAGTTTTGCCTGATGGATGCCAGCTTCTGGAATCCATGTGGAAAAGGATCCAGGAAGTTTTCACACTTCCACCCAAAAGGCAGTTCCAGCTCCTGGTCCTAGTGCGTGTGAGGCTTTAAGCAGCAGCTCACAGCAGAGTTCTGTTCTGGACAACAAAGGCATCTTGCCCGTGGGCTGGCAGATGGCAGCCAGCCAGCACACATCCCACTGTGCTGAAAGTGATGGAATGGGGGAAAAATCAGGAGAAATATAACTCACAGAGGGCACTGAAAATGTGAGACTGGAAACCATGCAGTCAGGAAATGCAGCAAAGAGGAAGGTTCTCTATCAGGGCTTTGCTGAGAACCTGCAGGGGTGCAGCAGAAGCTGCAACTGCAGCACTTTACTCCACATTCCAAAACTAAATATGGGGAAACACAGACCATGACTGTGCAGTTGCAGCAGAGGGAATGTGAGCTACTCCTGAGTTACACATGCACCTATACCTGGGAGTAACTGCAGACTATGGGTGACAAACTCCTGCCAGCTTCAGCGCCTTTACCAGGTGAGAAACCTGAAATAATTCACAGCCAGACTCCCTCCAAGACCCCAATGACTCCCAGCTGCTTTACCCACCTCTGTGGTCCTGTAGTAGGGGTCCAGCAGGAGTTTGGCCAGGGCCACAATCTGGGGTGTGCGGTCCCAGCCGTCGGAGCAGTGAACCAGCACCGGCCGCTGGTCCCGGTCCACAGCGTGCACCACGAGCAGCGCGGATTTCAGGAGCACTGACAGGTGCTGCAGCCACTTGGTGCTCTCCAGAGCTGACAGCCAACTAGAGGGAAACCAGGCAAGACAGTTTTTGCTCTTTTAAAATGCTTTCAGGCTTGGATGTCTGAGTTTATCACGGCAAAGCTCCCGTTTCAATAAGCTTTGAGTGTCACTCTGGAGCATTTTTCTCTTGTGTCTTGTTAAGGCTTTCTCAGAGGTGGAAGCAGCAAAACCACACAGCCAACCCAAGGAACTGCTCTGGGATGAGCTGAAGGTTTGGATCTACTTTGAAACCATAGAAGGCTTTAGCAGCAAATTCCAAGTAGGGAAATGGGAGGGAAAACAGGACTGGAGTAACTACAGTGAGGACCCAAGCTCAGAAGTTTCCAAGGTTAGGGGCCATTACAGGGTAGTTACCCCACAGCATCAGAGGGTTATAGAATATTCTCCTGAAATGACATTATAAATGAGTGAAGTACATGGAACATCACCACAATTTTCCAAAGGAGAGTCAATGGTGAGAATTAAAGAGCTGGGAATAGCAGATCAGCCTAAGTGTGAGTGCTCAGAAGCCCACCAGAAGGAACAACATTCTGGTATCAATATTCAAGGTTACACTTTAATTTCAGAACTCATTTTCTAAGTTCACTTCAATCAGAATAAACCAGTGACTTCCATGAAAATGGAAGAACATAGTGCTATTACCAAGGGAAAATCCACTGAATTTCAATTTAAAAATCATCAGCAGAAAAATGAGGCTGCAGAAACATGGAACCAAGAGCCCAAACCCCCAAACTTCCACTTACTTTCCCGGATCTGGCATTTGTGTGCAGAGCAGACGCAGTGACTGGAAGCTCTTGCGGATGGAATGGATGTTTGCCATCCCCATGAACACCACTTCACAGTTGGGGTAATATTCTGCAGGAAAAGAGCAACACACAGGGAAGAAAGTAACAACTACCTTTCTAAAAGATTTTTTTTCATAAAAACAAACCCCCGTTGCTGTGGACAGATGAAATAATCTGTTTATGATTCTGTGAGTCCTTGGAGCTCCAGACATGACAGCCCAGCAAAACAGGAAGCATTTAGCAAAGACCTGTTGTATTTATTTCAAATGTTTCATTTCAGGTTACAAACAGTAGAGTGCAAACCTCTGGGAATAGGGATATTCCTCTGCTCCAGGTTCCAGAATGTTTGTTAGAAGACTGAGAAACATCAAAAGATGTGAAACATAAGTAATATTTAATTGGTAATTTATGGATTTAAGTTGATAGATTTTGGATTCCTTCTCCTAAGCACTCAAAAAGGCTGAAAGGTTATTTCATCCACTGCTTTCTTCTGAGGGGGAAGTGTATGAGGAAGCATCACACACATGAGAAACTGGGAGATCAGGAAAACAGAAAATACATGGAATTGTTTTGGAAGTGCTCAAGCAACACTGGAGGCCTGGACAGACAGGGCCAGTGCACCCCTAAATAGGGCCAGAAAATACCAGTTCAGTAGTTTTCCCTAGATTTAGTCTTCCCTCTGCTGTGATGCTTCAGTCTGCACAAGAATGATCACACAGTAACTAAAATGACCATTTCTACAGGAGAAGAATAATCAGGATTCAGAATCTGGGATACTGAGTGCTTGCATAGGAAAATTCAGGAGTCTGTGATGTTTTGTATCATTTGATTTCCCAGCTCTTTATCAGCCCAACAAATGCTGGGCCAAACACAATGAGGGACTGCAACTCCAGGAGCAGCCTCAGACAATATCAGACAACTTCAGGGTTATTTTTGTATTTTTACTGAATTATATCTAAAATAAAGCACAGCATAAATGAACTATTTTTATACAGAGAATGAAGCAGACCTGGTAATACCTTCAGAAAATTTAGCAGCAAAAATCAACACAGGTTTTGTTGAGGGTGAGAAGCTGTTTGAAAACCTTCTCCATAGAATTAAAAAACCAATATAGAAACTTCCTGTATACTCTGCTTTTCTGTTCTGAAATTTTACTCTCTGGTGGGGAATCATTTAGGGGTTTTGAGGTGTTAAATGGAAACTTCATTTTTTTAAATTGGTGGCTACAAATCAAAATGCAGCTATTGTAGCAAAGACCAAAACAAAAATAAATGGTCAAAAGAGCTTTCGTTATCTTATCTCCAGTTTTTCTGTCTGGGATTTTTTTCCAGCCTCTCCACCCATGGAATTTTAACAGGCTGCATTCATACCCAACAGTGACCATAAATAATATCTTGTTTATAAAGCCACCAACTCACGAGTGCCAAAGAACACAGAAAGTGGTGTTGCAACTGTATTACACATGCAAGGTGAGGCAGGATTTCAGTTGCTATGATACAAATACTGAAAAATGCTCCAGTTTTAGGGAAATTGCTGAGAACTTGTATTTTGCACAACCATTCTAGAATATTTTTCTCCTCTGCAGCCAGTGGGTTTTACAAGTTCAGGGGTTTTAGACATGGGCACACTGGACACCTTTGTCTCTCTCTACATCTGACTCAGCAAGGGAAAGCTCTTCAGCAGATTCCACAGGGTTCAGCATTTACTGAGCACTGTTGCCAGCTGGGTTAATGGCCTGAGAACAGACTAATTAACAGCTCAACCGGCCCTTTGCAGGGCTGGCTGGGGGCTGCCATGATCCAGAACGTTCAGACAGATGAGCAGAGTACAGGCAGTGCTGAAGGGTGTCAGGGCAATCACACTGGAGCAAATTCCTTTGACTGATTGCCTGGAAAGCTGAGGAGGAATGCTGCTCACCTGGGCACTCACAGCCACCCCCCTTGGCTCTGTTGGCCACGGCTGCTGCGTAAGATCGTGCGTCCAGGATCAAAAGCTTCTGAGGCTGGATTGCCAAACTCTCTGCTCCTGAGGCATTGGAGATGGAGGAGTCTGGGGAAGAGGAAACAGGTGAGGAGCTCAGGGGATCCTTTTGACACTGGTTACAGCATGATTCCCTCAGTCCCACCATGCACATGTTGGGGACTAAATACAACAGATTCACTCTGTTACAGCACCGCAGATTAAACTTTTGCATAAAGCTCCGCCCTCAACAGAAAAACAATGGTGACAGCCTTACCAAACTCCACATCAGAGAGGTCCCCTCCATTGGACAAATCTCTGGAACAATTCCCATTCATTAACTTGTTACTGTTGGACCTGGAGTCTGAGGCACAGGCTTTGGCTACGGACTGGACCAGGTGCTCATCGTCGGCGTTCCTCCAGCCCCACCAGCTCACCTCGGGCTGGCCGCAGCGGGAGATCACTGCCCCATTGCTCTGGTGCCTGAAAACAAAGGGAATACAGAGTCAACAATCAGGATGAAGAGCACAGAGGGCACAAAAAAATTCAGTGGAGTGCTCCAGTAGCTTCATTCCTACCAGGGAGCATCATTCAGCAGTTATCCCCAACTTGAGATTCAGCTTCCCTACAGAATGATGGCTGTGACCACAGACACTGACAGGTGAAAGTCAAAGCAAGGTCAGGAAGAGAAAACAAAGCATCTTCTTGCTCAATATTATGGCCTGTTGGCCAGTGAAAGCTGGGGAGTGTTTTGGAACAGCAGGTGAGACATGAGAGAGAAATTCAACATGGCTGGGGGATAACCAAGGACACCCTAACCTAGAAACGGCTCTCGTCTCCTGGGAGGTGACATTCAAAAAAAAATTTTTTTGTTTCACATTCTGAAGAGTTAGTAGTTATTTCCTTAAATCTGACCTGGCTTCTTGTACTACACATAAAGAACAGATCTGGAATAATTAAAACTTATTGAACCATTGCAAACATGCTCTGAAAAAGATTTGAAGGCTCTCCCCTATAATCTAGGACTGAAATGTATTATCACAGTAATTCCACTGACATCCCCCTGCTGCCACCAGCTCTGTGACTCCCCAGTCACCAAAGTGTTTGCAGCTGGCATGAACAACCTTCTCCTTGACCTTGCCCAGCAGCACCTGAATTGAGGGAGCTCAGCCCTGGGGAAAGGAGGTCCAGCTGTGGGTGCAGAGGCCAGAGCAGCACAGCCACAGCTTCTGGGCACCTCAAAATGTTTAATCCCTGCCTCATGTCCCAGCTGAAATATCCCAGCACTCATCCACATGGCTCTTCTCTGTTTAAGTCAAAGGATCAATAGAACTGTTTGGGTTGTGAGGAGTCCTAACACTCATCCAGTGCCACTCCTGCCCTGGGCAGGGACACCTCCCACTCCAGGGAGGCCTTGGGCACTGCCAGGGATCCAGGGGCAGCCACAGCTGCTCTGGGCACCCTGTGCCAGGGCCTGCCCACCCTGCCAGGGAAAAATTCCTGTCCAATATCCCATCCATCCCTGCCCTCTGGCAGTGGGAGCCATTCCCTGTGTCCTGTCCCTCCATCCCTTGTCCCCAGTCCCTCTCCAGCTCTCCTGGAGCCCCTTTAGGCCCTGCAAGGGGCTCTGAGGTGTCCCTGGAGCTTCTCCTCTCCAGGTGAGCACCCCCAGCTCTCCCAGCCTGGCTCCAGCCCTTGGAGCAGCTCCATGGCCTCCTCTGGACTGGCTCCAGCAGCTCCAGGTCCTTTCTGGGCTGGGCTCCAGGGCTAGGGCAGCTCTGCAGGTGGGGTCTCACCTGAGCAGGGCAGAGGAGCAGAATTCCCCCCTCCCCTGGGCACGGGTACATTTCTGGCAATAACAGCTTTTCAAGCAGAGGTGCCTCTGGGCCATGCTCTCCTCACCCAGGAGTCCCCCCTGAACCCTGCATTTCCAAAGCCTGCACCTGCCAATTATAATTCCTGTATGTTATGATGCAGGAAAAGATTTTAGAGCCTTCCTGCAAACAAACTGCCCACCTCAGAGTCAGGGCAAGGAGGAGTTGTTCACTTCCCTCTAACCAGGGAACCCAGAGTGCTGAGGGTCAGCTTAACCTTTAAGCAAGTCTTAACAGTCTCAGCCCTGAACAGGAAGCTATCCCACCCAAAGCAGCCAGTGTTGACTTTTTGGCTCTGAGCAGTGTGATGGATGTTTCTGGAGGTGTGACACGCTGGTCTGTGCTGTGCTGTCAGAGCTGTCACCCCGGGTGCTGCGCGGCACCTCCTCCGCAGTGTCCCCGCGGGCACCGCGTGGGCGCCGCCGCCTCCCGCTCCTCGTCCAACAGCAACACGGGGAGCAGCTCTGTGGTGCAGAGCCTCCAAGTGATCCAACAGGCTGGGATACGTTTGAAGTATTTTTCATAGCTCTTTTCTAATTGTTTCATATAAAATCCCTTCAGTGAGAGGAAGCACTGACATGCTGTGTTAAGCGATGCGAAGGAAAAGCGATGCGAAGCCTCGGCTCTTACACCAGGTGCCAGCCGACTGCAGGCACAGGGAAATGGATTTCTGCTGGAATTAATAGCCTTCCACAAACAGCTCTACCCGTAGCAAATTAGTTCAGGAAAAAATACGTGCCAATCACTGAAAGGCCACCTAGTTCCCCACTACATTTGCACAAATAAAAGAAAATAAAACATCATTATATGTGTAAGAAATCTATTTTGAACAGAGCAGCTCATTTCTTTTTCCATATGTTCTCCCAGATTTCATTACTACCTGCTGCAGAATAATTTTCATAGGTTCATAAAGAGTTGTATTTTCATCTCCAGGTCCTTGCCTCACATTATACAAATAATGAAGAATCATTAGGCCAGAAGATGAGCTTCTTGGTGGCTGTGCAGCCCCTCCAGTGCCCTGCACAAATCTGCCACATTCAGAGGTACCAGAAATCAGCACACAATTCTAGCTAGGGGCACGCTGGAGGGCTGAGGAATCCCACTCATTCCAGCTGGACTGGCCACAGGGATAAAGAACAGCCAGTGTGATGCTGAGATCCCCAGGGATAGAGCTGGGATAAGAGGGCATCACACACAGCTCAGGAACAAAATAAAATGAATCAAAAAATTTAATGCAAAATCTCCATGGAAAATTCCCTAGAGACAACAACACCTGCAGCCCCCTGCAGAAACCAAGAGTAAATCAGCATCAGGTAACTCTAAAGCCCTTTACAAGCTGTAGTACAGCTGTAGGATGCACATACACCTGTGCACAGGCTTCATCCTCCCCATGTTCAAACCACCTTGGAGTACAACAATAAATCCCCCAAGACCTTGTAACTACAGAGCAGCGAGGAGCAAGGAAGGGTGAACTGCTCCCTGTGCTGCATTTCTGAACCATCAGCACCACAATGGAACCCCTTTGCTGCAGTTTAGGGATGCAACTCAAGGCAGGAAGCGAATTTCCCAGTGCCACGGGATCCCTGGGGCTGTTTGGGGGCTCACCCTCAGCAGTGCAAGGCTGAAGGACATTTCCATGCAGAGAACCTCCAGGGACGCTCTCATGGTCCTGTCTGTACAAGGTGGGAAGCCCTCTCCACTGTCTTCCCAAGAAATCCTAAGAGCCTTCTCCATCACATTGATTTTCTGGGGCCAGATTTATCTACATAAATTATTGTTTCCAGAGAGGTTGTGGCTGTGGCTGCCCCTGGATCCCTGGCAGTGTCCAAGGCCAGGCTGGACAGGGCTTGGAGCAGCCTGGGAGAGTGGAAGGTGTCCCTGCCCATGGCAGGGGCTGGAATGAGATGAGCTTTAAGCTCCCTTCCAACCCAATCTGTGTTTCTGTGACTCTATGAAATATGTGAATAGGTTTAAAAAAATTTGAAACAGAAAGAAAAACTGCAGGGTCTGGTGTGAGATTTCTTTAGAAATCTGATCATAGAATGGAAGCAACGCTCCTGACAGTCCAATCCCCGTGGAGAATTCCTGGAGCTTGTCTCCAAATCAGCCTGCTGGGCTTTTCAGTCCTGACTGCTGCACAGGAACAATGAATTTCCTGTTGCCAATGTCTGTCTCTGGTCTCTGTCCCAGAGTTCTGTATCTGAGACAAGTGATTGGACTTAATTTTAAAAAATCCTGATTACTTCTTTTTCCCCCTGAAGTAAAGCAAAAAGAGGTTTAATAATGTGATCAATACTGAAGCAGAAATAGTTAAGTCCCGAAGTAATTCCAGTGGATAAAAAATGTTGAATAAGCTCTTGCCCTTTACTCTATCAAAATAAGAAAAAAAGCTTGTTTTGTAGGTGTATATATATATATATATATATATATAAAACTATATATTTAATTCCAATCATAGAATCATGGAACAATTTGGGTGAGAAAGGATGTTAAAACTCATCCTGTTCCACCCCCTGCCATGGGCAGGGACACTTTCCCCTAGATGAGGATGCTCCAAGCCCAGTCCAACCTAGAAATCCTCCTCCCCTCACTGCTGTGAGCTCTATTAGAGTCCAGAGTGATGAACTGGATGTCTTGAAAAATCTATTACTAAATGTCAAGATAAGGAAAAAAAAAGAAATCAAAAAAGAGAAACACTTTTCTCTCACTGATTTGAAGCTCAGCAATGAAACCCCACGTGTGGTTTATCACCCAGAGCCTCAGCAGAACTGCAGAAAATTGAACATGGGGACAGAACAATTTCAGTCTCTGTGGTCTTTTGACTTTTCAATTGCTCTTCTATAAATCCCTGGAATGCAAGGTGTTCACAGGAATGAGAACAAAGTGCTTTCCTTCTGTGCAGTGATGACAGGAGGGGGAATGCTGCCCTGGTGAAGTGTGTTTGCAGGTGAGGTGTCCCCTAATGGTGTGCCAACTGCAGAAAACGCACAAAAGCTGAACCCAAAGCCACACATAAATCATATTATTCTCCTTTATACATATATCTAATATATATACACACACATTTAGCACTCTAATAATATAATACCCAGGTTTTTAAAGGTCAGTATATGCTGGAAAGCATTCTCCCCTTCCCAGAGCTGAGCAGAGGAGGGAACAACCTCACCATTCCAAGAGACCCCATTAAACCCCGTTCTTGTTTGGGAGGAAAAGACAGAAGGATTTAAAGGTAATGGTTTGCTGCCACGAGCCAATTTGTTCTGCCTTCACTGAACAAGAACTCTTAAGCTCAGTAAACAGAGTTTTGTGGCCTACAGCTCTCCTGCCCTTGGCCCCTCCAATGCAAGCTCCAAGGATCTGCCAGCTTTCCTGCTCCCCATGTGCACAAGGAACGGGTGCCGAGGCTTAGGGAATATCAGTATTCATTATTTTTTTAATCCCTTTGTCATCTGATGTTTTAAAGAGATTTTAAAGATTTATGGGAGGATAACCATCCCAGGGAAGGGGTCATGGTATTAAATGACATGGGATTATAGGATCATGGAATGGTTTGGGTGGAAGAGACCTTAAAGCTCATCTCATTCCGTCCCATCCCCTGCATCTTTCACTACGTGAGGTTGCTCCAAACCCTGTCCAACCTGGCCTTGGACACTTCCAGGGATGGGGCAGCCATCAAATATCCATAAAATTCAAAATATTTGAAAAAGCAGATGATGAAATGTATTTCTTACTAAAGAAGCTGCCAAAATCCAGTCTCTCAAACAAGCAGTTTCATTATGAAGAATTGCTGGACTCAATCTAGGGAAGGGTCTGTGTAATTAAAATGATCTTAAATACAGAGATAGAGCTAAACTGTACATTAATTTTTAATCTGAGTTTTAGATCTCCTTCAAGTAATTTTGGTATTTGTCCTTGTTTATACTGCAGTCTGAGAATCAGCCAGATGAGTCAGGGAAAAGCCAAAGGAGTACCCAGCCAGGGAGGCCATTTATCAGTTCTCCTCTGATGTCTTCATCTTCCAATTTTCATTTTCATATTAAGAAAATTTAAAAATCAATCTTAACTGGGGTGACTGCCCCAAGAATGATTTGCAAGAGATGCAAATGCTGAGTGCTCCTCCAGTGTGTGTTTGGAATTCTAAATACAACCCATTATTCCCACTCAGAGTGCACATGGAGCGTCTGCCTTACCCAGAGCAGCCTGAGCACCTCCCAGAATTCCCAGATATGACTTACTCCAGCTTTTCTTTGCCAGGACTGCCCGTTCCCAGCCTGGTGAAGGCTGTTGCAGCTGCCCCTCACCTGTACACCACGGCAGGGATGCGCTTCCAGGAGCGGAAGCTGGCCACGCTCTCCAGCTCCTTGTCCGTGATCCAGGCAGGAACGATGATCTCCTGGGGGTAACTGCCACACAGCCTGGGGGGAAAGGGAGCAAAGTCAGGGCTATGGAGCAGCTCCAGACTTCCCAGAGAGCACAAAGCAGCACTGGAGGAACCTGACAGTCCTTTTGCTAATTCCTCCTTCCCTGGATGTTAATAAACTCCCCTTTTCCAGCATAAAATACAGAGGGATGGCTCTTTCTCCTTCCCTCGACTCGCAGAGGCCAAAGCAGAGATTCCTCCTGCAGGGACACCAACCCCCAGCTGGGAGTCATTATCCTGCACAGGCAGAGCACTCAAACTGCTCCATCACAAAGTGTTCCAGCTGGGTTTGCTCTGAGCTGGAGCAGGGATCAGCCAGAACACCCTGTCCCCCAAGCTGGGGATCACAGAGCACCTTCCTCTGCTCAGAAGCCTGAAGAGAGCTTTTGTCTGCACTTGAGCACCTCAGAAAGTGTTTTCTCTTATTCATCTAAAATTTAACTCCTCCAAACCTGTTTGGAGTTTTTTTTTTCTAAAGATGTGTCTTTGTAGTAAGTTAGAGAATAAGAAACAATAAAAAAAAAGTCAGAAAAAGTTCAAACTCCACTCTGCTCACTCAAGATCTCCTTTAGAATGCTTATTCTCTAATATACCACATCAAAACCTGGTATTTCCAAGCCTAAATCACTGTAGCAGCTAATAAAACATTACATAATTTAAAGCACATTTTTTCTATAAACCAATGAAAAATCATAATTCTGATGGTCCCTTCTTGGGAACTGTAGAAGTTGAAAGAAGTTTCAGTAACTGAGTGTTTTGAGATGCAGTCAGGCTGTGGAGGAGCAGTCCCAGCACTCACTTGTACTTCTCATTGATGTTGGAAATCCTCCAGGCATTGTTCATATCAAACCCCATCCGCTCCACTTCGTTCTTAAACCTGGAAGTTACATGTTCTCCTGGGGATCAAGAGCAGAGGGGGAAAATGAATGGGAAATAAGGAAATAAAATTCTACTTTACAAAACAGAGAAAACCAGCACATCCCTCAGTCTAAACCCACCATTTCACAGCTTCATTCTGACATCTGCACTCATGTCTCTCCCTAACCTGCTCTCCAGAAATGCCAGAGTCCAACAAGGAGTTTTTCCCTGAAATGACCAACTTCTGGAAATTTATATTAAAAAACAACTCTGCAGACCAGAACCAAGGACACCAGCAAAGGAACTGAGATCCATCAGCAATCCAAGTGGGACGGATGGCAGCTCAGAACAATTTTCTATCAGTGAGAAGAATGTGAAGCTCTGGTGAAAGGGTAAGACCTGGAATGTGCCCTGGAACGTGGGCAATCCATTGAATATGCATTTCCAGCCCCAGGTTTCCTGTATGGCTGCAGGCAAGTTCTGTCATTTATCCTGCATCTCAGTTTTCCATCGTAAATTGGACATTATTCTTCCGTGAGTCATGTGGAGATAGAGAGGTAAAATGCATAAATGATTGTTTGACATAAATATCAGTCATAAGAGCCTCACAAACTCCTGGATTAATACATTAAAGGAAGTGGAATGAGCCCCATTTATTTCCTAGACACTTTTGTTTTAAAGTCTCAAAATATAATTGAAAAATATACAATGGCAATAAAGAATAAGAAGACGAAGTCTTGAAAATGAGACAGAATTTCCAGGTTTCCAAGGCTAAGAAAAGTGCTAAATTTAATGAGCATGTGAGCAGCACTAGATAAGTGATTCTGAAAGTCCATCCATTGCTTGTCTCTCTAAATTACTGTATCATTAAATCCTGAGGCAGAGCAGCACCCAAGGGGGGAAAAAAATCTGCTGAAAAATTAATGCTTTAAGTATTACATCTTTCCATTAAATATTTTAGAAAACCCTTAAAGTCTTTTAATCCCCCAGATATCTGTAGATACATGCTTAATTCCAAGATGTAAATGCACATGTCTGAAATTATTTTTAATGTCATGTTACAGAACAATTAGAAATAAATATAAATAGGTAAATTAAGAATATTGACAGCAGCCTAATTACAGGACTTAATTAACTACAGTGTTATAAAGATCCTTTGTCAAGAGCAGAGGTGGAATTGGACAACACATTCCAGCCAGGCAACAACCTCTGCCAGATTTGTCCTTAGCAGAGATTTTTAAATCTAAAAATCCCACAAATTCTTTTACTGGAGCACCACAAGGATGGGCTTCCCCATCAGCTGCTCCTTAAAACTTGTGCTACATCCTTAAGGAGATTTTTGGATAGCAAATGAGAATACTGGAAATATCCCAAATCAACACTCCTCAGCCTGGTGGGTTTTAAGAGAAATACATCAAGCTACATGAAAATTAAATATTCTGTTTGATTTTTCCCTCTTAATTTTCAGCTACTGTGAAGCCACAGGTTTTCCTCTTGGAAACAAAACCCCAATCTTAATATTTTGTCCATTTCTCTTAAGCTGCTGGTATTTTAAGAGGCACTTTGAGCCAACATTGATAATGTTTAGAAGCATCCCAATCCACTCTCAAAATCCCAGGGAAAGCAAGCTAGGTATTTTGTGGCTTTGTGCTTCCTATTAGAGTCGACCCTGTGAGCCACAGCCTGGATCTCTACTATAGACACTGCTAACATATTTTTCCCAGAAAATGTGTTCTGTTGACACTTGGATGGATTTTGAAGCACTTTACTACTTTTGTCTCTATCTATCCAATAATGGGCTCCTTGGACATAGAAGAGAAATGGCAATGTCTTGGGATTGACTTCTTCAACCACATTCACACTGATTTATTTCAGCTATAATTCAGCTCTTTGAAGGAAAACATCTACCCCCAGCCACAGGCAGTTACAGGGGAATAAAGTTCCATTAAAGAAAATTATTTGATAGACAAAGCTGCAAGAAAAAAATTTGATTGATGAAAGTTAATAACAAGGTAAATGTTGCTTCTTTATTGCTGGCAGTGCCCAAGGCTAGGTTGGACTTGGAACACCCTGGTCGGGTGGAAGGTGTCCCTACCCATAGCAAAGGGTGGAATGAGATGGGCTTTAAGGTCCCTTCCAATCCAAACCATTCCATGATTCCACCATTATCCTAACCTAGCATCAAGCTAAAGTCCCCCTGTTTCAACAAGGGAGACTCAGCAAGTCTTCCACAGGTCTGCCAGCTCCCATTTCCCAAATTTAGTTAGGAGGGAAAAGCCCTAGGTGTGAAACTCTGCTCTGAGGAGTTTTTTTGGCATTTTCCAGAAGCTGCTAATGAACTGCATGAACAGAACAGGGCCAGGAAGCTCCTCCTCCCACTGTGTGATCCCTGCTCCTCCCCAGGCACCACAGGCATGAGAGCCTGTGCCCAGCTCCAGCAGCAAGGACAGAACCCCAGGAACATCTCCCAGCCTGGTAACTGGGACACTTCCCTGAGGCAGTGAATTGTGACTGACAGGAGATTGCAAAGCACCTGGAAATCAGATTTCTTAAACAAGTGCTACAACCACCACCATGCCAAGTTTGAGCTTTTATTTACTTGTTGGCTTCTAAAGCTCTCCAGCAAGGATGGTATTCCACTAAAAAAGATCACTGCCTGTGGCTGCAAATAAACCTCAGGAGTAGCTCAGGGGCTCCCTCCTCTTCCCCAACATCCACCTTGGAGACCACTGTTCCAGTGGCAATCAACCCAAAAACCAGACTGAAAGCTGCTGCCGTGGTGAACAAAATGCTGTTGGTTCTACATCTGACTGAACCAAACCCACCCCAGTAATTCCCTGGGGATGTGCAGGTGCTGCTCTGGTGATGGCCAGGCTGTTCCCACCTACCTGGCCGACACAAGTCCCCATGCTGCTCCTTTTCACTGGCGTAAACCTCCATGCACCAGGCGTGGTAGGCGAAGGAGAACAGGTCCTCTATCTTGGACGGGGGCCGGATGGCATTGTTCAGCCTCTTCAGCCAGTCCTGACACTGCTCAAAGGTGGAAAACTGACACCTGGCCCAGAGACAAACATTCCATGGGTGACTTTCAGTAGCAGAAATCATTCCTGAAGGTGACAGGCTGAGCGTGAAAAGCTCTGTGAGAGCACAAAGTGAGGATAAACACCTTACTGACAATTTAGTTCTGCTTCCATGTGCACTCTAATGGGAAATAAAATGAAACCTGTGGAATGAGTAAGGAAACACTGAGGGAGTCAGGACTGACTGAGCAGCAACGTTCTGTGACTGGGAATAACCAGGGTGTGCCCTGCCAGGAATGAGGGGGACATTTCTCCATGTGTTACCTATAAGATCAAGGAAAGATCATTCAGGTCAAAGACAGGAATGTGTCACAGCCCCTTCTGACTGCTGGAATCAGGGGGAAACTCAGAAACTATCCCACACATTATAATCTACATAATATAACCACAGTCCTGTAAACAAGAACAGGCTGGGAGAGCTGGGGGTGCTCACCTGGAGAGGAGAAGCTCCAGGGACACCTCAGAGCCCCTTCCAGGGCCTAAAGGGACTCCAGGAGAGTTGGAGAGGGACTGGGGACAAGGGATGGAGGGACAGGACACAGGGAATGGCTTCCCACTGCCAGAGGGCAGGGCTGGATGGGATATTGGGCAGGAATTGTTCCCTGGCAGGGTGGGCAGGCCCTGGCACAGGGTGCCCAGAGCAGCTGGGGCTGCCCCTGGATCCCTGGCAGTGCCCAAGGCCAGGCTGGATAGAGCTTGGAGCAGCCTGGGACAGTGGAAGGAGTTCCTGTCCATGGCAGGGAGTGGAATGAGATGTGTTTTAAGGTCCTTTTCAAACCCTTCTCCTTCTGGCTTTGCTGGGAAGCACAGACTGAGCTTTGCCCAATGTTACAAACTAACAACAAGCAGAGAGAATATTCCCCACACAGGAGAAACCAATCTTCAAAGCAGTGCATTAAAATTACATTAGCTTTTCTTTTCAAGAAGGATTCCTGGGCTCTTTAGAGTAAAAGGGTGGAAATAAACCAGTGATTTATTTTGCTCTGACGTTTTTCTTTAAGATTTTATAGTTATTAAATATTGCCCAAGTATTTCCCTTCGGCTCAGTCCTGGTTAATGATGGCATCTGCATTCCCCTGGGGCAGATTTATCTCCCCTACCTGTAAATAGCTCAGAGCCACAACGTGGAAGGGAAAAGCCATGTCCAACATCTCCCAAAAGCTGTCAGGAACTGCAGCCTGAGGTGTTTATTTATTTCCCATCACTGACTGTAAAGCAAGCTCAGACCACTCGCTGAGACAGGATAATTCTCTATTAAAATCCACACTCTGACAAGATACATCTCACCCTAAATTCTTTCTAAATTCTTCTGAAGTTAGTGGTGTAAATAACAAGAATTATCCCCACTTGAATTCTATTTCTCGAAATACAAAATTTGCTCATTAAAAAAATCAAGAATATGTTCTAACTCTTCTGTCTCAGTCCCAAACTTCACCATCTCCCAAACATCACCTCAATCTTGGAGATGCAATTTTGAGGGGAAATTGATAAGGATGGCAAAAATACAAATAATTTGCATTCATTCTACAATTGAAGGGAAATAAATTAATGTAGGGAGGAAGGGTGACTTTTTTAAATGTCAAGAGTTACAAGTGAAGAGGAAGTTAAACATTGAATTCAAATTAAACTAAATATTACTTCTAAAGTAAAATCAGTCCTGGTGAAAAAACAGCCTTTCAGGAAGCAGCTGACCTGTTAAACATTCCGAGTGCTCGGAGATGGCTGGGGCTCCTTTCATTACACAAAAGGTACAGCCAGCAAACATTTAATCAAAAGAAATGTTCCTTTCTTCTTAATTAAAGTTCATAGATCAAAATTAATTTCTGCAGCAGAAAAGTTTTTAAAAAAAAACCCCAGTGAGGGACAGCTCAGGCTGGGCAGCTCAGAGAGCCCTGGCCCAGGGCTGGAGTCAGGGAAGGACTGCCAGGAGTTACTGCTGCCTGCACACCTGGATTCACCACCTTCCTTCACTTCCTCTTCCCTTACTCCCTCCTTTTCTTTTCCAGGAGATTACCATGCCTCAAGGATAGTGCTTCACCCTCAAGGGTGTTGAAAATGCAGGGCAGATGAAGCCTCCAAACCCCAAATCTTAATTAAACACATTTGCAATGTGTGTATCAGTGGCTTTATCTACTTCTGTACCTATTGATATGGAGATATTTCTATATCTATAATATATTGAAGGAATGTATTACAACTGATTGCAAAGCAGGGACAACACAGTGAGACTAAAAGTAATTTCAGAATAAAACCAAGATCAACCATGTGGGCTCAGAGCAAGGTTTGCAGCTGTTCTGAATCACAACAATGCACACCCACACAGCCCACCTTGTATAAAAATCAGACAAAGTAAAAAGCTTTTGAGGGAAATCAAGGGTTTGATCAACCCCATTTCCTCGAACCATCCCAGCTGCCCATGGCACGTGGAAAGTAAATTCCCCCTCCCTTTAACATTGAGCCTCTCCTACCTTATAACCTTGCAGTCCTTGCAAGTCAAATGGAGCTGGAATATATCCCGGCACTCCACACTCTCGATGAGCTGCAATGGAACCTGCAATTAAACACATCAGATTATTTCAATTAAACACATCAGATTATTTCATTCCAGCAGCAGTAACAGCTATTTCTTTGCATATCTCACAAGGGTTACAGGCTACATGGAATCTGAAGAGAGGAAAACAAAGGAATCCATATGGAATTACTTCAGCAGCTCTGAAGTTTGGTACAAGGTATTCATATCCCAGCTCCAGTCCTGTGTAGTCCAAAAACCTTAAGGGATCCCATAGGAGAAGCTGAGAAGGCTGCAGGAATGGCAGCAGACACCCCAGCTCCTCTCTCATGGAAGCAGCTTTCTCTCTTCTACACCAAATTTAGAAATCTTAATATATTTTTAGCTGACGGTGTTCAAAAAGAACTGCTAAGCAAGATCCCCTTTAACAGATTGCTGCAGTCTGGATGCTTTTCTGTGGCAGCATCCAATGTTTTCTCCTCAGGGAAAATCCCTTTGGCCTGTTTAGATCAACACTTGTAATGGAAGCAGCTGAATTTAGAGTGATAATGCTGAATCTTTCCCAGCTGAAGTGCAGTTATAGACACTTCTGTCTCCTGGCATGTTTAACCAGCAGCAGGTTGGTCAGGCAACACAGGACAGCACATGCAAGTACCTTTAAAGGTGAAAAAATCCACAAGATGAAAATATTAATTTTCAATATTATTTTTGGAACTTTACCTGAGATGGGCAAATGTATATTGTTGCCTTAGAACAAACAGAAGTCATAAATAAGTGTCTAAATTTAGCTAATACCTGCAATAAACGTGAAGCACAAATCTATTTGAATTGTTTAGTAGATTATATGGACATTACACAAGGCAATAAAACCTCTGCTATCCTTTAGTAACATTCCAATACTCTGATTTTTGTCATCACAGGACTAAGACCCAGCAGTTTAAGGCCTGGCTTGGGGCCTGCAAGATGTGGCTGGAAGAGCCAGGGCTTCTCCATATGCGTGGGCAAGTCCTTGAAGGTCACCTCCAATCAAAGCTCCAGGATAAGGAATCAAGACAGCATCTTCTCAGGCACCACAAAGCTTAACAAGTCCCTCATTTTGGCAGAACGAAAAAAGGGAAATTAACTAAAACCAGCAGGCAAGGAAAAGAGATGTCTCAAAAATACAAACAAAGGGAAAACCTCCTGTGAGCAGGGAGATGCCTGGAACAAGCTCAGGGCAAATGCATCACCCCAGGAGAGGGATAAGAACTCTGCTGGCTCTGGGGAAGGCAGGCACAGCTCAGGGCAGCACCTCAGACAGAGCCCAGAGCGTTCTCAAATCACTGCCCAGAGCTCACAGCCCCCAGATACAACAGACAGGGATTTTTTTAATGCCCAGCCTTTCCCTTGTCCATGTCAGATCACAACCAGAGGCAGCTCTGGAGCCACCAACCCTCGCCTGCTGTGCCCAGCAAGGCTGGGACAGGGGAGTTACTCTGCTCCTGCTGTAACTGGACATTAAATGACAGAAAACCCATGGACAGGACTTGGCAAGAGGGTGTCTGACTCCACAGCCCAGTAGTTTGGGTTTCAAATCTGGATTTCAAATAAAGCTGGAACTTGAATTTCTGTTCATGTTTTCAGCACTGTCACTGGTTGAGATCTGTGACAGAATCAGTGACAAGACAGGGGCAGGAAATGAGGAATCCCTCCTGTGACAGCTGCTCTGTGCCCTCCCCAAGATCAGCCTGACTGTGGATGACTCCACCAAAGCAGCAGAGGACTGAAATGAAGCACTGCCCACACCAAGTGCTCTGTTCCACAGCTGATCCCTGTATTTCACATGCTCATTCTTTCCAAGCCTTCTCCTGCCTGATCCCAGTCTGCCAGGCAGGTAAATTGTCAGAGTTTTGTCTGATCAATGCACAGGAATGGAGCTCAGACTGGAGAATCTTCCAGTCTGTCTTCATGACTGGCCAACCTCACACAGACCTTCCAATAATTCCCAGGAGGAATTTCTCCATGGAAAGGGTGGTCAGGCATTGGAAGGGATGCCCAGGGAGGTTTGTACTCCCCATCCCCAGAAGTGTCCAAGGAAGGACTGGATGTGGCACTCACTGCTCTGGGCTGGGGACAAGGTGGGGATTGGGCACAGGATGAGCTCGATAGCCTGGAGGGGCTTTTCCAACTTAAATATTCTGAAATAACTTATTTAAACTACCACTGAGTTTAATGGCACCAACATGGAAAGTAAGGCATCTTTCTCAGCTGAGTCTAATTCCAGAACTGCTTTTTAAGTCCAGTGCTGCTTTGTCTGTTATCTTTTTATTCCCCAAGCCCTGCTTTATTCTGCTTTTTCCCATGTCCATCTTCCTTTAAACAGTTCTCAACCTTTTCCCTCGTCCTGGCATTCTGCTTGCAGCTCCTATTCCTTCTGTCTGCACTCTAATGACAAACTAATTCTTCTCCTGCATTACTTTTAATTTCCTTCTTCCAAAGTCACTCCTTGTTCCCTGCCCTTTCCCTGTGCCCTCTGCTCCCCAGCCATCCATTCCCCTCCAACAGCCCACCAGTGATTCCCTCACAATCTGCAGCTTTTTCTTCAGGACAACCTTCCCATTAATCTTTTTAATTTTCCTTCCCAGTCATAAAAATTTGTCCTCTGGTCCTCTTGTGTTTTCAATCCCCTTCCTGGCCATTATTCTTCTCCCAGCAAAGCTCAGTGGAATTATCTCCCGTCATTCCCTCCCTCCCTGATAACCTTCCCTTCCCACAGCACATCCTTCAGGCTGCTGCCAGCCCGACACCCAGAGCCCGTTCCTGGAAGAGCCATCAATTCTATCTGCAGGCACTTCCCTCTAATAATGGCATGGAAACCAGGCAGGGAGAAGCAATCATTTTGGCTTTTATAAGAATAAACATGCATTGTTATCTGAGGCAAATTACATCCCATTATAGGGAGTACAGGAGCATCCTGCTCTTGCAGTATCTCTCTACTGTCTCTTATTTAAAATTATCTCATTTTAAGTAACAGCAACATTCTACAACTCCAACTTTTTATTTTTGAGGGTTTTTTAAAGTTATTTTGATGACTGGAGCCGTCTGTTATCTAAGAGCAGTACAAAATGCATTTGGAGAAATACAGCTCTGTAGTTAGAAAAAGCACAAGTTACATTTTCAATGCTGAAACAACCCCCCACGGCCCAATCCGTGCCCACAATTCCCAGTGGGATGCAGTGGATGATGGCCAGGCTGCTGCAAGCACCAGTGGCCCTGCTAAAGACCCTCCCTGTGCCCCATTTGGCCCAAACCTCTCCAGGACCTCCTGTGGCACCCAACCTGAGAGCTGGAACTGGGATTTCCCCCTCGTTTTCCCAGCTCAGAGCTGGAATAATGTGTCAGGGTTGTGGTGCAGGCTGGTGGCTTTAACAAACACAAGGCCAAGGCTGGGTGTCCTGGAGCATGGGATGAGGCAGCACATGGAGGCACTGAGGGTGCAAGGACAGCTCTGAAGGGCTCCAGGGTGGAGGGAGCTGAATCTCCCCCAGGTTCATGGAACCCACAAGGACTGTCTGAAGCAAATTTTGCTTTTAATTACAGCTGGTGATACTTTGGATTTGTCTTGAATGCCACCTCTAAGCCCCCTCTTCTCTCACAATTGTGCTCTGAGTGTGAAGAATTTGGGCAGCAGGGCTTGAGGACAAGACAAGGATTATGCCACTCTCCAGCAGGGATGAACCACAACAGCCATGGACATGAGGAATCCAACCATTTTCCAAGCAAGGGAGAGCTCATGCTAAAACTCACCTCCTCATCAAAGTTCCCCCTTCATCATGACTTTTCTTTGGTACTGTGTCCAAAATCCACCATTGGAAAGAGATTACATGCAATCCATGCTTCCACAAACTCCACTAAAATGTTAATTCTCCCATCAATGCAATTAGCTTACAGGGAGGAAAGTGATTAGACAGAAACACTCAGCAGCTGCAAAGTCTGACATTTTCTTAAGGAATCAATAGAGTTGGGCCTGGGAACCAAACCTCCCTTGTGCACAGAGAGATCCCTGTTGAGTCTGCACTTTTATCCTGTGGATAAATGTAAGTCAACACCCCTGAATGTCATAATCCCCCCAATTTATGCATGGTCTGTGGGAGCTTTTGTTTTTTGCATTTGAAACACCATGTTCCTATTAGCACTGAGATCTAGGAAATTATCCATGGGAAAGATCTCCAC
Organism: Poecile atricapillus; assembly: GCF_030490865.1. NCBI lineage: Eukaryota > Metazoa > Chordata > Aves > Passeriformes > Paridae > Poecile > Poecile atricapillus. The sequence continues at coordinate 12,628,353 of NC_081264.1, read as the reverse complement.
ACACAGCCCTTTTCTGCACTGTTGCAATGGGAACATTAACAACTTTGAATGCATTTCTTTCCCAGCCCAGGTGATCTGGAGCTCTGTGCTTCTCACTGAGGTGTCACAGCACCATTTTCACAGCCAGAGAACTGTAACCAAACAAGAGGGAAAAGCCACAGCCCAGGAATGAAGAATTTCTTACAGGTATTTGCTGAACAGCTGTGGTGACATAAAAACAGTGGGAAAGAATCAATATGAGCCCAATTAAAAACTCCTCAGTGAAGATCTGAGATAGAAAATCACCATCTGATCAAGAATTTTGGTCAGCAATAACCAAAGGGATCACTACTGCCAAAATTAAAAATTTAAATATGGTTCTTAATTACTGAAGAATGTTTTATCCTTAAAGACATCCCAACCCCCCCCGCCCTGGATTTCAGTGGAAGTTAGTAGTGATAGTCATATATGGTTACAAAGATTGATTTATATTCTGCTCTACCTCATACTCTGATTATTTCTGGTTAATGACACTAATGATAATGAGGTATCACACGGAATGAGGGGGCAGAACACTGCATGTGAAAGTCAGGGAAGAAAAATAAACATGGGACTATTGACAAGCTTCTGTGGACTCTTCCCTGAATACAATCAAGGAATGTGATTTGAGAAAACATCAATTCTTGCTATGCTCAAAAACACTGAACTGAAAATCCCTATAAAGTAATATCCCTAATTATCCTAAGGACAGGAAGTGCAGTTCATGCTCTAATGGCTTCTCTAATAAAGTAACTCCATCATTCCCTGGCATTCCTCAGAACACTTTTGATTTCCACACTGGAAGTGTCCCCAGCTGGTGAAACTGGTCTGTGTGAGCATCCCAGGACTGTCCAACACCCATTTAACTGTGTCTGGTACCAGAGGAGGTGGAGATGGAACCACTTTAAGGAATGGACACTTGGAATAAAACTCCCTAAAGAAATGCACTGCAGGTGAGGCCCCACTCCTGACCTGTTACATCAGACTGCACTCAAACCACCCAAAATCTGGCACAGAACTTCAACAGCAGGACCCACTCCCACCTTCTGAAGCTCCAAGCAAGGCACAAATCAGGTTCAGGTGCTCCAAAAGCACCTTGGAATACTGACTATTTCTCCCCACTGAGCTTGGGGACAACAGGTGGCTGACAGAGACAGCTGTGAAGGTTGAGGGCTGTGAGATGACACCTGATTTTCAGAGCTGTTGAGTCATCCTTTGGTGCTTAAATACATAAATATTGTCCCTAAGAAATCGATTTGAATATCAGAAAAAGATTTTTCATTCTTAAAAGGGAGGGAATCACTGTACTCTTATCCCAAATTCTGTTATTTCCATTGAGATCAGAACAGCTGGAAGCACTTACATTCACAACAGATTCCTTGAATTTGATGTGGAGCCTGTAGTTGGAAAGGGCAATGATGGCATCCTCTGCTCGTCCCACGTACTCCGTGCTCTCACCGTGGAGCTCAATGAACGGCACCTGCAGAAAGGCAGCAAAAATCTGATTTCAGAGACCATTTCCCAAAAATCTGCCCCTCCTGCAGCACAAGAAATCAAACAAAGCCTGCTGAGAATTCAGCCCTGTTATTGCTGCTAAGGAGGAACATCAGGTAGGGTTGGCTCCGAGGTTAATTGCAGCCTTTTTCTTAAATGATCCCTTATTTTATGTTACTTTTCCTGAGTGGTAAGTGCCTGGTCAGGGAAAGCAATGAATTTTTATGAAAAATACCGTCACATTTTGGCAAGCAGGTTGACAGAGCCCTTGATTTATGCTCTCACTCCTTACTTAATGGAGAGTGACATTTCCATAATGTTATTAAATTCATCCTAAAGTAGGCAAAACATCCAGGATGAATAATGTTCCCTGCTATTTCCCCACTATTCACCCAACAAGCTCAGGTAACCAGCCTAGGCTGACTCTCTAAATGCTACAAAGCTGAGCTTGGACACATCAAGCTTTTTGCTCCTTATTTCCCACAGTAAATATGAAAATGCACAAGCTGCTGCCTTAAAAAGTCAGAAACCTGTAGTTCATTACACCACACATGGAAATTGTCACTAGTTAATTAAAAATGGGACTTAAGCCCAGTTTAGCTGAGCTGGGTGGAAAGTGTAAATGCTCAACTTGAAAGTGATCTGATTTTACACCAAAGTAGCTTGAATCAAATAAAAATTCTTTATATTAAAATTAAACTCTTCAGTTGATATAAGAGTGTCTACATGGAGCCAGGCTGGGAGAGCTGGGGGTGCTCACCTGGAGAGGAGAAGCTCCAGGGACACCTCAGAGCCCCTTCCAGGACCTAAAGGGGCTCCAGGAGAGCTGGAGAGGGCCTTGGGACAAGGGATGGAGGGACAGGACACAGGGAATGGCTCCCACTGCCAGAGGGCAGGGCTAGATGGGATATTGGGCAGGAATTGTTCCCTGGCAGGGTGGGCAGGCCCTGGCACAGGGTGCCCAGAGCAGCTGGGGCTGCCCCTGGATCCCTGGCAGTGCCCAAGGCCAGGCTGGGCAGGGCTTGGAGCAGCCTGGGACAGTGGGAGGTGTCCCTGCCATGGCAGGGGTGGGACTGGATGAGCTTTAAGGTCTCTTCAAACCCAAACTATTCCAGGATTCTATAATAAATCATTTGAACTAAACTGATTTCAAAAGGAGCTTTGGAAAATAAAGAAAATAAATAAAATATCTCTTTTTGTGCAACAGAAGGCTTTTGATTTCACAATAACGAGATGCAAAGGCAGTGTTTAATCAGCTTAGTGCTGCTTTTTCGAAACAACAGAGTTCTAAACTATGGAATAAAATCTGACCCTTGGAATTAGTGCACAGGTGGCAGTGACATTTTTCAGACACTTGAAGGAATTTCTTGTAATAAAATGCCTAAGTTCTCTGTCCTCCCAAGAATAAAGGAGTATTTAAGAGGAAAATGAGTTTCTGTGCTAATTGTGAATTAAAATTCTAGAGGAGAGGCCAGAGAATCCATAACCAACTGGAGGCAGTGTGATTTGAACAAGAGCAGTGTGGTGATTACCTGAAGGTTCTCATCCTCTCGGATCAGCTGCTTCCTGGGAAAAATCTGATTAGCCTGGATGCATTCAAGGCTGTGCTGAGTCTCCTCATCCTGAGGAACAAAGTGTGACAGTCACCTGCAGCACTGGCACCTGCTGCCACCTTCCCCAACCACCCACAGCCAAGGAAAAGCTCCCACAGGATCAAGTCTCCAGAGAATTCCACTCAAGTTTCTAAACACTCCAACACAGGCTTTCTGACAACAAATCTGGTATTAGCAACAGGTTTCCTTCCTACAGCCTGATTAATAAAGCCATTAAAAGCTGTAAGATTTATAGCAGCATTAGGAAAAAAGCATTAGCACTATGCCTAAAACTCAACAACCCCACGTGTAAACATTAAATCCCTAATGTTTTTCCCATTTTAAACTCTTCTACTCTGTCACAGACCCTGCAAAGCCCCTTTGCTTACCATGACAGGCCCTGGGCGGGAGGAGGAATCCTCGTCTTTACTTGCAATACTTTGAGCTCTTCACTTATTAAAATCTAGAAAACCAGGAAAGTATTACGATGAAATAAGATCCATTTTCTTTTGGCAAATAAATACAAATTAGCTTTTAAATACTGTGAATGTAGCTGTTAGAAAACTGAGAGTAAACAGTAATTATGAAAAGATGAAATCCATAGAAGCTCCCTCTTCTGAGAGCCAAAATTGTTTCAAAATGTGTCTGGTTCCTTCTGTTCATCCTGAAAAATTACCTTTGGATGTGCTGCTGGGAGAACACCTGTCTGAAGGCAGCAATTAGACTAGTGTTTATATAATTTAAATTAAAACACGTTCATCTTTCTGGATCCCCTGGAATTTTCTCCCAAGTTGTTTGCAGATGGTGAATCAGAAATCCGTGGGTTACAAATCCAAAGGGATTGTTGGGATCCTTTAGGCTGATCTGGTGTGAAACACAGGGTTTGGATTCTCCTGGAACAAGCATGCTGCAACTATGGCATATGAACTGGAATTCTTACTGGGATGAAAATTCTCATTTTACACTTATGGCTCATTTTTGATATCCATGGATGTACTGAAATATCCATTTTCCTGCACTGACCTTTCCAGGAGTTCCAGATCACTACCCTGGGGACTTGTTCTCTCCAGTACCCAACAACCCCCCAAGCTTTGATCATCTCCAAGTTTTCTGGGAATATTAACACAGTCCTGAGATTATGCAAATCACACAATTAGGAACTTAATGACTGAAGTGAATAGAGGAGTTAAAATTTGGGTTTGAGATTGATTTTACACTTTTTTAATCCAGGTAGGTTGTTCCCTTTTCTACTCCACCAGGATTCACTCAGGTATTTATGGGGTTTGCAGACTGTGGCATACAAAACTTACAAATGAAAATACATCACACGAGTGCAGTCAGTTCTCAGTTCACATCCAAAGTTTGTATTTCACTTTACTTATAAATGTATTTCAAATTATCAGTATTGAGGCTGACAGAGAAAACCACTTCAATCCATCAGCTCCCAGCACTGCAGGGAGCCCTAAACACACTGTGTGCTTGATATGGAATATTGGCAGAGGGCAAAGGAGCAGCAGCTGCACATCAAGTATCTTCACATATGTGTAAATACATTTACATAAAAGGGGGGAATGATGAGCAGAATTGAGCTCAAACTGCCATGGATTCACTAAAAATTAATGCAAAAAGCAGATATAAAATCGTGGGAATGCTGGACAGGGACTTGGGACAAAGGCCTGAAGCAACAGGACACAGGGAATGGCTCCCACTGCCAGAGGGCAGGGATGGATGGGATATTGGGCAGGAATTGTTCCCTGGCAGGGTGGGCAGGCCCTGGCACAGGGTGCCCAGAGCAGCTGGGGCTGCCCCTGGATCCCTGGCAGTGCCCAAGGCCAGGCTGGACATTGGGGCTGGAGCAGCCTGGGACAGGGGGAGGTGTCCCTGCCATGGCAGGGGTGGAACTGGATGGGTTTTAAGGTCCCTTCAGACCAAACCCATTCCAGGATTGTATGATATAAAAAATACCTTGTTATTTCAAAGAACTCCTTCAGCTTCACACACAATTAGCAAAGAAACACCAACTTAATTTTTAAAAAATTGCTTTATAAAAATTTGAAGCTTGCTTAGTATCTCTGAGGAAAAGTTTTAATTTAATAGGCACTATGCTGGAAAAATTTCATATTTTGATTAGATAGATGTAGTTTTTAAGCTTATTATATAACCACCTACATATTAATAAAACCAGTATTAGCCTAGAAAATTTGGTCTTTTTAAATATCTTACAGCTGTGCTCCTGAAATCCAGCATAAACCTCCCAAAGAACCATGTTTCAGTCTAACTCCTGCATTCAGTGCAGAACAGTTTCTACTGTGACAGTGTGGCTTTTTCCATGTGAGTATCTTCCTTTTTAAGGTGAAATTTTGGGAAAGCTATGTGGAAAAAAAGGCTGCCTGTTTCACTTTGGGTCAGGATTATCAGATCCAAAGGGTGATGCTGCCAAGATAAATGGTACATGAAGTTATAGGACTGGTTCTAAAGCAAACACTTTGCTCTGGCTGCTGCTGGGCATTAGTGAAATGCTTCAGCAACTTCCCTGCCACCAAAGAAGTGCTGAAAATTGCTGACAGAAATAGCAAAAAGCTGAATTGTTACAACAAGGCTCTCTGAGATGATGGACAGTGAATACTTGGAGAGAAATCATTCCTTTCCCATCACATCCATGAGCTGATCCCACTCCCTCCAGCAGCTCAAGGTCACAGAGCTGAGCAAAAGGAAAAGGGAACAGCTCTGGGAGTAGGGATGCACCACACACTGCTCAGGACAGCCAGAACCACACCTGAATCCACATTTCTTTCTATCCCAAAGCTTTCTAACCCATTTCCAGTTCACCAGCTCTTCCCATGGGAACAGAAGGAGGATCCCAGTGACTGCTGACACCTCATAAGGGCATTTCTGGCTTTAGAAGCCTTGGAATTAAGAATGGTTTTTGAATCATCAACTCCACCAAGCACTCTGAACCTTTCCCACCATCATTCCCCACCGTGCAGCTCCGAGGGACAGCTGGGGACAAAGCCAGCCCAGCACCAAGCAGCTGCATAAATCCATCCTCAGGTTGATCCACACCACTTTTAGGACTGCAGAATGGAAGGAGAATTCTCATTTTGTTCATCTGCAGCTCTGCCCTGAGAGTAAAACCCATTTCCCAGAAGTGAAATAGAAAGGTAAAAACACAGCTCAGATAAAAAAACCTGGTCAGGAAAGCAGCCTTGAATTCAGGCTCCTCCTTATCAATAGGATCACATAAAAATATCAGCCAGCTTATACACAGAGCAGTGAAACTTGGTTTTATTGGCACAAATATTGGGTTTGGTCAGGACTGAAGCCAAAAAAAGGTGATGTTACCAATTCACAGTCTGCCCTTTTACCTGCAATTCCATGTGTGTTAAATTACATCAGAAAAGAGAATGGTCTTGTTAATTCTCCATCCTTATGTTCTGCTTGAAAGGATAAATGATGAGCAAAGGTTGTAACCTCAGACTCTGTTCTCTATGGGAGTATCTTAATTACTTTTTGTTTCAGATGTGCCTTCTGGTTTAAATTATGTACATAATTAAGAGTAGCAATAACCATCTGTTTGCCAGTGATTCTAAACAAAAAAGATTAGTTAAATAAAGGATCATTTAAATTCACATATATTTAAATGCAATTGGACTTTCAGCAAGGAAAAGGAAAAACTGGAGGGAAAAAAATGAAAAAGGAAGAATCCAAGCATTTCACTTTGTCCCCTTACTTTCTCCATCCAAACTGAATTCCATTTATTTTAATGAAATCAGACTGAGCTGACCCCTGAGCTGTTTACATACCCTGGCACAGTTGCCCTCTGAGTTTGGAATTCAAATTTATTAGCAAAGGAACATTAGAAAATTTGAGAATTGAACATTCAGGAATGTGCTGTACCTTGAGCAAAAGATGCTTCTGTTGCAGACTGAAAACACTTCTCCCCCTTTGGCAGGTGGAAGGAAATTTCTGAGATAAGGATAAACACTCAGTTTCCCTCATTTTGTCCCTGACAAGGAGGTTTCTCCTCTTTCCTGACACCACAGGTTGCAGGGAATGAGTAACTTTCACCAGGATTTCCTGGGAGAGCAGCTGACAACACAAATATTTGCACATTATTCAGGAATAGAACAGGGCAAGGAATCGTATTTGAAGCTTGGGCACAACTAAGAGTCAGGAGCCTTTTTTGATAATTAAAGGTTGTAAACTCCAACTCAGTGAAATACTAATTTTTATCTAAGATCTTGGAAAACACTTCATTTAATTAGAAGAATAATAAATGATGAGCACAGAATCCACAAACAAGTAGCTGATCATGCCAAAATAATGCACTTCTTACCAAAGAACGAGAGAATAAACAGTCCTCTCTTGTCCCAGAAAGGTCCAACTGTTCTCTTCTGATACTTCACATTGGCAGCTGCAAATACAAAGACAACACTTTAAAACATGAACTTCCCTTGAAAAAACCACTCCTGAACCAGCAGCCTAGACAGGACACTCCACTGTGAGGGGAATCTGGATTAATTCAAGAGGAGAAAGTCTCAGTGCCTGTAACAAGAGCTTAACATGCCCAGAGAGGGAATTCCAGGACTGGATTGAGATGGATACACCTGGAAAAGGCCTCTTTTCTGGCAAGGAGCAGTTCTGAAATCATGGCCACAAAGTGACTGAGATTTTCATAGATGAGTGAACAAAGCCTAGGTTACTTCACAATCTGAGCTACAGGAGAGAGTTTTATAGAAGATCCAACTGGATTTATACTGATCTTCAAAGTGGGTTTAATTTTACACTGCTGTTGGCATTCCTGGCCCCAAGAAAGTCAATGAAGACCCCCAAAGAGTGGTTGCTGCCCATGTGCTTTGGTCCAATGGTGCAAAAATCCCAGGGATCAGCAATGCTCATGAGGCCACTCCTGGTAAGCCCTTTCCTTTGAATTTTCAAGTGCTATACAAACACTTCTTGCATCAAAAATGAGGCATTGTGCCAGAAATACACATTTATAAAAAATTATATGGAGAAAACATCTGATCTGCTTCATTCCTACAGTCACTCCAACAGAACTAAGAGATGTCTCCTGTGGCATCAGAAGGACATAAAGTTTGACACTAAAATACCCAAAGCCTAAAATTAAAAGTTCCAGCCTAACCTCAATTGTTCCTAAAGCACACAAGCAGCCAAACTGATGGGACACCACTCCCTTGTATCTAGAGGTTTGGTCTTCACAGAAACTTGGAAACTCTCCCAGTAGCACACTGCATTTGGATGTGCCTGGAAAGTCCAATTTCTCCACCATATAATCCTGCTGCTGGAAATAGTTTGCCTGTACTTTGATGTGCCACAACTACTGATAATTTTCACATTCTGGTAAATGAAATAAAATATTTTTGTATTTTGTGTTCATTGTGTCCTTTAGTTTATGGCTTATGACAGGGAAAATACACAGAAGAAGGAGATATAATTTTAGGACTGATGGAGTAGAAAGAAATGGTTGAAGAAGTTGTGCATCAAAACTTGTGCACTTCAAAGAGTTGTGCCCAAGGCCCAGCATTGCTGTGTGAGGGAGGGGATTGTCCAGCTCTGCTCTGGGGTGGCCTCTCCTTGAGTGCTGGGGACAGTTTCAGCCACCACAATGTCAGAAGGATCTAAAGCTGTTGGAGAGGAGGGGCAGGAGGATGGGGAAGGGTCTGGAGGGGCTGAGGACACTTGGAATGTTCAGCTGGAGCAGAGGGGACTGAGGGGAGACTCCTCAGGGGCTGCAGCTCCTCCCAAGGGGCAGCTCCAATCTCAGCTCTGGGACAGGGACAGGACCAGGGAAGGGCTGGAGCTGGGCCAGGGCAGGCTCAGGCTGCAGAGCAGGGAAAGGTTCTTCCCCCAGAGGTGCTGGCACTGCCCAGGCTCCCCAGGGAATGGGCACGGCCCCGAGGCTGCCAGAGCTCCAGGAGCGTTTGGACAGCGCTGCCAGGGATGGACAGGGTGGGGTTGTTGGGGGGTCTGGGCAGAGCCTGGGCCTGGATCAATGATCCCTGAGGGTCCCTTCTCATGCAGGGTTTTCATGATTCCAAAATTCTAATACAAACTGAGATGCAGCATAAGGAATTCTACCATCTGACATGATGGACACTTTCGGGAATCTGATGGAATCTCAGTATTTACACAAACAGGGAGCTGAGGATGTGCTCGAACAGAAAGCCCCTGTGTCAATGCCAGCTGTCCAAAACCTCAGCTAAACTTCAATTTACCATTTCATAAAACAGTTTCTAAAAGCAACATTTCATTACCTGCAACAGAGGTCAACTTTGTTTTTATTTTTAAAAAAATCTCTCTTGGTCAACAAGTCAAACACCAATCCCAGTAACTTTATGGATTGATAATCAACCCCAGCAGGCAATGGGAAAGGGCACAGTTTGACTGTGAGGTACCGGCTTGAACATGCAACAAGTTCAACTTCACAGCTGCTTGTTGATACAAAGTCACCTTTGAGAGGAATATGGAGCAAGTTTATTAAACACACACGAAACAGCTCAAAAGGCAGACTATACAACTCCAGAATGACTCCTCAGAGACAGTGTTCAGGACACGTATTTGCTTTTCAAAAGGCAAGATACACATTTCGGGTGCAGAAGCTGGACTGATTTTGTGTGGTTTCAGTCCAAATGAGAAAAAAAAAAATCCCCCAAAAAAACCCTTCACAAAAACTGCAACAAGCTTTTTATTGATTTTAATGAGGCTCGGCAGAAGCCACCAAAGCTCAAGAGTTTTGTCAAGAAGTTTAAAAACAGGAGAAAAATGTTCCAATATAAGCATTAATAATTCCGCTTTGTTGCTGCCAGAGCTCAGCAAACCCCCCCTGACACGCTCATCAGCATTCCTGCTGCAAGGCTGCTGGGCTCTGATAAGAGCCTGCAATGTTATCACTTCCTAAGTCAACAACTTCTGCCAATATAAGTAAGAAAAGCTGCCTGTAAGAAGAAACGCTGCTATGAGTTCTGCTGGCCCTCTCCAAAACACCAATTCCTGATGGGAGCAGTCGTGGGTCAGGAGTAGCTGTTTAATTAACACATCCCAGCACATCCCAGGAGCTGCCCCTCAGGACAGGGATGCAGCCACCCCCTCCAGGTGCTCCCAACATTTCCTCTGCAGCACCTCAGCTGTGTGAGCCACAGAAGGGAGTCAGCACCATCAGGAAAGACAGAGAGGAGATGGAAAAGGGACAGGATCCTTTCACTAAATCCTGAGTCAAGTGAGTCTTTTAAGGATGGGCTGGGATGCAGCACCTTTATTGGAATGTCACACTCTCAGAGCTGGTTTGGATTAGCATGGAATGGTTTGGGCTGGAAGGGACATTAAAGCCCATCCAGTGTCCATCCTGACATGAGCAGGGACACAACCCACTATTCCAGGATGCTCCAAGCACTGGCAAACTTGGCCTTGGGCACTGCCAGGGATCCAGGGGCAGCCCCAGCTGCTCTGGGCACCCTGTGCCAGGGCCTGCCCACCCTGCCAGGGAACAATTCCTGCCCAATATCCCATCCATCCCTGCCCTCTGGCAGTGGGAGCCATTCCCTGTGTCCTGTCCCTCCATCCCTTGTCCCCAGTCCCTCTCCAGCTCTCCTGGAGCCCCTTTAGGCCCTGGAAGGGGCTCTGAGGTGTCCCTGGAGCTTCTCCTCTCCAGGTGAGCACCCCCAGCTCTCCCAGCCTGGCTCCAGCCCTTGGAGCAGCTCTGTGGCCTCCTCTGGACTCTCTCCAGCAGCTCCAGGTCCTTTCTGGGCTGGGGAAGCTCTGTAGGTGGGGTCTCACCTGGGCAGGGCACAGTCCCCTCCCCTGATTCCAGCACAGGTGCCCAAGGACATCCTGTCACTGCCCAATTCAAATATGTCAGAAGTGACTCTGCTCCAGGAATGAAGGGGATGGGAACAACAACACTTCACTCTTCCTTTGAATCATCCTCTAAGATCCTGCTCTGGTGCCTCTTTTGGGAACCTTGGCGCTGGGTGAACACTCAGCACAAAGGTCTCGCCTCCAGTTTTTTTCTTGGAAAATGTTATGGAGAAGTAGAGTAGTTGCAGTGTATATAATTCATACAGTGAAACACAAGGAGGGGGAAATTCCAAATAAAGGTTTCCAGATTGTAAAACTTTCATCCCTGGCCATAGCCCAACCCCTGGAATTCTAAGGGCTACTCAATCCAACATCAAAGTCAGCCCTACTCTGAGCAGTGATAGACTACAGGAACTCCAAAATCTAAATTATTTGAGTCTGTGACAGTGCTTCTCTTGACATTTATTTTAATAAAACATTGGCAAATAGCTAGGAAAAGCACTCTGGAGAAGTTGCAATCAACATGTTTGTTTAATTAGGCGATTGGAAAGTTGTCTCTACAGTTTCTTTGCTGAAAGGCTCTATCAGCCAAAGCAGGAGAGCCATGCCATGATTTGATAAGCATGGAAATGGCACAAGGGAAAAATAACTGGGGAGAAAAACAAAACCAGATTTTCTCTAGCTGCCAGTTATCCTCATAAAGATGTAAACAAACACAACCAAATAAAGGTTTTTTCCTGCTAATTGACTATTTTGAAGACGTATTTTCCCCTCCCTTTGCCAAAATACGGCATTTCCACGCCGGTTGTGCCACACCATGTCCCAACCTAACATTATGCAAGTGTGGTTTTTGATGAGAAGTTCTGCATTCCTGTTTACATTTTGAACTTCCCAATATCACTGTTCTCATATACCCAAGCTCTGCCATGAGGGGAACCTTCTCTTGCATGGGATTACCACATTTCCCCCCCCCCCATTTATTTCATCACCTCTGGGATTGGCTGCTCCCTGCTAACTTTAGCTCACAGGTTGTTCTTCTCCTCCTCTCTCCTTTTTCTTTCCCTCCTGGTGGATTTGAGCTTCCTTTCCCTGCTATTTTTACACAATTGTTAGCGTGCTCAGGAGCAGGAACACAGTGCTGCTATCAGCTGCCCACCAGCTGGGGGATGTGGTCAGCTCGTGGCTGAGCTGGAAACCAGAGAGGGATGGGAGCACTGGGAACCATCCAGGACAAGGCTGCTCTTTAGTAGAAAGTTCTAAAATGTGCACATGGAGAAGAAGGATCCTCAGGGAGCCGTTTTCTGGTTTTTAGTGCCACGTGTCACAGATCCTTTAAGGTTGAAAAAGACCTTTAAGGCCACAGATCTGGCACCACTGTGTTCATCACTGAGCCATGTCCCCAAGAGCCACATTCACAGAGCTGTTAAATCCCTCCAGGGATGGGGACACCAGCACTGCCCTGAGCAGCTGTGCCAGGGTTGGACAACCCTTCCCATGAGGAAATCTTCCCAAAATCCAACCTGACTCTCCCCTGGAACAGCCTGGGGCCAATTCCCTTTCCTCCTGTCCCTGTTCCCTGGCAGCAGAGCCCAGCCCCCTCCTGGCAGGGAGTTGTGCAGAGCCAGAAGGGCCCCCCTGAGCCTCCTTTTCTCCAGGCTGAACAACCCCAGTTCTCTCCATCTTTCATCCACTTCCCTGGATAAAATGACATCATCACAGCTGGAGATGAAGGTGTGCACACAGCAACACTCAAATACCTGACAGGGAGAGCAGAACAGCCACATGGAACATCCCACGTTCCCACAGCACGGATGGAACTGTCCTGCATCAGAGCATTTTGAAAAGATCTCATTTCACTTTCTGTTCTCTCTGCTTTTATGAGTGAAGAATAAAATTAATTGTAAGAGTCCAAAGCATCAAAAAAGTTTTGTCAACATCTGTCACTGCACTGACTCATCCACTAATGGCAGGTCGGCATTTGGGCTTCCTTCATCTTCCCACTCAGAAGTGGCATTAATCTGCTTTTAAAGCAGTTTGATTAAGCTGATTATCTTTGCATATTTGTTAAAGATCACTTCTTGCACTCTTCAGAAATTAAATGCAAAAGCAACAGTTCAAAGTTAAAGCAAAAAAAAAAAAAATCATGAAAGGAAAGCAGAGCCTGGAATGGCACAGGAAGGCAGCAGGAGCACTTCTGGGGGTCTGATAGCAATGAACAGTACACAATAATTTGATTTTGCATTAAGAAAGGTCTGGTGTTTCCATATTTTATGTCAAGAATAAAAATCAATATTTAGCTGGGATAACAGTATTAATTACTCCCCCCCAAAAAGGAGGCTTTTTAGGAAAGTGCTCCCAAACAAAAGACTGTACATCAGTATTTTCCTTCACTGATCTCGAAGCAATGCAGGTCAAAAGACGACAGCAAGCTTGAAATCAAAATCCACAACAAAATTACACTTCTGACAAAATTTCAGGCTTTCTTTTCTTCTAATTCCTTTTTCATTTGGATAAAACCCTGAGATCCAAAGGCTGCAATTATTCATATATAAGCCAGGATACAAGTGACCCATCAGAGATCTTCTGTACCATGTCTGTAATTTTCCTTTTATTTCAATTACTCCATATTCCTCTGTTTTATGTGCATGACAGAGGAGGAACAGCTACCAAGGACCAACAGCTACACAGATCAGTCTGAACTGTGGAGACACCTGGAAGAAGGGAACTGAATCTGGATTTTAGTATGGAAACTGACAGGACACAGACCCAGTGGATTTGTGGAGGTTCTAAGCTGGAAAGGTAACCAGGTGTGCTGGGAAGGGGATTTCATAAATCCAACAGGTAACCAAAGAGCTGTGAAATGCAGGGCAATATCAGACTGGAGTTAGGAAACAAACAGCAAGGTTAGACCAGGCAGCAGAAGTTTCCATTTGAAAAGGCATAATGGAGAAAGAAGGGAATAATTTGCTCCTCACAGTTCCCATTTTTCCATTAAGGACCTCACAGCCCATTTGCCATGAGTCACACTCCCTCCGCTCTTTCTGCCTTTCTAGAAGGAAGGCAGCAAACAACAAGTGGCTGTTAATCAAAGTCTCCAAGGTTTTACTCATCATCCCAAAACACTTCTTCATCCCCCTTCCCTCCTCCAGTCACATCTTGCTGCAGCTCAGACCCTCCTGTAAGTGCCTTAGCAGCGGGAAGGGGCAGCAGCCGTTCCCAGAGGAGCATCCCACGCTGCCCAGGACAGCTCCTCACCTGCTGGGATTTCCTGACAGCAACACTACAGACACCAACAAGAAATAAAAAAAGAGAAAGAAAGGTTTGAAAATAGGAAGAATCAAGAAGTAAATGTGATTTGAAGGTTCCTCTGGAGTTTCAAGATACAATCCTGTGAGACTTTTCCCCCACCCTGAACTTCCTCAGGACAACACACAGCCACAGCTCTCAGCTCCTCAGTTGATCTCATTTTCACCACACTTTTTCTGGCACAAAACTTTGAAAATGTCTTTAATGAAACACCACTGGATGCTTTTCTCATAAGACAACTTTTTTGAAATAGCAAATGCCTGTTATTAATAATCTACTAATGCTCTGAGAAATAAATGCCTACGTTATTACAAGGTGTTCCTAATGGGGACCTTGGTCCCCACAGAGGCCTGGCAATCATGGAATGGTTTGGGTGGGAAGGGACCTTAAAGCTTATCCCATTCCACCCCTGCCATGGGCAGCGACACCTCCCACTGTCCCATGTGCTCCAAGCCCTGCCCAGCCTGGCCTTGGGCACTGCCAGGGATCCAGGGGCAGCCCCAGCTGCTCTGGGCACCCTGTGCCAGGGCCTGCCCACCCTGCCAGGGAACAATTCCTGCCCAATATCCCATCCAGCCCTGCCCTCTGGCAGTGGGAGCCATTCCCTGTGTCCTGACACTCCACACTCTGACAAAAGCCCTTCTTCAGCACTGCCACACAGCCTGGGACAGGCAGGACACAAGTCTGTTTGCTGTTATGAAGAACCAGAACGAGACATCCCTTTCTCTCCTTACACACCTTGCACAATGTAATTATGGGTAAAGCTTTAATCCATTAATTCTTCACCTGCATTGAAAAGACCTGTCCTGTCAAGGAGGCCACAGAAGTTCCACACATCCACCCTCACTGCCTTCATCGAGGAACGGAAGCCATTGGGAGGCTCCGTGCTCCAGGACTCGCACTGGATCACCTTACACAACTGGGAAAGTTAATATTTCAAACTAACCCAGCACTCAGTAGAATTGTGGCACACTCCAAAAATGCCTTTTTTGATGTGGTATTAAGGTAGTTTTGCTTTAAAACAGACTGTGCTGCTATTCCCTGAAGCATGGTGAGCCAGCAGAAAGGGTACTGCTCCCATACTCCTCCCAAACAAAACACCCTCCTTCCTTAATTCACACAACTTTGGCATTTCAGACCCAGCATAGCATATTCTAACTCCTCAATAAAAGACAAAACTAACCCAGAGAGCAGATCATGGAACCATGAACCAGTGCCACAGATGTTGCTTGCTTTCAGAGCAGCACAGCCTGAAAAACTACAAGACATTTAGATTTATAGAATTGAAGGCAGCTTAAGAATCACTTCAGCTCCTGCAGAAATAACATTTCTTTACAAAACTAATCAATTAGCTTGCTCATCTCTTAGCCTGCTCACTTCTTTGTGAAATATTCAAGTAGTTTTAGTTTGAATGGCATAGTTTGCAGTACAGACACCAAGAACCCTCCCAAAGCCCTGATCCACTTTAGAGCTGTCAAGCACACGACTGCATTCTGTACTAAATGGAATTGAAGGGGCTTTTAGGAGTAATTCATGTATTTCTGCCAAAATCTGTGAACCTGAGGATGAAGAGCCCTTCCCTTCAAAGTCTCTTCAATTACCATGTCAGGGGACAAGTATGTTTGATCACAGCATTATTTACAGTATAAAACAGTAATTAATTCAATCCAAGAAAAGCCTTGAGTTCAGGTATTCCCTTATTAGTCCATGCAAAACAATCCTGAATGGAATAAAATAACCATACTAAAAGAGCTGACCTAAACTGAGAGACAGCTTTACTTAGCTACAAGAGAACCCTCCTGATGAAGTGACCCCCTGAATTGCACATTTTAGGAACTAATCAAGGATCAGAATAGGTTTTCTAGGCTCACAAAAAGCTGTTTCCTAGAGAGCAGTCCACACACTTGTTTGGGCATCACCAATGAGGCTGCCAAGACACCAAGAGCACTCACCGTTCACCAGAGGCCCCATGTGTGCAAATACTCCAAAAGTTAAATTTGGAGGAGATAAAGCCAAGTGTGCTTGTCCACGATAAGGGGACCAGCAAGAGCTGGGTCAGGAAACCCCAGCAGCTCAAGGGACAGCACAGAGCTTTCTGCTGGGTCCTATCTACCCAGCAAGTTCCAGGCACACCCAGGATTTACCAGAACAGGGTCCTGCCCTCCCTGCACTTGAGCAGCAACTCCTTCCAGGGAGAACAACCAGGCATTTCCACCAGCCCACTGCCAATTCCACCCTCTCCAAACTTCCAGCAGTTTCCAGACAAGTTACCTACAGAGGGAGAAGATTCCCAGTGGCATTGCCCTGAGCCAGGCACAGCAGGGAAGAGCTCTGGCTCCCTACAAGAATTAAGACACACTCAGGACTCAAACACTTCTCCTGTTAATTCCTGCATTTAGATCACAAGGGACAAACTGGTTTGGATAATGTACCAGCACCCTGCCTCCAGCAAACCTGCTGCTTCCTGGCCCTTCCCTGCTCAGCTGATTCACAGAACCATGGAATGGTTTGGGTTGGAAAGGCCCTTAAAGCTCATCTGGTTCTACCCCCTGCCATGGGCAGGGTCACCTTCCACTATCCCAGGGTGGTTCCGAGCCTCATCCAACCTGGCCTTAGAACTCCTCAGCTCACTAATGCTAAAAGAAAAAGCAGAAAAAGCAAGTACTTTCCCTCCTGTAGTTAAATCACCTCAGTATCTTCCAAGTATTAAGACAGTTGTTTATTCCTATCTTTTTCCACTCGTGGAAAGTCACAGTTAATTTCAGAAGCAGGAAATGTAACAGCAAAATATTACTTTCCATTCGCAAGCTGCACTTAAATAAGAGCTGGAGATGGATCTCAACTCAAACAAACAGCAGGCAAAGAAAAAGAAACTTAAAGAGGGTCCTGCCCATGAAGTCACATGGGAAAGGGACGTGGAGCTGTCTGAGTACCCAGCCTTAGTGAGGAGCAGTGAAAGTGCATCTCACCAAGAGCCTCAGCAGAGCAGCCACCAGGGATTGAAGCAGCACAGCCCTTTGATGTGGGAGGCAGGAGGCCCATGGAGGAGTCTTGCAGCTCTTGTCATCGCCTCAAGAAATGTTTTAATGGGCTTCAATTCCCGTAGCTGGTTTGGAAGATCAATTACACACATTAGCAGTATCTGGTGTGAAGTACAGAGGTCTTTAATAGAGCAGTTAATTTTGTCACACTGCACTATGCATTCCTCTAGAGACACAACAGTGCTGCTTCAGAACCCATTGACTCTAAGGCATATTTTTCTACTTTTATGTATCTTTAAGCCCAATAGTCCTCCAACAGTTAAATCAAATGTTCAAATCTTGAATGTGTCAAAAGTAAGAATGACTACGATTTCTAAAGTCAAGTCTCCAGACTGCCCAGGGAGGCTGAGTTCAGTCAGGACAAGTCCCCAAAATACTTTCTCCACAACAACTTCCATAATATTGAAGGTACACAGGCTTGTTCCCTTACACTGAAATTGCACAGCCCTTCAGTGCCAGGAAGGAATTTACTTGGATTAACAGAATATGCTTATTCTAAAAAACTAAACAGCACGAAGCCAAAGTTAAATATATTTAGGCATTTCAGAGACACCAAAGAAGGGTTTGTGGTTGCTTGAGGCACGGATGTGTATCAAAACACAGTTTCAGCTAGAACTGAAATTGAGTTCTGCAACAGACTGCAGCTTTGCTAGTGAAGCAAGGTTTGACAGCGCTCTTGTTAACAGCCACAGTCCTGCCCTTCTCTTATTTAAAGTAAAAAATCCATTGAAGTCCAAGCTTCCATAGAAGAATACCAGCAGATACTTACTTAGCTGATGTGGAAAAGGGAATTAATTCTATAGGGTACCTGTACCTCCTCTGGTCAATCCTGCTGTCCAAACAGCAATTCCAACAGGAATGAGTTTCTCTGGGGAACAGGAAGATTTCCCTTCTGACCTGCTCACTTAAATCAGACCACACCAAGTTCTCTACAGCAGATCAGTTTTTACCTAAGAGAGATATCCCTCCAGTATCCTATTTTATACTAAATGACCTTTTCAAAAGCACAACAAATTAGTATATACAGACACTTATTTAAAACCTCTCTCACTTATTTTCCCTAAAGAAACTCATTTATTTTGGTAGATACAACAAACCCTGAGAAGGAGGAATAATAGTACAAAAAATGTAAGCAGTCATTTAAGTGTTTTATCCTTTAGAGAACATTCACTCCTTCCCTGTGTGACTCAAAACAAACCTAATTTACTAAGAAAGACTTGGTTGCAATTAAAAGATAAATCATCATTTTAAAGAAACAGAGGTTTGGACTCTTCAGCACATTACCCAAGCACAACACATCCACATCTTCCCCACGGGCACTGCAGAAGTCAGAGTAGTACACAGCTCACTCTGTTATTGATGCATCAGGGAAAGGAGTTTTCATTTAATTCCACATTTTAAAAAATATGTATGTCAGGAGACTGCAGTTATCCACTTCAATTTTTGCATTTAAATCATTATCAGCCAACAAGACTTAGCCTTCCTTTAAAGAATATAAAGATTTATAACTATCCTTACAGTAAATTTACCATGTCCCCTTTAAACTGAACATTAGAAAAACACAAGAGCATGTGTGTATTAATCCATGAACTTTCCTAAAGATGTGAAAATAACACAAGTCACATTTGTAACACTGCAGTTCTTACCTGTGACTTGCAGATCTCAAGCTTCAATTAAATACACAGAAGTGGCACTCCACAGTAAAAATTAAGATCAACTAAATCTATTTTTGGTCTCTATCATTCCCTTTGAAGCACCCTCTGATAACCACCTGAGTAGCAAAACCAAGCCTGTACTTACTGAACATAAACTCTGAGAAGTCTGCATTAAAACCATGAGGGTAAAACATTCAAGGTGCATTTGCTTGGAGTGAAAAAGTAAATCTGGAAAATTTTGGTTTAAAAAATAGTTATAATATAGATAAGGAGCAATAAACATTAGGGTTTGGGTCCTGCCTTACTGCCCTTCCTCTGATGAAATTAAATGGCAAAACCCCCTGACCTCAGCTGACACCCTGGGTTGTGCTGCACACACAGGATGGAGCTGTTGAAAATGAACAAACACAATTCTGAGCCTCTGTTTTCTCAGGTACTCAAGGACCTCCTTAAACATCTTATGAGGTGCAACCTCTGGTCAAAATCCAAACCAAGAGAGGGCAGGAATTTCTCCCCTTCCCGTAACTCTCCAGGCTGCCTGCAGTAACACTTGCCATCAGATCCAGGGGGACTGAACTTCCCAGAAAGCTTTCCTTCAGAGACTCCAATTCCCCACCAGATTTCTGTCACAGAAACAAGGTTGAATATCCAATTACAAAACAAACAGAAATTACTTCTGCCCCTTTGAGTGCAAGTGGGGTTGTACAAAGAACCAAGATCAATAAATATGCAAAAAAAATCCAGAACAATTTGGAATGAATGGAGAAAAGCACACCAGGGAGTGCAAGCCCCCACTGGCACAGTTCCATTACATCAAGTTATTCTTTGGACTCATCCAGCTGAGGTTTGAGGATCACCAGGCATATCCTTTCTCGACAATCAATTCCAGTATTAAAGCTGGAATCTGAAACCAACTTCAGAGAAATACTCGAAGGCAAAGCAAACCTTCATGCTCTGAGCAAAAACAGAACAAGGGTAAGAACAATGCTCAGAATACTTAAGTGTGCCTTGCTTTTACTGTAAGCCTTTATTTCAGAAGGTTATGCAGCTGATATAACACAAATCTACATGTGAAGACAAATCTAGAAGCAAATGCTCAGAGCTGAGATGAAAAAGCATCTATAATTTAGATAAATAACAGCTCGCTGCAGGAACAACCTCAGCATTCAGGTCTTGTATTTCAGAGCCTGCACAGTTTTGCTCATTTAGATTCAAATGCCAAAAAATAGCCCAACTCCTCTCCTGGATGGAAGATTACATCTTTATGCAGGAAAGCTTAGCTGGAAGCTTAGATGAGTGTCAAGGAAGGACAAGGATCCAAGGTATGGATGTTTATTAGAAATACCACTTCATTGTCATTAGCTTGGAGATGTGACATCTCTGCATCAGCTCCAGTCCAGCTGACAGAACTGTTCCACAAGAATTGCCTGATGGGAGAGGCCTCCAAAATAAAAATGCCACTATGAACCAGCATTTACAGCCAACTTCCATTTGCAGCCTGAACAACTTGAAGCTTGAACTAAAGATTTCTCTATTCCAGTTGCCACTGGACTGGGTGCTGAAAAACAGATCCTACAAGAACAGGATTCTGGTATTTTACTATTTCACATATTTCAGGAAGTCAGAGCACTGGTGTGGAAGTGCTGCTGTAAGGGAAGGGATCCTTGACAGGCTGGCATGGCTCAGTGCTGGATTTTTGGCCTAAGGTGTTACATGGAATTGCACAATCAGTAAACAAGGGAGGCAAATCTGACAGCCCAAGCCCTGCATTAAAGACCCAGCAGGTATTTTCACTGCTCATACACACCATGGAAATCAACTTCTAATTGCAGCCTAAAGCAGCCCTACATAAAAACCATGGAGTAAAGGGTTACACATTAGGAAATGCAAGCACTGTGATCACCTGTGAAGCTTCTGCTCAGCCTCTCTTGGAATATGTCCAATCCTTAATTCCCTTCTTCATCCTCTTCTTACCATAAACCCTCACCCAGTGAGCTGGAGGGGACAGAACTCCCTGAATGCAGAACTTTTCATACAGTCCTTTTCCTTAAACCCTGCAGTCAGTGTGGAGTCCTGAAGCAGGTCAGTCCTTCTTGCACAGCTCCTTTCATGGCACCTCTTCTGCTATGGATCCACAGCACTCACCGGAGCTCCCACACTGTTCTGAACATTAAAGGACTTTTAAAAGGCTGGAAAACTAAAGATTGTAAGAGTTCAAACAATCAGAAGGATCTTCTGAGCCCAGAACAGGTGTCCATAGTTCAGTTTTTTGAATACTCACAATTCTTATAGTGTTCTTGCTCTGTGGTTGGAAAATACAACTCCACTACCAGGGGTCTGAGCAGCAGAGTGGAGCACTCAGGCCTGGAGTTGTGTACTCAGCACCCAAATCATAACTCTACACACATCTGGAAAGGTTCCCAGCAACTTCCTAGCCAGGACCACAACCCACAACCAGGCAGGGACACACCTGCCTCTCCAGAATGGCACCAGCCTGACTCACCAGACCACCACCTACAACTTCTTCCCAGATAAAGCCACCTCACCCAGTGCTTCTACAAATACCAGGTAATTTAAAATCTTATTGGGCCACCTGGAAATTCTGGATTTCTTCAGGTGTCCCATCCTACTGCACCCTCTGTTTAGAATTACCTCAGTTATTACCTGTGGGGATGAACTACTGATGTCAGCACACTCACAGCAATACTCAAAAGATCAGACAGATTGTTAAGACACCTGAATATCCAATCATCATTCCTCCCACAAACAGCCTAATCTTTATTTATATTAGTTTACTGGCTCAATTGCACAGCACAGACAAACCTCTTTGGGAGGGAGGCAAACCCCTGGCAAGCCTTCAGAACAGACCAGCACTCCCAGTTGGCATGGGAGCTTCATCAACAACCACGGCCATTGGTACCAGGAAGCCCAGTTCATCTGGCTCTGGGCACCAGTTATTTCTGCAGCAACTTTAGAGCAGGCTGTTTTCTTGAAACCATTGACAAAAAAAGCCACTAAATTAGCTCACAAGACATTTTGTGTAACACAGCACAGGCCACCTGCCTCAGTGAGGCCCCAGTGCCACATCTTTAACTCTTACTTAACTTATCAAAAGGATGTCAGAAGTCTTATGCAAGTTCACCTCTAACGTACTCGTTATCCTCTTAGGAGCCACTGTGAAATGAAATGTGAGTTAATGAATAACACAGTAGGAATTATTTCATTATCCCCACGGTGAGAGAGAGCCATCTAATTCTTGGATATGATGTCAGACTTGAGAAACAGCCAGTGGTACTTACTCAGGCTTCCACTGCTCACTCAACTGCTACAGCAGCACTGTTCCCAGAGCAAGGCTGCAGGCTGCTCTGACAGCTCGGGAACAAAGCTGCTCCAGGAGAAATCAGGAATTCAAGCAGCAGGAGTGAGGAACTGGAGCCTGTCACTCTGCTCCCACAGAAGGGAGAGGTTTCTAGCAGCTCACATTTAATGTACAGGCCTTGCACAGGTATGGGAATCAAGGCAGTAAGAGCACGTCAGCTCTTCACATTTTCCTCTTTTACAGTGTCAACCCTACTGCAAGTCACCAGTTGTCTCTGCTATTAAGTCAACCTGTCCATTAAACTCCATCAGAAGCCCAGGACACCTATTGAAAGGGAAGTCTGAAGCAAGGTATAGATCCTTCATCTTCACCTCCATTGGCAATCCCATCTTTTGGCATTCCAGGCTGCCTCACTTCCACTTTTGGTTCAACTGACTCTATAGCACTTGATGCATTGTGGCTACAAGTAAATGCTCACCCCTCTGTGCAGAACACATCTCCTGCTAGTGCAGGTAGTGAGGAGGACAACTCCAAGGAAGACCCAAGCCTTTTTTTGTCTGCAATAACAAACCAGCTCTAGAGTGCCTTAAGAGTTTGTATGTTTAAAAGACCAGGTGGCTTCAGAAGGTGTTCAGAGCTGGTATTTTATTGATTTCCTCACTGTGAAGTCCATCCTCACTGCTATCAGGCCAGCTGTGCCTGGCAGTGCCCTTCCAACAGTTTGGCTCTCAGGATACATTTTCCTTCCTGTCCATAACACCCCCAGACTCCCTTCACATGAGGAGGAGCAGTCAGGAGTAAGAAAGCAGCAGACATTTGATCAGTGCACACTAATCCATTACAGATGTGTAAGTGTGAGTGTACATTTCCTTCAAGTATTATTTACCAGGTGTTCCCCTCTAACAATCTGCCCATTGAGGGCAACTACTAAACTACTACACAAGCAAGCTAAAAACTTAGGCAAGAAGAAAAACTGGAAAGCCCGGGAGACTAAAGCCAGAAGATGGACTTCTCATGCAGATGAAAAACCGGAATTATCTCCCTGACATGTCATAGCCAACAAAAGGCCCAACAGAAGCAGATTTCTCTGCATGGACTACAGAAATTCTCATTCAAAGGAAAGATTTCCCCATACCCTGCTGCTTGCACTCAGGCTGGACAGCCCCAGAGCACCAAGCCTGTGTAACATGTCAGAAGCAAAGGACAATCGTGCCACACTCCTTATCAAACGGAAAGAAACACTATCTTCAAGCCTAGCACGTGCTGTCCTGTCATTCTCACGTGGAGGATGTATTCATAGGCCAGGCCTGGCACCACAATCACTGTCAGGATTGCAATGCTGCAGTATATTTAGAATGGCTCTGTTCATACTATAGTTCAATTCCATGATACTGTTAACATATCCCAGCCTGCAAACCCACTACTGTTCTACAAGAATTCAACTTCAGTTCTTCAATAACTGCTCAAAATACCAATACTTAAGATACAAATCTCATGGCAGTATCTGTAAAACTGATGGAAAATTCAGCAAGAAACTATGACAAGCTGACTTGGAGCAACTTTCTGTCATGTGAGCAGCTTCTGAACTGGTATGGAGCAGCACTGCCCTGTGAGGAGCATCTGTGTGCAGGAATGCCTGAGCCTTTGAGTCACCCTGAAGTGCTCACCTCAGTCAGTGCCCACTCACCCCTCAGCTGATCAGCAGAGCACACAGTGGTGCCCCAACATCCAACAATCAATGCACAACACCAAGGAGTGAGGTAGGAACCACGTTTCCGAGGTGTGATGCCACCTAAGAGTGGAATGGGATTGAACTGATTCCCTCAGTGCTGAGGCTGGGAGCTCTCATTCTGGCTCGTACACTGATACTGCCAAAGTTGAACCACGTGCTTACATTCCCCACTGAGTCAGAGCTGTCCTTACACAACATGTCCAAGTTCCTCAGGGCTGCTCAGCAGGCCCTTCACAGGCTGCAGCTGTGCTCCTTCTACAGCTGTGCTGGTGAACCAGGCTCTCCTGCCAAGGAGACAGCCAAGAGAGACTGGGCTCTCCTGGAAGCATCCTCAGTGCCACATCCACAGCAACTGCACACAAAAACTGGCCCTGGGACCTTAAGGCATATTCTTCTCACCAGATTTTGTGACAGATATTGTCACTTTTCAGCAGTCCCACATTCTATCCCTCAATGAGCAGCTCTTGCCTATTTTGGCCACACACTTGAGGAGACAGACACGTACTTGATTCAGCTGTGTGGCCCTGTGAACAGGGCAGCAATATCCAAGTGTCTTTAACTCCACAGTTTCCAACTTAAAAACACTTAAGACTCACTAGAAGGGAATAAACAATGTCACGCAGACTGTCTGGGGAAACATCAGTCATTTAAAAATATGCTTTTTTTTTAAAAAAAGCTGCACACTGCAGCTTGGGGTTCAAATGTGAACAAGAGCTGAGACATTCCCTCTATTAATGATAAAGCCACTACAGCTCTTCCTCACACCCCAAGCTTTTTCCTAGCATTAAGCAGCTACCTAAGTGAAAGTCAGTTATTTTATCGTGACCACTATTTTCTCAAAGCTTAAAAATTAAATCAACTACTCTGCTACTGGAATTTTCATTACCAGGAAGCTGCAGTAATGCTTACTGCATTATGGTTATTGGTTTGTTCTCCCAATATGATAACTGCATCAGTTCAATGCTTTGAGTTAATTATTACTGTTTAACTGAGGTAAATGCAAACAGAAACCTAAACAGCATGGAATAAACAGCAGGAAACCAAGCTCAACTATGTAAAGATAAACCAAATACTTCATGATCACCTGCAAGTATTAGGGAAATTTTCACACAGCTCTCATATGTATGATAAATGAAAAGCCCTGACAACCACAGCTTCAGAAAATGGCTGCTACAGGAAAGCTATACAGCGAGGTAAAGACTCAGGGTTTTTTCCTCTATCTTGACACTTGGAATAAGCTCTGAAGAAAGGTTTATTATAATATTTTAAAAAAAAAGTAACTGGACTATAGATGCAATATTTCCAGAATGTTCTGTCAGATTATCCCAGCAATAAAACATAAATAAGAACAAATGATTCTCTGGAGAGACCACCACACCTTCAGAGATCCTCTGGAACTTCTTCAGCACTGATGAAAAAAGTATCTCCAGTGGAACTGTGCTCTCATTTGCCTGAGGGGCAGGAGCTCCAGCAGCCAGGGGGTGATGAAGGCAGCAGAGTCAGCCCTGGCACAGACTGATTGTGCTCAAGGGCCACCAGTTGCCATGGAAGTCTCCCCGAGTTCCGCTGCCGAGGCTGACCTTGGAGCTGGTGAAACAAGTGGCTCATGTGAAGCTGCTGCTCTGAGATGCTCAGGAAAGCTGTGAACTGCCCAGAGGAGTGACTGCCACACAACAATGTGCTCACTGCAGAGCAGTGCTCCAACACCACTGAATAGACAATGCAAAGAGCCATTCAAGTGTCAGTCTTCCAGAGCGGCCAGGACAAAGTGCTTTTTGTTTCTGTCTTTGAGATCCTGACAAATCAAAACTAGATTAAGTGTGCTGGCAGAGTGGCCTTACCTCCCGGCCGGATACGCGATCCCGTGGCAGAGGGCTGCCAGTGCTGTGCAGTAACTCACTCCCAGCACACCCAGCCATGCTCTGCCCTCCCCGGGAGAGCTTTGAAGGGAATCACACCTTGCAGCTTGATGGGAAACTCAGAGGAATCACTCTGCTTACAGCCAAGCTCAAATGTAACTCGGAAATAAGAACTGCAAGTCTTGATTCTATAGGTAAAGAGGAGTGTGTGCAAGAGCACAGTAACCACTGAAGGCTTTATTATCTCTAGCAGAGGCTCTAAAATAGATACATTTATGTTTTCTACAATTTCCATTTAACCTTGCTAATTTCCTCAGCATTATTTTTTGCAGCTCAGGGACAAACAGCGTTACTAAGTAACTCTCCAGGATGAAGTTTCAGTGCATTAGTTCTCACTGCTGAATTAAATAAACACATAAGCATCTTAACATGCACAAATCCAACAGCCCACTACTCCAGAACCCACACAGACTAAGCACATTTTATCTGTGCAAAACACATGAACACTTATCAAGGAACATATCAAATCTTACCACAAATACTAAACAAAACCCAGCAATTCAACTGCTTCAGTTAACAATTAATAAAAGCTCTGAGGAAAAGGAATGCATCTGTTTCCACTTCCTACATAAATCTCAAGTACATCTGAAGCAATACTTCGGATACAAAACAGTTTCAGGAGCTGCATTTTTAAAGGATAGTTTGGAAACACCAGTAGTGAATATCCTTTCAGTACTGAGGCTTTCCTGTGCCAGGTCAGTTGAAGCCCCCAGGGTCACAGGATCCATGGAGCAGCCCTGTTACCCTGTTCCTGTCCCAGGGTACAGCTCTGTGCCCAGTGAAGGCTGCTCTAAGCCACCACCATCAGCACAGCTACTCTTTTACGACAGAAAGTCAGCAAAGCACTGCAAAAATACTTGCTTCACTTGCAGCAAGCCTGGTCTAGAAGGGTTAAAATCCCCCTCAGAGTATCAGAGACTGCTTGTTAAACTCTGAACAGGCAATGGGCTGACACAACACAGGTGGAGCTGCAGATTTCTACCTCAAATGGGTCTGCAAGGAGCACTGTCACTCTGTCACTTGTGACAAGGAGTTAAAGCACTGGCAGGAAGAGAAAGAACAACACTGGAATTGTGATGAACTTAACTCTCCTCCAGCAGCTCAGTAAGAGCACCAGTTCTGTGAAAGGTTTGCACCCAGCTATCTCAAAGTACTAAAATGGGTATAATGGTATAATTCAAGCCTACTGTGTAACACCAAACAAATCTGCTACTTTTCCACTTGAAAACTCAGTGAGGCTTCAAAGCAGGACACACCTAACTAGATAAACTAGAAGACTGATTCCTTACTTCAGTGTTGAAGCCTTGAGACCCTTTCATCCAACCTACTTCATTTTTAAGATATTCCATATATCCAGCATATGGCAGAGCATTCACACAGCCTGTTTTGTGTAGATGAGACATCAGCAAGGACTTTTCCCCATTCCTCCCCAAAAAGCACACCTGTAAAATTGCTATCAGGTACAACGTAAAATGTATCACTTCAAGATAAGTGATAGACACTCATCTCAGATATTTCAAGAAATTTCCAGGATATCACAAAAACTCACCAGCAGACCAACTCTTAAATCCTGATTTAGCAGTTCCATAAGCAAAACTGAAGAATGAGAAAGGTGTAGCAAGACGGGCTCAGCTGCTTGTTCACTCCAGGTCACATTTACTTTTCGGCTAAAGAAGAACTCACTGGGTAGGTAGGGTTTGAGTGACACACACTTTGGTATTTAAATAACTGAGATCTAGAGATGTAGGACAGAGGTGAACAAGCAGGAGTTAACTCTTCAAACAAATGCAGGTTTTAACAGGATAAATTCTTACCCTATACTTAAGAGTTTAAAGGTTACAAAAACCTCAGTGTTGGAGGCACAGATCAGCACCAGGCAACAAGCTTTTTTACAACATGGCAAAGATGCTCTGAATTCCGTGTAGAGGCTGAGCTGTCACTCACCCAGCATGATCTGTGGATTCCCAGCTCCACAGGAAGGTTCACACTCTCTCTTTCACACTCTTATATGCAATAAACTCTCAGTTTTTTGTTAATCTCTGAGTTCTGGTTAAAATGTTATTAAAAAAAAAAAAATCAAAGTAACCAAGTCATGATTTTTAGGGGCCACGGGCCATCAGGACTCACCTATTAAGCACTGGGTTCTTCAGACAAGTTTCAAGGCATCAAATTTGTTTCAACATGTACAAACTCTGCTAAGTCAAGTCTTTCAACAACACTCACCAAAGGGTGACCCAGGGGAGAATAGGATGGCACAATCTGACTAATTACTATTCAGTCAAGGTGCTGGCTGTGTTTTCTTTTGCAGGCATGATGGATGCACAGGGTTGTCCTGCCAAAATTACCTTCACACAGCTGCACAAGCCCTCTCTGAACTGACCCCAGGGTATTGCTTCACCTTCTACATTTGAATTATTTACAAATAGTTAAGAACAGCAACCCCACACAGGGACCTAAGTTCTTTCTCCTAAGTATTCCAGAGTCAAACAGGAGGTTTGATGCTCTAGAAAACAGGTGGTGTAATACCAGTTTAAAGTTTACTGTTAATCAACCCATGGAAGCTTAAAAGTCAACCTTTCACAAGCAGCAAAACCCCAACTGGCTACACCTGCAAGTGCACCACAAATATGCTCCACAGCCATTTTTCTGACTCCTAAAAATCAAATATATCAGCAATGAAACCACCAAGACTCATCAACCTACCTGAAGAGGCTGGAGTGCTCTCTGCATCTGCAGAAGTGGCTATCGCCTTCCAAACCCAGCCTGGAAATTCAGATTAGCTCTAGGAATCCTTTAATTGTCTTGGCAAGAGGCAGCATAAAAATTGTGGAATTGAAGTGCATAAATTAGGTTTTGAGGGTGTTTTGGCATTAGGCCTTTCTTTAAGCTGGAAGCTAAACTAGATTCTCCCCAGCCCACCTGCTCACTTCTTGCACAAAAACCTTCAGTTCTTTCTTATCCTTTTCAGAATCTGAGTCACTTCAGACCAATTTCTTTGGACAAGGCATATTTTAACTGACCACTCCTTGCCTTCCTGAAGTCACTTCATCTCAATATACATTACTAGACCTGCAGCATATTTATAGAAAAATTATTTCTTAACTACTACACAACTTGGTCTGCTGGGATTGACACAGGGCAGTAAGGGTTGACAATGAGACTAAAAGCTGAATTTCATTGGAAGAACCAGGGAAAAAAAAACCTAACACTAGTTAGAAATACTTAGAATTTGAAAGGAGACGAAGTAGATTAAGCCATATTGCAGTCCTGGGGATCTTGAAATATCTTCAAATATATGAGGCTTAGCCCTACTAGGTCTCTGCTTTGAATACCAAATAATTTGGGTCTAGGAGAGAGAAGCATTCTAGAAGCAGGAATGGATCTGCATGCAGCAAGAGCTGCTCAGGTAATCCCTGCCTCTGTGAGCAGTGGTCCAGCCTCAGGCACTGGTACAGTTTAGAAAGCTGGACAATAACTTGAAATACTGATGTTTAGGAAAATAAGCTATAGGGCACAGCAGCTTGTAACTTACTCTTTAGGGAGCTGCCAAGTGCTTCCTCCCCGGCCAGAGCAAACCAAGGTGCCTTATGCAAGAGGAAAAGTCTTCATACCTGAGTGCTGAAGGCGGGCTGGGACATGATGCAACAGCACCATTAGTTTTAATGGGGCTGCTCTCTGGGTGTGACCCTGCCAGGAGGGGAGCACAACCGGGACCGTGCACAAACAGCTTAGCAAAAAACCAGGCTTCACAAAGAAAGCAAGAAAAAGATCTTATTGTCTTTGCTATACCAGTCTTACACTTGTCAAATGAAGCAAAACCTTTTGTCCGCAACTCCCCTGACTGGCTGACTCCTCCACCAGACCCACCCAGCTCAGGCATCAGCAGTGGCAGTGATGAATCCAACCACCCTCCACAGGTGAGCAGAGCATCAAGCAGGTTTCAAGATTGCTTCCTACTCTGAGCTGATTACAACAGCAGGTTTAGCACTGCTGTGAATGACTCTTAGAACTCCCACCCTTAGACCTCTGTGTTAGACCCTGCTCAGTTACTGCCAGCCCTTCAAGAGTTCACAGGAAGAAGTGCCTGTGCAATGAAAACACTGCAGAGGAGTTGGAATGCCCCAGCAATGGAAAGCTAGACAGCTCTCCAGCCCGCCAGTCAACTCTGGAGAAGGAAATGATAATTTGCCTAGAGTAATGAGCTAAGTATAGAGCCACCACGATTCCAGTGGCCCAATTACCCCTGCAATTCTTCTGATCCGAGTGGAACACCTTGGGAAACAGCCAGCTCCAGCTAAAGGTAGAACCAGGGACTGAAGCTACCGCCCTGATCTTGTGCTTAACAGACCAAATTCTGCAAAACCAGCACCAAGAGTCAAGACTAACATTTTCTAACTCACTGGAGTCTTTTTTGCCATCCTCACTTCATTACCATATTTCAGCACTTTAGGGAATCCTATTCTATTTTAGAAAACCCCTTACCCAGTCCTCTCCCCAGGTCAGTGTTTAGCAGTCACTCTCATCAAGTGTCAGCATTCAGCCTGTCATTTAAAAGCCAAAATTCCAGTTTGACAAGTGCAAAGCATTTTGGTTCCAGCTTCTAAAGCCTGCAGAACTGAAGAGGGGAAAAGCAACATGACAGTGAGAAGGCATATTGGTATCATTAGACAGCTATACAGGGTTTACTGCTTTTTGAAATTCACTGTCAATGAACATTTATCATCCATTTACTTTAACAAGGGTTTATGTGTATTACTTATACAGCTCAATATCCACTGATGTCCCATGTGGTCACACACTCTAAAAGAAGGACCTACAATTAGCTGTACCACCAGTTTTTCTGCAAGGTGGTTTCCCTCCAAATCCCCTTGTATTGATTTGAACACTGCAGGATACTGAACACACCGGTACAGTGTCAGTACATTGAAGCTGGAATCCTTTTCATAATGAATTTGGAATTTTAGAGCAGGTATCTGATCTCCTTTCTTACTGACAAGTCTGACCAGATGGTTTTGCCAGAACACAACCCAGCACAAAACATTAAACACTTGGCCATGGATCTCCAAAACTGAAAATTTCCATGTGGCTTCTCTGTGCAGCCCCAATTTACTCATCTGTTACATCCAGGGATGCTCTGCAGCAGTGAAGTACACTAACCAAACACCTCCAAATCATGTGATACTCATGCTTGAGTCTGAAGGGATTAAGAGATTCCAGCCCAAAGTAAAAGAAAACAAGCAAGCTATTGTATTCTGCATTAGAACACAACTGTGCCTTGACCATAATCCACCAGCCAAACCTACAAGGAAAGCTGAGCAGACCTCAAAATATTTACCTTGTTCCATCTTCCTCCTTTTTCCTCAGAGAGTTCAGATTTTCCCAAAGAGCAAAAAGGTGCATTCTTTTGGAAGTTACTCAAAGAAAGGTTCACTGAACATAGACAAAGATGATAATTTAATTATAATGGGTATCCAACCAGAATATAATGCCCTGTTCACAGCAAATTCCTGCTACCAGCAGTGAGAGAAAATTAAGAATCTGAATTCTCAAATGTACTCATGACTAGTATATTCACCAATCAGCACACAATTAAGCATTCCTGTTCTCAAACTGTAAAGATGAACACTTGTTTGATAAAGATTAGTCATTAATTTGATGAAAAGCTTCTCCACTCTCAAAAAAACATGCACAGTGTTTAGATGGAAAGCAAAGTTCTGTAGGCAATAGCAGTAAATTTGCAAGTTTACATTAAGTACACTTCACTTGCTTTCAAGTTTCCATTTATTAAAGGAAAATAATCAAAATAATCTAGAAATGCAATCTGCTTAGACATTTTAGCCAGGTTGCTTGGATCAAAATTTCAACCATGCCTACACTACACTATTTGTTCTCAGAAGCAAATAAAAAGGAAATAAAGAAAATTCAAATACAATAATAAAAAAAAAAATCAAAGCTATCAAGTCAAAATGCATGAAATAAAGGTGTTTCTACTGTGGTCAGACCACAGCAACCTGGCTGCATGGAGTTCAGAGAAATGCCCATTAAATTTCAAGCCAAGCTGCTCTATGATATGGCAGGTGAGTTTTCTTCTCACTGCCTCTAATGCTGGTTCATCTGTTCTTTGTCAGGAGACACACAAGTATTTGAAAAACCTGAACTTAGAGACCCACAGAACAGCACAAGTCAGCTTTGACAAGAGTAATTTTAGTTGGAGAAGACACCAAAGGCTGAATGCAGGTAAAACTGAAGACAGATTCCAGCTGCAGCACATCCAGCACTAGGTCTGAAAAGGTCTCAAGCAAAGGTCTCCAGCCCCACAAGGACACAGCAACCAGCACAACTTCCCAGCAGCTCCTCTCTCTCTCTCTGGTTTAAGTTTCCATGATAGAAATTACACACTTGCCAATAGCAGTAGAACAAGCAAAGCTTTTCCAGGTACACATTTAGGTCAATTATGGCTCCAAGAGATGAGATCAGACAGCCACAGCCACTGGCTTCATCCCTGTCCTCATCGACTTGCAAGGAGAACAGGGACAGTCAGGCTGCTGGGTCCCTCCTAACTACTGGATAGGATATTCCAGGGAAATGCTTTCCACCAACTCCAATCTGAGAAATACCAAGGAAACTTTCCAGCAATTCCAGACCTAATAGCAGCCACTTCTATGAGCAGCTTTAGACATAAACTCATTTTGAATGGACATAGTGATAACATAACAGTGACAGGACAGAGCTTAATCATTGATTGGCTGCTAGACTGGATCCTTCTGACAACTCCTGTACAAAATTAAGGCCTCACTTCAAAATACCTGTAGTTACTTTACTCAGGTAGCATCTTGTGTAGGATGTGGAAGGTATTAAAACTCCACAGCCATAGTTCCACCAGTACAGTTCAAATAAATTGTTCTTAATCTCTACATCCTCAGTCTGTTTGTTACAGTTTCTTTAATCAAAAGATTAAAGTTTCACTGAACTCTTCAATTCTTCCAACTACTACTCCTAGCAACTGAAAAACCAAAATCAGTATTCTGGTAGTCTACCCTTGACCTAGACAGTGCTAAACTACACATGACAGGGAAGATACTCAAGGGAAGATCTGATTTTCCATCTGTTTTCTGAAATCCTGCCACCAGCTGCACAGAAACCCCAAAAAAATAAGAATCCTACTTGCCCAGAACAGTCAAACCTCAGAGGAACTGAGGAGTCAGACTCACAGGGCCTGGGAGTCTTATGATGCACATGAGCCCTACATGAAAGGCTGCTCTCAGGGTGAGCTGGGGAGATGCCCTGCAGCGAGTCCTGCCTTTGCTCTGCTCTCCAAGGGCACTCAGGAACCCAGCCAAGTGCATCTTGTCTTTACAGACTCCATGTCAACCTACACAGACAGCATTTCTGTCCTGTCCTCCCTCAGGTGCCTGGCACCAGCTTCCCCCAGGCACTTCCACAAGCAGAAAAAGCCACACTGGAGAAAACAAGTCTCATTTTGTCAGAAGTCTGCCCTTTCCTGGTTGATAGAGAAGTCAAAACCCTCCTTTAAAGGTACAGGGAAAAAGAAATTATTTTTATTTCTCTGTCCTTTCAGGTAACACCACAGAATTAATGCTTTGATTACAGCCCTAGTTTGCAGTCCCGAACTTGGAGAAGCAAATGAGGCCCACAAAAGGGCAACACAAAACTGTTCTACCAGTGTTTCTATAAATAATGCCTATAACAGTGCACAAATCTCTGGTATTCGAAAGAAAAGCTAAAAAGACTTAATTATGGCAATATAGCAGCCTTCCTCCACAAATTCAACCTGAAGTGTATTACTTTCCCCCATACTGATTACATGTTCCAGAAACTAAGCCTCAGAGTACCAGAACAATCCAAAATACTTAGAGACTATTAGACTTGTATATACAAAAGACTTCATCATACAGGCAGGCACCCTAGAGATTTATTTCATGCTACCTTGTTTTCAGAAATCTCAGTTAAAGAAAGATTTATACCATTTTCACTGGTTTTCCCTGATGAAAATCTTTCTTAAAATAGGGTACAAGAGCCTTTGGTAGAAGTCTTAGCCATGGGCCTGGTGTGCTCAGAGCAGGGCAGAAACACATCCCAAAAGTAAAGTTACTTGGACAATGATGTTCCCTTGAAAAGCAGAAAGCAGATATGAGTGGAAAAAGTTTTTTTCAATTCTTATCTCAGAAAGGGCTAAACCAAGCAGGACCTGAGAGGTTAAATCTGGTATATCCGCTAGAGATAGGTCCAGTAAAGAATAACTTCAGCTCTGAAATAAACCCAAGACAAGGTCACTTTGCAGATGATGCAGGAGTTTTTGGAGTAAAATCGAATGGAGGGGAGCACAGAATACACAGCTCAAGATCAACACACACAGGATGGGAGAAGACAGTTAAATATCAAAGTAACACAATACAAATCTTTCCCACATGGATATTCACTGCCTTCTAAGCCACACTGTGGAAGCTCTGAGCCCCATGGCAGCCTTCCCTGCTGTCCAGTCCCAGAAGTCCAAACAGCTGAACATTCCCTGTTAGGGCTCTCCCTCTGAAGAACACACCCCAGTCAGGGGGGTGGCCTGTTCTGGCTGCCCTTCAGAAAGCTTTTCCCAAGTGGACAGGGACTAACACCAAATTTCTGATTTCATTCCAGCTTCAAGCTAATTCCACAGGTGACAGGATAATCATCCAAGCTAAGCTAATCTAGCACTGGTTCTAATGCTTCACCAGATACAGAATCAACTCTGAAGCTGACCCCCACCACGCTGCTGAATCATTTGGTGAACAACCAATGCCACAGAAGTCATGGACAGCATCAGCTCCATCAGCACCTCAGATGAAGCTCTGTACACCAACCCCAGCCTCATTTCCATCGTGGTTTGTCAGCCCATCACAATGAACGCTGCAAACAACAGTGAGATGTGCTGAGCAAGGCAAAGGACAACTTGCTTTGCTTGTCACCTCCCAGGGCTCCTCCAAGCCCCAGTTTCTTTGATGTTCTGCCCTCCTTCAACTAACACCCAACTGCAACATTGCATTTTGAAGTATTTACAATTCAGTATTTTGGTTCAATTTCTCTTTAAAAAGGGGGTTAATACTACTTAGAATCTATCTGCTTGTGTTGATGAGGACACATTTCATTACTGGCATAAGTGGTTATGTACAACTGCCTGCCCCCAAGCCAGCCCACCAATGCTGCTTTACAGCTCCCCACTGCATTCCTAATCAAGAGGAAAAATAATGGATTTACTACTCCAGAATCAACTTCCACTGGAGTCTTGCTCAAGGTATCCATTTTTCAGAAATGGCAATAATTCCATACAGCATCTTGGAAAAGTTTAGTTACAGTATCATTGAACAAGGAACATCCAGCTTCAAGTCTTCTGAAATCCAGCTCCCCAAGGAAGGCAAAAAACACCCTATTTAGGAAGTCTTTTGCAGAGCCTGTGTTTTCCCCTGCTTCTTATC
The DNA here is from genome assembly GCF_030490865.1 of Poecile atricapillus. Taxonomy (NCBI): domain Eukaryota; kingdom Metazoa; phylum Chordata; class Aves; order Passeriformes; family Paridae; genus Poecile; species Poecile atricapillus. The sequence goes on along the minus strand of NC_081264.1, from coordinate 12,592,995 downwards.
AGAGTTTGGAAGAGTTCCACCACCACCATGATAGCTATTACAATGTCATTAGCTGCCTCACTCATGCATATACACACACAAATTCCAAAAAACCTTCCAGACTGATTTTACCATGGTTGCAACCATTTTCAGTATTAACCCGAAGCCCTACAGAGCACAGATCCAGTTACCAGCTTAACCTGCAGCCACACTCACGTGTCAAAACAACCGTGCTGCTTTCCAGACTTCACATGAAGATTCCAAGCCTGAGGAGTTTCAGAAGACAAACCAAAGCCAGGAATCAGCAACTGTGTCTTAAGAGAAGCCTTTACAAACAGTGCTTCCTGCTGGACATCCTTGACTCCAGAAACAGCTTTACCATTGCAACCAACATTCCAGAAAGCCGCCTGTTTGCCCTCCCTCCCTTCCTCCCCAGCCCACTTTGCATGGCTGTGCAGGCCCAAGCCTCGCTTCCAGGTGCACACTGCTACTTCCTGGAGAACAGAGCACCTGTGGCTCAGAGCAGCACAACCTGACACCTCCTAACAGACGGAATGTCAGACTTACCACTGCTCGCAACAAGATCATGCTGCACCTCTGCCCTGCTACTACAGGCTGGTTCCTCCCTGGAGCTCTGAGCAGCAGGGATGGATTCAAGGCCTTCCTTGTGGGATGACACATTATCCCTGGAAAATCTACAGTCAGCTGGGGGTCACCTCCTTGACACCACTACCAGAAACTAGAAACAGGTGAGGGGAAGAACAGGTTGGGGCTACTCACGCTCCAGTTTACCCTTAGATTTCTATGGTATCAAGTCCATTCTGTCAGTGCTTCTCAACTGCTCAAAGCAAAGGGACAAAGTTTGGGCTGTTTTGCTAAAGCTGCCCTCCAAATAAGGCCAGCTGACACCAAAGGAGGCTGTGGTTTGTGACCTCTGCCCATCCCACAAGCAGCTGACACATTTGCAAGCCAATGCACACAGCAATCCTGCACCATTCAGGGCTAACACATCCAAGGTAGAAGCTGGAAAGCAGCAGGAGCTGAGGGCTCCAGCTCTTTGCTGGGCATAGCAAGCAGTCCCAGTAAAATGTCAGTATTTCAAATTCCTGAATTGCCGCTGACTTCACTTTGAGGTCTTCACTTTGTCACTAACTTCACTTTGAGGTCTTTCATGCAAACCACTCAGTCATCCTGAAATTTTGAAGCACCATGAAGAAAGAAATACTTACCTTTTAACAACCCAGTTATTCACAAGAATTACAGCACAGTCTGAGTCGTAAGTATATCCCTAAAGTTTTCCGGGCAGGACTGGGAAGTTATGGCACCAATATCTAGAGGAGGGCTAAAGTTACAAGACATGAAGCTTGCTTCTCAGAGTTTAAAACCCACATTGGATCTCACAGGCAGATCTTTACACCACCAGCTACTCAGGGTGGAGACAAATGCATTAGAGTTGCACATTATTTCTGGGACAATTCAGTACCTAACAGGTTATTTTGAGAGAAACATGACATTACTTTGATTCAGCCAGTGAAAGCTACTATGAAACACATGCATGTTTAAGTATCTGGAAGTTTTATTCTGGTTCACAGGATCTGATAAGCACTAATTTGGGAGTCACGTGCTCTTGAAGACACCACCGACACCAACTGGAAGAGTCCTAACCTGTTGTATCCAGTTACAATTCCCAGCAGGAAGCCACCAGAGCAGGAACAGCCTTCAGAGCCCTTCGAGCTGCGCAGGTGAAATGATCTCAAACTCCATGCTGGATGTCAACCCAGTTCCCTCCACAGAGACAATTCCTCTTTTCTGTCCCATCAGACTTGCCAGGCTCCTGCCCGTTACTCCAGCAGCCCAAAGATCCCCTTCTCCCTAAGTTACTCCTTTTTTCCAGGTTACTTGCCAGCAAAGCACTGCACAGCCACGGTCCTCCTACTCCTGCAAGCTGACAACATACTTCGCTCCATCATCCTGGCTTGCACGTAGGTGGAATGAGATCTGAGATAAAATATTGTATCCTCTATTTCAGAAGCCTGGGCAGGCTCCATTTCTGTCTCCTCCAGCTGCAGATGGCCACTTTTATGGAAAATAAGTAAATAAAATAAAAAGAGAGCTTATCAAGTTGACCTATTCCACTTCCGTGGTATCATTTGTAGGTTGCATGGCTTGTTCCTTGAGAAGGTTAACATTGATATTTTAGTAATTGCTAGTGCAGACAGTTCATGCAATAGCTATGAACAGAACCCTGGACAGGCACCTATAGCACTGCCAGTGAAGAGAACTCAGCTTGGCTCTCAATTTACTATTCTTATAACCTGAAGTGGGACAAGAGCACCTTTCAGTGCAAGCACTCAGAAAAACATCACTGTTGGTACACCTCTGCCCTTCCCCAAGCTTCAAAGCAGGCACAGAACTACTTGTCACTGAAGCATTTTAGAACCTCGTGCCCCGCCTTCACTTATCTGCACAAAGTTTCAACACTTACAGCCCAGTATTTCCTGTGCTAGGAAAGAAAGCACCATTTCTATCTCCCAAACCCACTGTAATCAGTAACAGTTGAAGCAAAGCAGGTATCAGATGTCAGCCTCCTCCCCTCTAGTTTACAAGCCCTCCTTCATAAAACCTCCTTCATCTCCACCAAAAAAGTTCATTTCCAAATACCACACGCTTTAGTAGCAGACAAAAGGCATCTCAGTTCTTTATCTAAAGCTCAGAGCATGACAGGTACTACAACAAACCTGTAATAGCTCCTTCCATCACGCTGCCACCCCTTCTCAGTAGGCTCACCTTCATAATATAAATAATATAAATATACCTTTATATTCACCAGAAAGCCAAGCTGCGTTTCAACTCAGCACTACCTGACATGATTCACTAGCCACGTTCTTTTCTTCTAAAAGAAAGCCTTATTGCACATGGCTACATCACGCAAGAAAACAAACGGGTGAAGCACACAAAAAAGTGCCTATAAGACCTGAAGTCTGCAAGAGTTACAAGCTCACACCCAACCTTCCCACAGTAAGGGAAGCGTGCACAGAAAGGAAAGAAATCAGTTTCCTGTACAGAGTTGTGAAGAAACACCAGGTCTCATGTAATGATCAAAAAACATTCTCAAAAAGAGCAAGACCAGGAACAACTTCAATGCATAAACTTAAACTCCATGTTGGGGGACAAAGCACTTACCAGGGAAGGGCAACATCTGCTCATATCCCAGCGAAAGAACAGGACTGTTAAAAGGAACACGGGGAAGAGGCGCAATTAAAGCCCCAAAACCATATACATAAAAAGCCTTAACAAGTCCCACTCATAAAAGGAACGGGAATTTGGGCCGCACGCACAAGGGCAGCTGAACGTTGCTGACAACACAGCCCCAGCGGCCGGAGCAGCTGAGCAGAGGCCGGCGGTTGCCAGCGGCATGGGGCGACCCCCGGCCGGGCTCGGCGAGGACCGGTCACCGCCGCGGCCCGGGCAGGGGGACGGCAGCGCCGGGCGAGGCCCACAGGCCACGGGCAGTAGGAGCCACCCTGTCCCGGGGAGCCCTCCCTGCCCCGGCAGCCCCGAACCTCGCGGTGCAGGGCCCGGCCCGGGGCCGCCCGGTATCGCCGCCCGCCCGGGGACAAGAGGCCGCCGCACCGCGGAGCCAGGCCGCCTCCTCCTCCTCCTCCTCCTGCCGGCCGTGCCGACCGGAGCGGGGCCGAGCGCACCGTGCCGGCCCCGCCGCCGCCCCTCACCCGCAGCCGAGGGGGCGTGTGCGGCCCTCAGTGACAGCGCGGCCGCGCTCCGCCAGGCCCCGGCGCGGCGGGCCGGCCCTCCCCGCCGCGGGACAAGGGGCACCCCCGCGGGTCCTTACCGCTGGGCAGGGCATGGCGCGGAGCCCCCGCCCGTGCCGGGGCGCGGCGTCCTGCCGGGGCCGGGGTCGCTGCGGGCTCGGGGCCGCCGTCGCCGCCTCACGGACACAACAACATGGCGGCCGCACGGCCTCCTCCCTCCTCCCCCCGCGGGGCGGGGCCGGGCGCGCGCCGCTCCCGCCCTCAGGGAAGGGGAGGGGAGGAGGGGGGGCGGCTCCCGGCCCGCGCTTGAGGGGGCAGTGGGATCACGGTGTTAGGGAATCACAGAATCGCGAAATCGCGGCGTTATCGAGGCTGGAAGATCAGCTACTGGTTTAAGATCATCTACTGGTTTAAAATCGTCTGTTCCAACCGTCAGCCCAGCAGCACCAGCGTAACCCCTAAACCGCCGCACCACATCACCTAGCGACAGATGCAGACGCCTCTTGAACGCCCCGAGGGAGGGTGACTCCACCACCTCCCTGGGCAGCCCCTTCCAAGGTCTGACCGCCTGGACGGTGAAAAGTTTCTTCTAATCTGTAAGGTCGCTCCCCTCAGCGCTCGCCGTGCCCTCAGGAGGCGGCTGCCATCCCTCGGCCCCTCAGAGGATGAAAGGCAGGGCCAACAGGGATGAGTAAGGGACTGAGCATCTCCCTGAGGAGGAGACACTGCGGGAGCCGGGCCTGGCTAGTCTGGAGAAGGGAAAACTCGGAGGGTATCTGATCAATCCGTGCAAATATTTCCAACGGGTGCCAGAGGACAGTGCCAGACTATTTTCAGTGGTGCTAAGAGAGAGAATGAAGAGCAATGGCCATAAATTAAACACAAGAAGTTCTACCTCAACATGAGGAAAAGCAATCCATTGAGCAGAGCACTGGACCAGCTGCCCAGGGAGGACATGGAGCCTCCCTCTCTGGAATAATCCAAACCCTGGACGTATTCCTGTGACACCTGCTCCAGGTAACCACCTCCAGGGGGTTGGACTGGGTGATCTCCAGAGGTCCCTCCCACTCCCAGCTTTTCTCTGGTTCTATGATTCATGTGAAGCCAACTCACCCCTTCCCCATTATCCCCCTGTGAGCTCTATAAGCCTGGCACTGGCTGAGCGAGGCTGTGGAACAGGCATGGTCTCAGCACAGGTTTGGCACACACCTCGGCCAATCTGTGAATCAGGTAACAGTGAAAGTGTGTGCTAAGGGAGGCTGAGGTGAATGTTCCCACACCTCACAGCATCCGCTGCCATCCATCCATCCATCATCCATCCATCATCCATCCATCCATCCATCCATCCATCCATCCATCCATCCATCCATCCATCCATCCATCTGTCCCCCTCAGGATCCTCAAAAACCCCTAGAGAAACACCCTGTTCAGCTATAACCTGGGGTCAGCTCAGTTGGTCAGGGTGGTGCTGAAAACACAATGAGCTCAATCTCTGTAAGGGCCATTCATTTAAGGTTTGGACTTGATGATCCTTGTGGGTCCCTTTGAACTCAGAATATTCTGTGGTCTACAGAAGCCGTTCTGGCGCACAAGGTCTTGTGGCCGATGTTTCCTGCGTTGCTTTGGTGACATTCAGCTCAGCTGTAGGAACATGTGTGGCCCCATGCCACCAGGCCATGCGCTGTCCAAGGCACCCTGCTCTGCCCGTGGCTCCTAAAGCATGAGGTAATGGGGAGCTGGGAGCCAGCATGAGGCAGGACTGCCAAAAACCACATGGAAACTGAGAGACAAGTGATAAAGCAAAAGGCCTGTGAGCATTAAACTACAGAAAACACGGGGAAGCTGGAGAGTGGCAGCAGTGTTGGAGGTGGCAGGAATGTTGCTGGTTCCAAAATGAAGCTCTAGCTAAGCCTTGTGCTATGGAGCTCCTTTCTAGCAGCAAGATTTATATCTGGGTTTTGTTGCAACTGTAATGGATCATTAATGTTTTATTTTTATACATATCTTTAATTTACAGTACTGAATGTAGGTCAGGTTGTACTTTTGCAGGAGATTTCCACCTGCTCCTCATGTTCGCCTTGATCTGAAATGAAATGCTTGCAAGTAGCTATAAAATGCACTCCTAAATTATCCACAGGACTCTCCCTCTGAGTCCAAGGCTAGTCATTGTAACAGATGGACTTCAGTCTGTCATTAGGTCATGTCTAAGCTGGAAGGAGCATAAGTGTTCAGAGGCAACAATGCAAAATACAGAAGCCTGTGTCTTCACACTCAGATATGAGCCATGCAGTGAATTGTGTTCTGGTTTGGCTCCCTTGGTCAGGGACAGCTAACTTTTGACAGGAAGTTAATTAGCCCCTCTGAAAGGATTTTTTTCCAACAACAAGCCATCATCTGAATGCAAATGTGATCTGAATGTCAATATGTACTTTCAGAAGAACTTTGGAAGAAATACAGGTAACTGAAGGGAAAAACAGGATCCCTGGCCTGTTTACACCCAAAAGGAATGAAAATATGTAGAGCCAGAAGAGCTGTAGCTGTAAAAGATGTGTGTTGACAGCATCAGCAAGCAAAATATGAATTTTGAGAAGTCCCTGTTAAATGCTGGCTTTTGCACTGTGCCTGGAGGGAGATCAAATGTGACCTACTTTGGGAAGCTGGATCCTGGAGACCTGGGGCTCCTGTACAGCAGAACCTGCTGGGTGCTCCTTCTGGTCATTAAAGAGGGGGAAATCCTGCAGTGCCATCCCTGTGACAGGAAAAGCTGGCACTTCCAGCTGCTTGTTATATTTATACATTTTATCTTTACCAATCTGGTCACACACAGTGCATGGAGACATTCCATGTACTGTGTCCCAAACCTCTCTGTATCTTGTGTTCCAGCCTATTTTTTAATACATGGCCCCGTGTAAAATTACTTTTGCTTCTATTTTCCATGATGATTAGGGCAAAGGATGAGACTTATTTTATGGAAATGGAAATTACTGGACCCAAAGGGAGAGCAAGGCCTTTGAGAACCTGACACACAGCTCAGGGAACGAGGTGTTCCCAAACCCAGAATCCTGAAGGACCTGGAGTGTATCCTCACTCATCCAGGACAGGGGTTTTAATTTGGGAGGTGGAGAGTGGTAATGAATTGTGGAGGAACTCCTGGAGCACTGGCTGGTTTTAAGCAGGAGGAAGTAAAGCAATCCAGCCTTTTAGACACTGTTAGTGTGACCTCAAGAGCATTAAAAGCTTAAAATATAAAATAAAAAAAGGAAAAATTTGGGGACAGACAAGTAAGTTAAAAAATGTAAAATAAAAACGTGATGTGTCTTTACACATACACATACATAAAGATTGATTGCTTTTAACTAAGATTAATTTAGATTATACCCTTGATAATTGTTTCCTGGACATGGATATATAATAGATGTATTAATTTTTATATAATAGATGTAGTAACTTATTGAGTAAATTAATGGAAAGGAGATCCATAAAAAAAAGATAGCTAGGTGGAAAAGGTAGGAAAGTCACCTCAAACGTACATCAGCTGTGGATGCACCAATGGAATCTGTGGGATTACAAAGGGAAGAGTGAGCAGAAAGTGCCTGGATTCCCTTGTTCCTCCCAGGTAGCCTCACCTCCCTGAATCCCAGAACCACAGCCTGGCCTGTGTCTGCTTTTGCTCTTGCACAGTATTTTTCAGACAGGCCTTGGAACAAAAGGTAGGAGGGAGCTGATGGCATTTGCTGATGGCTCAAAGCTGGGAGGCACTGGCCGTGCAGCAGGAATAGCTGTATTGCTGGAAGAGCTGGATAACATGGAGTGCTGGCACACTGGAAATGGGATGAAATTTAATAGTGGAAAGTACAAGGTCATGCCCTTGGGAATTGCTAACAAGAATCTCTGCTGCAAGCTGGGAGCTCATCAGCTGGAAATGACAGAAGCAGGGAAAAATCTGGGTGTATTTGTTGGTCTCGAGATGACGACAAACTCCCAATCTGAAGCAGATCTGACAAAAAGCACATATCCATGGAGGTATTTCCAGGAGAAGGAGAATGTTAATGCCATTAAAAAAGCCTCTGCTGCAACCTTCTCTGGAATTATGCATGCAGCTCTGGTCACTTTTAATCAGGGGACACAAACTTAAAATGTGACTGGAAAGTAATTATAGGCTAATCCTAATTTTTTTCTTTTACGAGGATCTTGAGATAATTTGTTTAGCTGGAAAACCTGAATGCTGAGAAAAGATACAGTTGTTCTTTGTGAAACTTAGAGAGTAAACACAGCGGTAAACACATCTCCCTTAAGAGCAAGGGTGATGTTCCTGTATGAGAAAACAAGTATCCGATGGCCATGAGAAGTCTGGGCTGAAACATGAGAATACCAGAGCTTCCAACAGCTCAAGTCCCGAGGCTCTGGGTCATCCTTCCCAGAGCTGCTGTCCCCTGATGCCGTTGCCACCAACAGCTGACCCTAAAAGCCCAACGAGTCCTTTCCAAACCACTCTTACCATTTGAGGCACAGCCACTGAGTTACCAACTGGCTTCTTAGGGAAAGAAAAGAGGTGCCTGGTGTGGAAAGATATTCCTTGGGCTGCAGTTGCAAGCCAGATGTCACTGGAGTTATTGGCTGTGTTAAAATCTGCATGTGGTGGTGGTGTGGTGACAGCATCCTGTCCTGGATCACCCCACCCTGGTCCCTCAGGTCACCTTTCCAGAGGCTGCTCTCATGCCCATCCTCTACAAGAGCTGCAGTCCTGCAGCCATTCCCACCTGGAACAGGGAGAAACAGCAAAAACAAAGGTGTGCCAGGTCCTTTCCTGCCCCTGGTACCACCCAGTGCCCTTTAATGCACTTCCCTCCTGTGGCCCCAACAGCCACCTCGGTGTTTTTGGGCTGTTTCTGTTATGATGAAAAACTGATGGCAGGGTTAGATATGTCTTAAAAAAACCAGTCAGCACACGAAGTTCCGGTTCAGTAAGAGCAGTCAGACCACAGAACACAGGGCAGTTCACTTTCTCAGGGCTTCAAACTGGCTTCTTTGGCCAGTTTTTTACCCAAAACCAGCTCTCCTCATCCCATCTCTCCTATTTTGTTTGGGTTTTCATCTTTTATCCTATTTAAATGTTTCACTCATTTTACTCTCCTGGGGTTTTGATGGATGCCTGAAAAGCATGCTGACCCTGACCACAGTATTTACACTGTGTTCCTCCACGTGTAGGTGTTTCCATTCTTTCTGCTCCCATCCAACAAGTGCTATTTCATTGTTCATTCAATCCAGGTGGCAGCAGGTGACATTGGGGTCAGCACAGCGTGAGGGCCAAGCCTGATTCAAATGAGCCAGGAGAGAGGCACAGCCAGTCATGCTGATGGGGCCCCCAAAACAGATGTTCTGACACATTCCCTTGCAAAGTAGATGAATAATTTGAAAATAATGAGATTTTTATTACATATGTATAATTTTGGTCAGAACATTTTGCAAAAGACTCATTTTAGGATTTTCTTTGTCCTGTAATAACCCCATTTTACAACTAGATGTGCCATTAGTGATGCTTTGCTGCAGGGAAGCAGCACGAGGACGCTGCCCTGGCTGCCCATCAAGATCACAGGACTATTCAAACAGGAAGCCTTGGGGGTCTCAGAACTTGAAATTCAGTGGAACAGAGACAACATTTTTGAGAAAACACTGGAAATGGCTTTGGGGACCATGTTTCCAGGTAGGAGCACAGCTGGCTGAGCCTGGCTCTGCAAGGATGCCACCTGGAAGTCAAAGCAGAAGCCATCGGTACTGAGGGTGTGCCAGGAGCTCAGTATGGGCAGAATATCCAGAAATCTTGGTTTATGAATGCTTGTTTTCTTTAACAGACTAATAATCCATATAAGATTATTATTAGATTAATATGGCTTCATGACTCATCATTTTCTCCTATGGATCCAGGCTGGGAGAGTTGGGTTTGTTCAGCTGGTAGAGAAGAAGCCTCAGGGGAGACCTCAGAGCCCCTTCCAGCACCTAAAGGGACTCCAGGAGAGCTGGAGAGGGATGTGGGACAAGGGCAAGAAGTGAGAGGACACAGGGAATGGCTTCCCACTGCCAGAGGGCAGGGATGGATGGGATATTGGGCAGGAATTGTTCCCTGGCAGGGTGGGCAGGCCCTGGCACAGGGTGCCCAGAGCAGCTGGGGCTGCCCCTGGATCCCTGGCAGTGCCCAAGGCCAGGTTGGACATTGGGGCTTGGAGCAGCCTGGGACAGTGGGAGGCGTCCCTGCCATAGCAGGGAGTGGAATTGGGGTGAACTTTAAGATCCCTTCCCACTCCAATCATCCCATGACATTGTTTGCCTCGTGAGTTAAAAAGTAAAAGGTTGAACATTTTCTGCTGAACCTGTCTTTTCTCTGGAAAAGCAAATTGGCACAACTCTAACCTGTGTCATGTGCTGTGTTGCTACAACAAAGCTGCCTGAAAAAAATGCTTTTCATAATAAACCATATCTATTTTCCTTAATAAGCACTTAATCACCTTCCTCCTGAGCCTGGATAATTAGAGAAACAGCAGGCAAAGAGAGGGCAAGAAGCTGTTGGATCAGAGGAGCTGCTTGAAGTATCATTAGAAGACAATATTATTTTAGCTGAATATCTTCAGTGATATTTTTTTCCTGTAGACACAGCCTGGTAACCTGCTCAGGGCTGTGCCTGCTGGGAATTCCCACCCACAGGAATTTGCACCACTGAAACTCCAAAGTTGAGCAGTTCTTGGTCCCTCTGGCCAGGTGGATGCTGTACCTGCAGCCTCCTGTAGCAATGGGAACTGGAGTTCCTGCCCCTGCACCACTGCAGTGCCAGGCAGGGAGTCAAGAAGCACCTTGGGTCACCTCTGGTGCCTTTCATTAGTGACCAAAATAAAAAATATCCTACAATAAGACTTCAGGCTAAGAATAAACTCAGAGGAGGTTAATTAGAGAATGATGGAAAATTGAAAACATAGTTAATAAATGACTCTTGGATCCATCAGGTCAACAGTTTAACGCTGACACCTTTGTCTCTGTGGCTGTCAAGGATGTGCTGTGGAAGGTGTCATTGTCATTGAGGGGCTGCAGCGTGTCCAGGGCAGGGAACGGAGCTGGGGAAGGGGCTGGAGCCCCAGGAGGGGCTGAGGGAGCTGGGAAAGGGGCTCAGCCTGGAGAAAAGGAGGCTCAGGGGGCCCTTCTGGCTCTGCACAACTCCCTGCCAGGAGGGGACAGCCGGGGAGGGTCGGGCTCTGCTCCCAGGGAACAGGGACAGGAGGAGAGGGAACGGCCTCAGGCTGGGCCAGGGGAGGCTCAGGGTGGATTTTGGGAAAATTCCTTCAGAAGGTTGTAAAGCCCTGGACCAGGCTGCCCAGGGAAGTGGTGGGGTTCCCATCTCTGGATGTGTTAAAAAAACGCATGGATGTGCACTTAGTGGCTGGTGTAGTTACCAAGGTGGTAATTGGTCAGACTTGGAGGGCTTTTCCAGTCGACACAATTCTGTGATTCCAAGGTTTGTAACTTCCATTAGTCCTTGATAAGCTAATGTGTATATCATTAAGATAAAATGGAAAAGAAGGATAAAGTAGAACTGGATTGAAATATTGCAAAGCCCAGGGTTATCCTGATTCATGCCTATTACTGTAATTGCATTTCAGCTGCTTTGAACATTTAATGGCCAATTTCTACAACTTTGCAATTTAGCATTGCAGATAGCTTTTTTTTAAGATTACACTGACATTTTCCTCAGCCATTTTAATACTGCTTCATTTTATTCTATTTTTTAAGTATGTTTAAGAGTGCTGGTCCTTCAGGGTTCCCTGGGCTCTCTGACCTGTGTGTGAGCAGCGTTAAACCCTCTTTGGTGTCCCTGGAGAAGCAGGGCTGGGGAGGGGGAGCAACAGGGGCCTCACCTGGTTTGGGTGTGGGGCCCAGAAATCGCTGAGACTCCTGTGTGAGTAGAACAGCTCCCTTTGGGGCTGCACAACAGCAAAGCAGATCCTCTACCCAGCTCCAGGCTGTCATTTGGGCCTTTGAGGTGGAATTTGAGCAAAGCCAGAAGCTGTGGAAGCCTTGGTGCTGTTCAGGAAGCAGGATGCTGGACTGCAGCATCCATGACAGCCCTGCAAGGAAAACACATTGACCTTCTGCAGCACATCCCTGGGGTCACTCCAGCCTTTCAGTTCTCCTCCTGGTGCTTTTTGTGTGGCTCAAAATGAAAAAGCTGGGCACAATTCTGTGTCTTGTCACCATCCGAGCAGGGAGCAACCTCCCCACACAGCCGGAGTCAGGAGGTGATCAGGTTGTGTAGCTGTCACAGCACCGGGACAGCACTGCCGGAACAGGGCACTCGTCCCAGGCCTTGACTTGTGACATCTGATCATCCTCACCGTTACATTCAGTGCTGAACAACTTCCTCCTGGCCATGAATCACACTGGGGAAGGATCCTTTCAATAAAAGCTCATTTTCCAAAGCTTTTTTTCATGGAGAAATTCTCCTCTTTCACATCTGATCCGAAGCCTGCTTGCCCTGTACCTTCAGATGGCTCTGGCTGAACCTAGAAATATGGATTTTCAGCAGAACCAGCAGCCAGCAAGCTGATATTAATGCTTTGCCTTATCTGTGCAAGACAGGTCGGCAGTTTCCCTGCACACTGAGATCAGAAAGCTGTGATTTCCATTAAGGCTCCAGATTTAAGTTTTACTGTTGTGAAGTCTTAAAGGTCTCTGGCACATTGTCACAGGTGAACAGATGCAGGGTTTTTTACCAGATAAATTTGTACAAATAGCATGTCTACATACAATTATCTAACAGGGTTATACATGGGAAGTTAATATCCCCAATATTGGGCAGAGGCTCCAACAGCTCACAGTGCTTTAGGAAATCAAATAGGGAATACACAGTTGGTAAGGTTACAAAAAACATCCCAAAAAGAGGAATAGTGACTCAAAACAGCTCGATGACACATTCAAAGCCCACTGAGCCACCTGGCATCTCACCAGCACTGCTCTGAGGAGGGTTGGCACAGGAGGGGAGATAAACAGATGCCTTTGCGAGGGAATCATATTTCAGTTGCCAAGTGTTCTCCTCCAGGAAAGAGAATTGGAGCAAACCTTGGCTCGACATCATCACTGGGGTTTGGTTCTGGTAGGCTGTTCTGCGCAGCGTGTTGGTGCTGGAGCTCCAGTCCCAAGGTCTGACTGGTGCAGTGATGTTTGAGAAATAGAAACAATGAATATTTCATTTAAAAATTACTAATCCGACAGAATGGGGGAGATGGCAGGTTCCAGACAGCCCGTCGTGACATTTGCAGTGTGAATCCCTAACACCCACCCAGCTCTGTGTGACGGGAACAGAGCCCGGCTGTGCTGCTGGCCCGGGAGGAGCCCTTGGGGTGCTCTCTCTCCCCGCGGAGTCCCGGGCACGGCGGTGCAGTCCAGCCGGGCAATGGGCACCGAGAGCCCGGCTGTGTGCGGGGCACAGGAGGAGCCCTTGGGGTGCTCTCTCTCCCCGCGAGGTCCCGGGCACGGCGGTGCAGCTCAGCCGGGCAATGGGCACCGAGAGCTCGGCTGTGTGCGGGGCACGGGAGGAGCCCTTGGGGTGCTGCCTCTCCCCTCGGGGTCCCGGCACGGCGGTGCAGCTCAGCCGGGCAATGGGCACCGAGAGCCCGGCTGTGTGCGGGGCACGGGAGGAGCCCTTGGGGTGCTCTCTCTCCCCGCGAGGTCCCGGGCACGGCGGTGCAGCTCAGCCGGGCAATGGGCACCGAGAGCCCGGCTGTGTGCGGGGCACGGGAGGAGCCCTTGGGGTGCTCTCTCTCCCCGCGAGGTCCCGGGCACGGCGGTGCAGCCCAGGCGGGCAATGGGCACCGAGAGCCCGGCTGTGCTGCTGGCCCGGGAGGAGCCCTTGGGGTGCTGCCTCTCCCCGCGAGGTCCCGGGCACGGCGGTGCAGCTCAGCCGGGCAGTGGGCACCGAGAGCCCGGCTGTGTGCAGGGCACGGGGGGCACTGCGAGCGGGACTCGTTCCAGCCCGGCTCTAACGAGCCGCACCACACAGCGCATGGTTTCTATTTTAGGCCACTTTGCCATCTAAAGCTGGACTCTGGGCTAAGTTTAGGACAAGCTCCCTGTGCTCAAGGAGGAGAACGGAGACCTTTCTGAGCAGCGATTGGTGACGGCTGGCTGTGCCTCTGTCACCCTGCAGGCTGGGAAGCGCCCGGTTCCCCGAGTTTCGGTGCGGTGTAAATGCGACTGATGTAATCTGTTCTCACCATCGGTATAGTATATATAGTATACTATAGTATATATAGCTCGTATGAATTGACGGAGGAATTGCCCTTTTCGTGCGCTGTCGGACTGTAATGCACAGACACTCCCCGGGGAGCAAGAAGTGCCAGCCGAGGGAAGCAGTGTGAGGGCTGTGAGAGCCGCCGGCTGTGACAGGTCCCTGTCCCCGCAGAACTCCTCCCCTGCCCGGCCTCTCCCCGCCTTGACACTGGATGGGGCAGCGCAGTTAAGTTTAAAAGGTCTCCTTCAAAAAGCTGATTTATTGAACCAGCTGGAGGCTCCTTCCCCTCCCAAGACAACCCACGGACCGTAACTGCCCCAGCGCCGCGGCTGCAGCCGACCCGGAGAGCGGCCGGGGGTTCGGGGCTAAACCCGCCCGTTTGGTCTCTGCAGCACGGCCCGAGCCCGCAGACCCACACCCGGACCGGAGCCGGAGCCGGAGCCGGACCTGGCCCCGCTCCCGCCCCTCCCATCCCCAGCCAGACCGGGAGCCGGGCCGGTCCCGCCGCCGGGGCGGAGCCGCTCCGGGCCCCGCCCAGCCCGGTAGTTCCGCTCGGGGCCGGAAGCAGCGCCTGGACACGGGAGCGTCGCGGGGCCGGCGGGACCCGAGTGTGGTACCGGGGTTCTGGTACCGTGCGGGGCCGGAGGGACGGGAGTGCCGGTACCGGGGTTCTGGTACCGTGCGGGGCCGGAGGGACGCGAGTGCCGGTACCGGGGTTCTGGTGCCGTGCGGGGCCGGAGGGACGCGAGTGCCGGTACCGGGGTTCTGGTGGCTGTGGTTGGGTTGGGGTGGGCAGCATCTGCTGGGCAGGGACAGGGATCGGGCAGGGGACGTGGCCGCGGGGGCGGCGGCAGCGGCAGAGCCCGGGTTAACCGGGGGTGTTGGGTTAACCGGGGGTGTCTGGCCATGGGGTAGGGCCGAGGTGACAGAGCTGGGGGTGCTCAGCTGGAGAACAGAAGGCTCCGGGGACACTTCAGAGCCTCTTCCAGGGCCTAAAGGGGCTCCAGGAGAGCTGGAGAGGGACTGGGGACAAGGGATGGAGGGACAGGATAAGGGAATGGCTCCCACTGCCAGAGGACAGGGATGGATGGGATATTGGGCAGGAATTGTTCCCTGGCAGGGTGGGCAGGCCCTGGCACAGGGTGCCCAGAGCAGCTGTGGCTGCCCCTGGATCCCTGGCAGTGTCCAGGACCAGGTTAGACAGAGCTTGGAGCATCCTGGGATAGTCCTTGCCCATGGCGAGGGTTGGAATGGGATGAGCTTTAAGGACCCTTCCAACATAAACCATTCCATGAATCCATACTGCAGCATTCCCTGTGCCAGCTGTGCTGTGGTGGCTGCCTCATCCTCAGCAGTGTCACCTCACCCTGGGCATCCCCATCAATGGGAAGTGCAGGGCAGAGATCATTTCTGGCACTGGGAAAATAAGTTTCCCTAGTTCACAGTGTTCTTTGTCTGGCTCTTCCGCTGTACCTGGAATCACAGGGCACAACAGATTAATCATGGGTTTGTGGTTTAGCCCAAAGTTCTTTGTGGGGGAAAAGCTTCTGAGAGTGATCAGGAATAATTTTCTGTTGAGGTTATCCCATACTCAGGTTTATTCTCTTCTCTGGCTGAACAAGCTTTTGGGCAGGGCTTCTGTCTTTCTCAGGATGTTTTTGACTTGGACTGGAGGTTTTGGTGTCTTCCAGGCTTGAAATGGGACACTTGACATGTTTGTCTGTGTTACAAACAGCCATTTCTATGTGCAACTTTCAGAATGACTCTAAAAATTTTAAGGGCCAAATTAAATATATGATGAAACTGAACTGAAAGCCAGCTTGGCTTATTCTGTTGAAAAGTTTTGGTAATTTTTTTCCCCAAAGAAATTGTTTATCATAAAGTAATAGTTGCTCCTGTCAACATTCTAATTTTTAAACTCCCCTGGAAAGACAGAATTATTTTTAGTTTTCTTAGCTGTGGTATTGCTGTTGCTCTGCTGTATTATTTTAATTGAGCTCTAAAATGTTAGATTGCAGAATTTTTGCCTAAATCCATAGGTGACAACTTTATGGAATGAAAAGTGTTAGTTTTTCACTTGCTGTTTAAACCATGACCCCACTTCTGAGTCAGAGTTGTTCAGCTTTAGAGACACTGCTCTTGCTTTAATTGTTATTCAGCCCAGGCAATGTGACTGCAATTAAATGTGCATCCGAGGAGATGTGTGACCTTCTAAATAAGAACATAACTTTTTAGTACCATTTTGCAGAATTCATAACCCCCTAAAGAATTTAAAAGCTCTGTTAAACTGTAACTTCCATTTTTTGTGAGTCTGAACTTTTTTAACAGCGCCCATAACATTCTTTCTATTGAGTTACTCTGATATTTGACTTACAGCTCATGTCAGAAAGTTAATTGAAACATTTCTGAGCCCACAAATGCTGTTGAAGATGGAGCTGTGGTTTTTTGAGCACATGGGAATTGGCAGGAGCAGGGAAGGCTTTTGTAGGATCAGCCTGTGTCCCTTGTCTGGCTGAGTGCCGTGAGATTCTACATGCAGGCACCAAAAATACTCGTTTAAAGCACAGGCAAGGCTGTGTTTGGGTTGTCCCTGCGATTTGTGCTGTCAGGAGAGACACTGCAAATGTTGAAAGAGGCTGCAAAGGCCAGAGTTCAGCACAGCTCTTCAGCAACCCAATTTAAATATCTAATTTCCATATTAAACAATGTCCCCAAATGTGTTTTGTTGTCCTGGAAGATACCTGTGGCCTTCCAGTAATGAACAGGGATGAAAGTTTAGTACCACGTTCCAGATTTCCTCTGAGACACGTCCAGGTGGCTCCTGGGTGTTCCCTCAGGATTTGGCATTTTGGTGGGGTATAAATTGCTGGGTATAAATTGATTGGCATAAATGTATTCCCAGCCAGTGTGTGTGTGTGTTACAGCAGGGCTGCAGCCTCTTTTGTTCTGCTTTTGCCTGACTGACCTTGTAAAGTGCATCCTGTGCTGCTTTTGTTTGCTGAGAACAGGAACAAGCCACCAGGATGCCAGCGCTGCCTCTGGATGAGCTCCAGCTGACTGAGAGGGATCCCAAGACAGGGAAGCTGAGAACTTTACCAGCACTGGTGAGCTCTGTTTTACCTGAAAGCCAAACAGACCTTCAATAAATAATTGTCTTATATTGAGGCTTGGTCTGGGGTATGTGAAAGGAATGGCTGGAGCTGTGTCAGGAGATTTAGGTGCAGATCAGGGCAAGGTTCTTCCCCCAGAGGTGCTGGCACTGCCCAGGCTCCCCAGGGAATGGGCACGGCCCCGAGGCTGCCAGAGCTCCAGGAGCGTTTGGACAGCGCTGCCAGGGATGCCCAGGGTGGGGTTGTTGGGGGGTCTGGGCAGGACCAGGAATGGGACTGGATGATCCTGTGGGTCCCTTCCAGCCCAGAACATTCTGTGATTCTGTAAAATTTGTTCAGTCTGCTTATTAAAGAAGATTTGTTTTTAATGTGTTCAGATAGTTGAGATTTCATTTACTCACCATAAAAAAAAAACCTAAAACACAAGAACTGAACTTACTGTATTCAACATCTGGAGTAAACTGTGTTTTCCCAGCACAACCCCCTCTCTTGAGTCTGTAACTTCTGCTGCAGTGGAGGGATGCTCAGGGAGTTTTTGCAAGCTCTGCCTCAAGTTTAGCTCCGAGCTGTGGCTCTGGGATCCATCCCTTCAGCTTGATGAAATCAGAAAATTCAACCCACAGAAACCCTTTTCTCCCAGAAGTAAGGCCTGGAGAGAGCCTTTTGGGTTTGTTGCAGGAGTGGGACTGTTAATGCTGCTCACTCCTGAGAAGCTTTACCCTGAGTACACATGTGGGATGAGGCAGAGCCCAAACCTGCTCCTCATTGGAATTCTCCTTTTAGGGTGGGTGTATTTGGGAAAAGCCTGTTCAGTAACCCTCAGGAAAGGTAGTGAAGTGTTTCTTTCTGTCTTTGATGGTTGTGTCAGTTTGAGTTCATGGAATATTGTGCAAGAACCAGTTCAGAGGAAAAAGAGAGAGTTCAAAGGCATGCCAGGAAGCTCCTGCTCTTTGTTTTGAAGGTGTGGGAGGATTGCTTTGTCAGGCTTTGGTTAAGAGAAAACAAGGAGCAACATCTGCCAAATTATCAAGGTCAGAAAATGTTGCTCATAAAGAAAGATACAAACCCAGTGTCTTGAAAGGGTAGAAAATGGGAAGTTACCAGGGAATGGAATGTTCCTGTCATCAGGACTATAGTGACAGGACAAGGAGTAATTGGTTCAAACTGAAATTTAGGTTAGATATTGAGGAGAAATTGTTCCCTTTGAAGGTGGGCAGGCCCTGGCCCAGGCTGCCCAGAGAAGCTGTGGCTGTCCCTGGATCCCTGGAATTGTCCAAGGCCAGGTTGGATGGAGCTTGGGGATAGTGGGAGGTGTCCCTGCCTGTGGCAGGAGTGGAACTGGAGGAGCTTTAAGGTCCCTTCCCATACAAACCATTCTGTGATTCTGTAATGCCAAGTTGTTTTAAAAGGTAGCTTTTGTGTTTCCTGGAATTCAGTGAGCAGATGGTAACTGGGCATTCCTGTCACTTTAATACAGTGGGGTTTTTTTTGGCTTTCTGCAGCACCCAGAAGTTAAGACAGATCGGTCGTTCGTGCTGTACAAACCCCCTCCTGCCATCAGAGACCCTGCTCTGGTGGAAGAGTTCCTGGAGCGAGCAAAATTCATTGCAGATGACCTGAACTGGCTTCTGGCTTTGCCTCATGACAAATTCTGGTGCCAGGTAATCGTTGCTTTTTATCTGAAGATACAGTGTCAACATCTAGGTGCTCCTAAGAGCCATGAGCTTTACATCATTTTCATAAAGATTTGTTTATGCTTATTATATCATGCAGAAAACATTTTAATTTCCATTACTGCACCTTGGAATGCAAAGAAAATATTTCCCTAAGGATTTTCTATTGTGAATTCTAAGAGTTGGCTTGTATTTGATGGATATGGGAGTCCTTTTCATATACCTGAGTGTTTTAGATTGCTTTAAATTTAACTGGGCTGCTCAGGAGCACAACCTATGAAGGTGTGACATTCCCTCCTTCCCATTTTACTGTCTTTCCTTGCACCAGGTGATATTTGATGAGACCCTGCAGAAGTGTTTGGATTCCTACCTGCGCTCCGCCCCTCGCAAGTTTGACGCTCTTTGGGATTGCCATCCAGAGGTGAATGAGCTGCAGAAATGCCTCCATCGGAGTGTCTTCCTCACATTCCTCAGGATGTCCACCCACAAGGAATCCAAGGTAAATATTCCTATGCCTTGCAGGTGCTCCAGGCTGTGTGACTTAGGAAAAAAGAGAATTAGAGAAATGAATCATTTTCCTTCTCACACGACATTCCTCTCCCTGATAATTTTATCAGTTGGATTCTCTGTGTGGAGATAACACTCAGAGCTGAAGTATCTGAACTTGATTGCAGTGACTCCTTGGTTGACTGCCTGGATCTCCTTCCTGAGTAATCCATGTGTTATTCATGTGTCATGTTGGATATGTCATGGAAAGAGGAGAGAGAGCACATTGGCCTTTGTGTTTCCACATGGAACAGGCTCTTCAGGCCACCAGTTCCCGAGCATTCACTCCCTCAGGGCCACGTGGTGCCACAACATTCCTGCTAATGCTTATCTCTCCTTGAGCTTGCCCCAAGTTTTGGACATACAGTGAAATTGCTCTAAATTAGTGTTATCTTGGCATCATCAGGCGTTCAGCCTGGAGAAGAGAAGGCTCCAGGGACACCTCAGAGCCCTTCCAGTGTCCAAAGGGGCTCCAGGAGAGCTGGAGAGGAATGTGGTACAAGGGATGGAGGGACAGGACACAGGGAATGGCGCCCACTGGCAGAGGGCAGGGATGGATGGGATATTGGGAAGGAATTGTTCCCTGGGAGGGTGGGGAGGCTCTGGCACAGGGTGCCCAGAGAAGATGGCCGTCCCTGGAAGTGTCCAAGGCCAGGCTGGATGGGGCTTGGAGCAGCCTGGGCTAGTGGAAGATGTCCCTGGCCATGGCAGGGGTGGCACTGGATGGGCTTTAAGGTCCCTTCCCACCCAAGGCATTCTGAGGTTCTATAATTAAAAGACATCCTCAGCACTAATTGTGTGAGTGCAGCTCCCATCTGGAGCTGTGGGATTTTCACCAGGCCTTTGGGCAGGAGGAGTGAGGCACCTTGTGTTTTAGCAATCACTGCCTGGGTCTCCTCATTGGTTCATGATGTGTTAGGGCTGTGTTGGTTCTCTTGCTTATCACAGTGGTGACGTTCAGGATGTTTTGAGGGAAAGGCCTGGGAGTGGGGACTGGGACAGGAGCAGGGGGAAGGAATGCTGGAGCCTGCAGCTGGCACCACTTCAGCAGAAGTACCTGACACCTCTGTGGTGTCTTTCATTGCAGGATCTGATTAAACCTCAGCACTCCAAGAAGCAGGCGAGCATTTGAAACCATTTTCTAGCTGAGTGATCTGCAGGGCATGAATAGTCTGTTGTCATGCAGGAATCAGCAGGAGTTCTGGGAATGGAACCTGGCCAGCCCTGAGCCCCATCCCTCTGCTTCAGCAGGGAGAATGTGCCCTGCCTTTCACTGGGACTGAAAACATTTGCTGTCACAGGCAAACCGGGCTTCTGAAAATCCAAAATCACATTTCAGCTGCCTGTTTCTCAGTGTCAGAGAATGGAATTTTTCTCATCTAGAATTTTGTAATAAATGGCTTCAGCATGGTGAGTTTTTGGCACGGTGTTCAGCAGTCAGCATGTAGAGCTGCAGTTCTGGGGTTTCTCCCTGCCTGTCCCTGATTCTGTGGTCTCTGGTGCCGGGTTCTGCTCTCCCAGGGTACAAGAACTTCAGGCTGTCCCTGTGCCTGGTTACTCATCCCTGGTCCTGAGCTGAGCTGTTCTGGTGTCTGGCTGGGAGCTGGGGCCTGTAGGGAGATTTTTTTGTAAAACTTTTAGGTAGATTAATTAATCTTCCAGTGAAGGGATCACTGGGGTGCCTGGTGTGGCAGGGACAGGAATGTGGGAATAGATGGCTCCACAGAAGCTGTTTCAAGCAGAGTTGCTGCCTTCTATGAAATAAAATTCCTTAATACACCTTTGAGAGATGTTTTTACAGGTGTCATTATAATGCTGGAGTTACTGCAGAGCAAGATATGGATTATCCTTTAAATTCCTTTTTTTTTTTTTTTTTTTCTGTCTTTGTAGGATCATTTTATCACTCCCTCTGTCTTTGGAAAAATTATTTACAATAACTTCCTGTTTGATATCCCCAAGATTCTGGATCTCTGTGTCCTTTTTGGGAAAGGAAATGGCCTCCTGCTCCAGAAGATGATTGGTCAGTAAAAGCCAAGGAGCAACTTGCTACATTTAAGCTTTTGCTTGTATGACGAGTGACTTAACAAGGTTTATACCAGTGGAACTGCTCTGAAAATTAATAGTTCAGTAGTGTTGCTAAATCAGATTGTGCTTTTCTTTTCCCATATGCACTTTGCTTGTTCCAAGGAAGAATTTATGTCCTGCTTTGCTGCCCTGAGCTAGGCATTGTTAGGCATAAGCCCACGCTCAGTTATTTCCTGTGGCAATTGAATGTGTCCTCAGTCCTTGTAAGAGGAATGTGGGGCTCTGTAAAACCCTGGTAGAGGTGGGAAAGGGTGAGGAGGGAGGAGGGAGAAGGGTTGGGAGATGGGCACAGTCCAGCTGTGAGTGCTGATGTTCCCAGAGCTGGGAGCCAAGTGAAACATTCAGTGTGAGGTAATCACTGCTGTGGGAAGTGGGAGAACCTGAAACTTCAATGCAGACATTGATGTATCCAGAGCTTCCAAACCACAAACACTTCAGAGCCTTGCTCAAGCTGTGCTTATCCCTGGATTTCTGTGTCTGTACACATGACCTTAGTGGTGAGTACACAGGGAGGAACATCCAGCCATGGATGTTGAGGAGTGAAGATGGAGCATATTGATTTAGCTTCTCTATTTATCCTGTGCTCCCTTCACAATCCTGCGATCTTTAACATCACCTGAGCACCTGAGTGGAAGAATATCTACCCTTGGATTAAGTGAGCCCTTCCTGAATTCTAACACACTTTGTCTGCAGCTCGTGGGATGAAGGTTTTCCATTTCTTTGGTCTCATTTTCAAGTTCACTAACATGAGAAGTGTTAGAGATCATGTGGTGCAGACAGATTTCCAGCCAGAGAATCATAGATAAATCTTTGCATTTTTAATATTTTTATCCTTTTTCAGTAGCTTCTACTCTAAATTCCTCTGTGGAGCCTCAGAGATGGAAAGCAGGCATGGCAAGATAGATGCTTCCCTTTCAGATGCAAAGCTTAGATTATCTGGGTCTTAAAATATTCCAAAAAATACCTAAATAATGAAACCTCCTTTGAATTCCACTCTGGAGTTCCACACAATCATGCTGCATGCGAGTGACCAAGAATTTGCTCACCTGATTATTTCATTATGTTGTGACAGTAATGGCATGAGCAGTTCTGGTGTGTAATTCATAACTTCATAAACGTGAGGTTCTTCTCAGGGTATAAATTTATCTGAAACTTGTCTCATAGCTCTGTCCTTGCTGGAGAACTCTTAATTTTCATAATCTGAACAGTAATTCCCAGGAAAACAGAAGCCTTGGTGCTTACTTGGTGAGGATTTATGGTATGGCGTAACTCAGTGGAGTATTTTGTAAAGATAATGGAGTCCTGGTAATATAATAGCAGGTTTTACTAAAGCCTCATTACCTTTAAGAAATATTCGGCAGCACATCTCCTGGTGTGTGCTGAACTGTTATCAGTAATTAAAAGTCAACTCCAGTTGTCAAATAAAGGAACTGGGGTTGTTCAGTGATAGTATTTGCATTATTCATTGATTCAGCCCCTGGAGCGTGAATCATCTGACATCTCATTTGCTGTGCTCTGATGAGCATATTCCCATTGCTGGATCTCCAGTGGCATTGGAGAGCTGATGGATCAGCTTTTCTGGGAGCAGGGCCTGTACATGAGCTGAGGAGTGAGGGTGGGCTGTGTCCCACATGGGCAGTAGGTGTGTCTGGGGTGTGTCACCAATGACTCCAGTATTTTCTGGTGCAAATTTGCTCCTTGACATCAATGTCTGAACTGATGGAAATGCTCTCCTTTCCCTTTTCAGGAAATATCTTCACTCAGCAGCCCAGTTACTTCAGTGACCTTGATGAAACTCTGCCCACTGTCCTCCAGGTACTGCTTTCCTGCTGGGATTTCATCTGGAAATGTGGGATAGCTTGGGGAGTGAAAAGGGAACATTGTAGGCAGGCAGAATGGATTTCATGAAATCATGGAATACCCTGAGTTGGAAGGGACCCACAAGGATCTTCAAGCCTGCACAGACACCCCAACAATTCCACTCATTGTCCAAACACTCCTTGAGCTCTGACCACCCTCTGGGGGAAGAACTTTCCCTGATATCCAGCCTAAACCTCCCCTGACTGCTGTTTCTCCCTTTCCCTAGTTTGTTTATGTGTGTGAGGGAGGTTTAGAACCTTTATCTAAAATTATTACTTGATGACTCTTCCCTCCCACCTTTCTTCAGCTTCTTGCCTTCTCTGCTGTGTCCCACTGCTGGCTCCTGTCTGTTAACACTGCCCTGTTCTCCTGATTTAGGTCTTCAACAATATTTTGCACAAGTGTGGTTTACAGTGTGAAGGGGCCTGTGCTGAGCCCCAGAAACTGGAAGAGAAAGTCAGTGTGACTGCAGGGAACATGCCCCTCCAGGTAGGACTGAGCTCTCTGTACTCCTGCACGCTGCACAGACCACAGAGGATCATTCTGTTCCCAAAAGCTCCTACAGCTCATGGTTCTGTGCCATTGTTGCAATCTTTGTTCTGGGACAGGATGATAAAACCTTTCCACCATGAGCTGATTCATTTCAACCATATCCTTTGGAATGTGAATACTTTTAAACCTGGCAACTGTTTTGCTTAACAAGCTTGTAAATAATGTAACAGAATATCTGACAGAAGTCTCCACTTAACCCTGGCAGTGATAAGAGCTGATTCTTTTTTTTTTTCCAGAAAAGTGTGCTTTAACACCAGGGTAATTTAACTGAAGTTAATTAAGAGGGATTTATTTGCTGGGGGCTGTACAAAGACAGTGAATGTGGTCCTCTACAAAAGCTTAGTTTTTCAATTTGTGTGTGGGAACAAACTATCAGTTCAGACTATGATTTATTGACTAACGTTAGTTTGAAGCTATCATTTAGTGTGTCATTCAGTTTGTTTCAGCTGCCTCAGAAATGCAGCTTGCACTGGGTCAGACTGCTGAAAACATTCCTTTGATTCCCGTTTTTCTGCTGTGCAGTGCTGCATGGGGAAGAATTCCATTTGTGTGGAGGGTGTATTGAGGGCAAAGCCACTGTCCAGAACAGAACCTGATGAGGATTCTTGTAATCTTACAGGATCCTTACTGAAAGCAGACAGATGGGATTGCATTATAGAACTTTACAGCATAGGAGTTTTAGGAGAAATGTTGTCTTTATGGTTGATACAGACTCTGCAGTCAGGAAGAGGCCTGGCCCCAGTGTTCTGTGTCCCTGCTGGGAAAACTTGCCTGGCTCTTCCCTCAGTAGCTGCTTTTTCCCTCTCAGGAGCTGAAGGACATTGTGCTGTATTTATGTGATACCTGCACAACTCTCTGGGCTTTTCTTGATGTCTTTCCCTTGGCTTGCCAGACCTTCCAAAAACACGAGTTTTGTTACAGGTAAGTCTTGGAGTGCAGACAGAGCTTGTCCTGGCCGTGTAAAAGTACTGAATGTGCTACTGTGTCCTGTCCCATTGTTAAATGAGAAGACAGATGTAATGCAGAGGCTGCTGGGTTCTCTCTGACAGGAATGCAGCATAATAAATACATGGATCTAGGGATGTGTGGATTTTCTGTTCTATGTGTGTCATTATCTGGGGGTGATCCTAGAGCCAGGCATCCATGACAGTTTCCAAAGTCAGCTGAACAGTACTTGGTGTGCTCTGGGAAGGGTGGAGAGGGATGAGTTATGGACAAAAAGAACTTCCTGCTGTAGGACCCAAAGCAAGGGAAGCAGAAAATATTTCAGAGAAACACTTCTTCACAGTCTGCAAACAAATGTCTTTGATATTATGCCCAAGTTTTATGCTAGAGAATATCAGTGAGGTTTGGCAAAAGCTGGGTGGCTGGGAGAGGGTGAGAAGGCATGAGAGGGAATGGCCTCAGGTTGTGCCAGGGGAGGTTCAGGCTGGGTATTAGGGAACATTTCCTCATGGAACTGGCTGTCCAGCCCTGGCACAGCTGTCCTGGGCAGCAGAGTCCCCATCCCTGAAGGGATTTAGCAGCCAGCTGGATGTGGCACTTGGGGACATGGTCTGTGGTGGCCTTGGCAGTGCTGGGCAGTGGTTGGACTCAGTGATTTCAGGGGCCCTTTCCAACATGAAGGTTTCTGTGATTCTGTGAGCGTTGGGTCTTTGCAGGCTGCAGATCTGTGTTGGGAGTTTTTCTGGGTTGAGCAGATGGTTCTGATCAGCATCAGGATGCTTCTCAAATGCTTTTCTTTCCTACCTCTTCAAAGACCTCTCTGTGATTTCCTTAAAGTGCTGCTCTTTTTCTGTGGTGTGTTTGCTTGTGTTTTGGGGCAAAAATACCAAAATGAGGTGATGTTCATGGGTACTGCTGGTGAGGAGGGTTTAATGAAATCAGCCATTTGTTCTGCCTTTTAGCAAATGATTTTTGGAACTTCAGCTGACAGGTACAGGTTTGTTCCCCCTTTGTACAGATTAGCTTCATTTTATGAGCTGGCAATTCCTGAGCTGGAATCTGCAATCAAGAAGAGGCATTATGAAGATAACAGGTGAGAATTCCTGCAAAGACTTCCTTTCAATCTTCAGTGAGACTTCCCAGGGCTTAGTTTAAAATTCACTTTGTGCTGCTTTACCCATCTCTGAGGAGTCTGGCTTTTTTTATGCTGCTCTGAGGAGATGACTTCTGTAATTCCAAATTTTCCTGGGCAGTGGGATGACAAATCATTTTTAGTGCTGTGTAAGAAGGAATTTGATGGGAGGTGTATTCAAATTGTAGCAAAGTGTGAGACCATGAATGATATCTCTGTGTACTCAGTCTCTCTGTAAGGCACAGGCTGTGCTGGTACAGTGGGGGCCTCATGTGGGAAGCTGCCAGGACAATTGGGATTAAAACCAGCTTTATTTGGAGCGTGGATTTTTCTTAATGACCATGAAATGTGTCTAATATCTGCTCTTTGCAGCAAGAAAATTATTCTCCTAATGAAATTCTTCTTCTAGAAGATTAACTCTGGCATAAAGGTGCGTTACAGATTCTTGTGCTGACACCAACAGTGTCTTTTGCTCTCCCTGAAGTGTTTTTGCTGATTTGTGGAGGAGGATTTCACACTCCAGAAAGAAGATGATAGAAGTTTTTCACATCCTAATAAACCAAGTCTGTCTGCAGCCCATCCTAGAGAGCAGGTATTGGCACTTGGCTCTGTGCTACTCACCAATTACTTGATTGTGTGGGAGAAATTGTTTCTCATTTACAAATTTACTGGAGAAAAAGAACAGAAACTGCTATTTGTGTTGGGATTGTAGCCAAAGACTTGGCTAAGGTCAAATTCTCTTGTCCTGTGTATCAGGAATGTTCCAGATGGAGCTGTTTGGTCCAGAGTCTTTCTGGTGAGCTGGGTCCAGTGGGCTTTCTGACCCCAGTGTGTGGCTTGTGCAAATTTTGATCCTGTGTAACACCTTGAGACCTGATTGGAACCCTCCAGGATCTGGAGGGCCCATCAGTACAGATGTCTCCATCTGTACTGTTTACAGGGGCTTGGAGTGACAGGACAAGGGGGAATGGCTTCCCACAGACAGAGGGCAGGGATGTTGGGAAGGAATTGTTCTTTGTGAGGGTGGGGAGGCCCTGGCACAGGGTGCCCAGAGAAGCTGGCCATCCCTGGAAGTGTCCAAGGCCACTTGGATGGGGCTTGGAGCAACCTAGGATAATGGAAGGTGTCCCTGCCTATGGCAGGGGATAGAACTGGATGGGCTTTAAGGTCCCTCCCCACTCAAAGGTGCCTTGGAACAAGGCTTGGAGCCTCAGCAGCACCCAGGGGTTTGGGCACTGAGGCTGCAATGGGAGTTTGCTTGGCAGGTGTTCTTGCACAGGTGAGCACAAACTTTCTGGAAAGTTCACTGGTGTAATCCCAAAACATCATAAAGGCACAATTACAGGAGCTCTACACACCCTTTTCTGCTCACTGCAAGTCTGAGGCATCAAACTATTTGTAAAGTCTGTCTGAAAACTTGTAATTCTAGGTGTGATTCAGCTTTAGATCTAAGTGCTGAAATGTTTGCTGAAGCCTTAAAGGCCACTTTCTTCCATTTGACTCTTTGCTCCTGCTAAAGTCAAATCTCTTTTCAAATGGGGCTTTCCCTTGGTGTAAATGCGAGTGGTTTGGCTGGTGGGGCCAAATGTTGGCAGACTTCCCTCTGAGTGTTCACTGTGCTGTATTTCCTGCAGCTGTGAGAATATTCAGCCATTTATTGAGGAATTTCTGCAGATCTTCACCTCGGTGCTTCAGGAAAGGAGGTGAGTATGGCTGGCAAGAGGCCCGAGGGGGGCTCAGCTCCTTCCTCTGCCATTCTTTACAGCAGAATTGCCTGAGGCAGCATTACGAGGCATTTGGGAGTCAGAAATCGTTGTAAGGAGTTGGGAGAAGTGAAGTGAGAGGCTTTCAGCCTGCAGCACAGACCCTGGCACTGAGAAATGCTATTCTTCACTCCCTTTAATCTAGCTTCTCAAAGAGGGGAAGAGCAATTTAGCCATTAGCTCCCTTGACAAGTTAGGCTGTTATTACTGATCTGTGCTTTCCAGCTGGGCTGACCAGACCAGAAAAATATTAAACACTAATGCTGGAGATGCAAAGGAAGTGAAAGAACTGGGAATTCCATCTTGTCCTCCTGCCCATGCTGGCATTCTGAGCATGTTCACATGGTAAAGCAGATTTTCCCTGTAATGCAGCACTGGGTTCCAGCCCTTATACCTGAGGAGTCTTGCTGTGATGTAGTGGGACCAAAATCAGGCATAGCTGGAATCCAGCATTGAGTAACAGGTTCTCTGTTCCTACCTGAGCACTGAGGCAGTCAGAGAGGCACAGTAGTGGTAATTAGTTGAGCTCCACTGATTAAACTTGCTCCCGTGTCTTCAGATTTCTCCGTGACTACGATGAGCTGTTCCCTGTTGAGGATGATGTGAGTCTGCTCCAGCAGGCATCTTCTGCACTGTATCCTTGGGCTTTGCACACCTGACTGCTCTTGGATTCCTTCACACCACTGACATTTCTGCCTCTGCTTAAACTGCAGGACTGGCAAGGAGTACTGGAAAGTTTTCCCTTAACAGAAAAAAAAAAAAAAAAAAAAGGAAAGGGGGGATTTGTTGCCCAGAGAAGCTGAGGCTGCCCTGTCCCTGGAAGTGTCCAAGGCCAGGCTGGACAGGGCTTGGAGCACCCTGGTCTACTGGAAGGTGTACTCTGCCCATGGCAGGGAGTGGGTCAAGATGAGCTTTAATGTCACTTCCCACCCAAACCATTCTGTGGTTTTGTGAGTGTTGATGCAGGCACAAGCTTGAACATCGCTGAAAATCCCGTAGTTTTGTCAAGGTGATCCCTGAACATGTGCATGCAGGAATGTCCTTAATGCTGTGCTCTTAGAGACGAGACCAGGACAGCCTATATCCTCCAAGCAGTGGAAAGTGCCTGGGAAGGAGTAGACAGGAAAAAAGGACAAGCTGTTAAAGATCCAGCAGCATCCAACGGAGCTTCAGCGCTAGTGGAGAGCACCCCTGAGGACGGGGAGCACCCAGGGGCTGCGTGTGCCCTGGAGGATGAGGTGGGTACAGCTCTGTGGTGGGACTGGGCTGTGCTCTTCCTGGGGGCTCTGCTCTTCCTGGCCTTCCTCTGTCTGTGAGGACAGGCTTGATTTGCTCAGCTTTGGGGACAACATGAGATCTGGTGTAATTTCTGACCTTTGCTGGATCTCCATGCAGCCTTGGGAAATGAGAACTGAAGGTACACCTGAATCCTGAGTTATCTCTGAGCAAATTGCTTCCAGCTCCCATGGCTTGGGTTTTCCCTTGCTGGGGATTATTCAAATACTCTGCTTCATCGCTGCAGTTCATGTGCATATTTTTGAAATGCAGAGCTCGCCTGTTATTTGATGAAGGGATTCTCCAGGGTGTCCTTGCTGACTCAGGGACTGGCAAAAGTAGCTGTGTGGGAAACCTTGTGTAGTTTAAACTGCTGATTTCTCTTTTGGCTCCAGTATTGGACTTGTGTGTTTAAATCCTGACAGCCCAGAGTGCTGCTTTCCCTGTATTTCTGTGCACACTGTCTGTCCCCAGCTCTGTCCCTGCCCAGTGCCCACCAGTTGTGTTTGGTGTCCGCAGTGTGCCGGCGCTGCGGCCGCACCCGTCGCCTGCGTGTCCGGCGTGGAGCTGGAATCCCTCATCTCCCAAGTGAAGGATCTGCTGCCAGACCTTGGAGAGGGATTCATCCTGGCCTGCCTGGAGGAGTATGGATACGACACAGAGCAGGTGATCAACAACATCCTGGAAGATAAGCTGGTGCCGTACCTGGATAAGCTGGACCGAAGGATGCAGAGGTGTGGGACAACCTCTGGTTGTTTCTGTCTCACTTAATTGTCCTCGTTGAAGCCTCAACACTTGTAGAGCTCTAAGAATTTGCATATTTGGGGTAAAGAACTGCAGTGAGAGTTTCTCATTGTCACTTGTCACCAGTTTTCTGCCCTCCTTGTGTCCCTGCAGAGGACTGGGACCTTTGCTGCTCAGTGTTGGAGTAGAGCAGGTGCTGGGTTGTGTTTTGTGACAAAACCACTTGGAGTGGAATGGAATGGAATAGAATAGAATAGGTTACCTTCAAAAGTTATTTTGCTGCAGTGTTTGTTGTCACAGATGTGAAAATCCCAGCTGTCCTGCAGGAAAGGGCATCTTCAGAGAAGCCAATTCAGCTGGAATTCAATCCCCAGGGTCAGATATGGTTATTTCACAGGCTGCTGTTTTGTGAGTGAAGATATGACAATTCAGATCCATTTTTATGTTCCCTCTGACAAACTTGCCAGGCTTGTCCTGCTTTCCTGGATTGGACAAGGGATGGAGGGTTTATAGCTGGTGGCAGGATTGAGTTGTTGGAGTTTGTCTGCAGCTGTGAGTGTGTGTTTGTGCTGCACCAGCAGTTCCTGACAGAGCATCAGGATGTGAATGTGCTGTTTGTTCACATTTCATGGAGTTATGGGCAGACTGTTGCATTAAAGGAAAGCATCTTTATCGGAAAAATGATGTAAAAAAATCTTAGTTTTGCAACAATCTTTGTGTTCCCACAGTCAGATCTGCTGACTTTGGCACAACTGGTGCAGGACGGGCTTTAGGAAGGATTGGTTTTCTGCACAGCCAGCAGTTCCACAAGATAGAGCTGGATTTTTTTCTTCCTGCCTTTTGCATCTTGAAACAAAGCTGCTGGTTCGATAGGAAATGTCGAATTCTGACCCCTGCTGATTTATGGGGGAGCACAGCAGCATTTGCAGATGCCCAGCTGAGCTGTATACACCACCAAAATGAATGTCAAAAGTACAGTCTTTTGACTTACAGGTCGAACAAAAATAAACCTGGAACCCTGAGACAGATTTAACAAGGGCGATAAATATCTTGAAATCAGCAGCAACAAATTATTGGATTTTTTTCCAGTCTGCAATTCATCACACTTAGTGTTTGTCTTCACTGAGTCACTGTGTTGAGACCAGACAGTCTGTTGAATATTCTGTTGTCCTGCACGGTTTGATAGACTCTGAAATGAAGAATTTTCTCTTGGCTTTCTGTGAGCACTTTAGTTTCCCCTCAAATCCAAGCTTTGGGAAGTGCTGTGCTTGTGCTGGAGCATGGCTGGGAAGGGAAGAGGCTGTGCCCTGTGACTCAGCCAGCACCTCTTGGTACTCTCAGGATCGTTTTGGGACTGAGAAGGGATAAACCAAGGGCTAAGAGAAGGGAGAGGATTTCTCTTCCTCACTTCACTTTTGGTTTTATTCTCTCTCTTTGTTTTTTAACAGACAGCTGAAGCCAGATCCTACCCCTCTGGTCAGCTCTCGCTATAACGTTTTCCAGAATGATGAGTTTGATGTTTTCAGTAGGGATGCAGTGGATGTGTCTCGGATCCAGAAAGGCAAGAGGTGAGTTGCCACCCAGTCATTAACTCTGCCTGTCAGGAGGAACAAACACCTGGGAACCTGCACATTTATCTCTCCTAAAAACCTCCTGCAGGAATGTTTTGGCAGGGGGGAAGGCTTATCAAAAATGTTTCCCACCTGTCTGTCTGGGGAGGTAAAATGAAATATTTTGAGGGGGTTGGTTTCATTTAGTGTTTTTCCTAATGGGCTTTCCTGTGTCTGCTGCTGGAGATTGCTCTTCCAAGCTCATTTGTAATGTCAGGTTCTTGCTCCTTGGGCTTAATGTTAAACTTGCAGTGAACAACAAACCTTGAAAAGCACCATCCCTGAGCCTGGGATTGTGACTCAGAGCTGAGAATAGCTAATGATTTGATTTAGAGCCAAGGGAAGATTCAGTATCCATCTACTTCAACATCTGATAACATTCAGTGCCTTAGATTACTTCTGTTGTTCCTGCTGCTGTAGAGCTTCCTGCAGAGGGGGACTTGCACTGGTGGAGTAGTTTGGGTTGGGAGGGACCTTTAAAGGTCATTTAGTCAATCTGCCTGCAATGAGCAGAGATTTCTACAAAACCCCACCAGTTTTCACTTTGCTTTCTGCTTGCTGAGTGTGTGGTGCTGGCTCCCACTGATGTCAACTCGATAGTGTGGTTCCCTTGCTCCAGTTTCTTTTAAAACATATCACAGAATCATGGAATGGTTTGGGTTGGAAGGGACCTTAAGCTCATCTGGTTCCACCCCCTGCCATGGGCAGGGACACCTTCCTCTAGACTTTTAACACCTCCTCTAACCAGCCAAATGTGATCTAAATGTTGGGATGTATTTACACAGCAGATAACTAAAACTGGCTGGAGTTGGAGCCATGTGGCCTGAGAGCTCCCAGTTAAGGTTTTGGTTGCAAAGTTGCATCAAACTCTAGGAGAAAACCTCTTTTGTCCCCAAGTCCAGTGGCCCAGCTCCTCAGAGCAGTGCCACAGTGCACTGAGCAAGAAAGAATTCCTTTCTTGCTTTTCTCTCTGGCCAGGGCCATGACTTCTGTTGTGTCCATAGCTGAGAATTAACAGACAGAACCTTTCTCCTCATGGTGGTGCCTTGCTCTGTGAGACAGGTGCATTGTACAGGTGTGCTGGGTTATCCCTGATTCCCAGAGCCTTACACAGCTGTGCTGGGTTATCCCTGATTCCCAGAGCCTTACACAGCTGTGCTGGGTTATCCCTGATTCCCAGAGCCTTACACAGATGTGCTGGGTTATCCCTGATTCCCAGAGCCTTACACAGCTGTGCTGGGTTATCCCTGATTCCCAGAGCCTTACACAGCTGTGCTGGGTTATCCCTGATTCCCAGAGCCTTACACAGATGTACTGGGTTATCCCTGATTCCCAGAGCCTTACACAGCTGTGCTGGGTTATCCCTGTTCCCCATTCCCTTGCTGCAGCAGCTGGTCAAGGCCAGAGAGCACCGAGTTCAGCACAGAGCATCCAGTGGCTGGAATATCCTGCTCGGAGCTCCCTCTGCAGATCACTTGGAGAGCTTTGGAAGCTGTAAATCATCCCTGAGCTGGGCTCTGGGATCTGCTCCCATGGCACTGCCCTCCACGGGTGCCTTCTCTCCAGGGGTACCATCACTCCTGGAGAAGTTCTCCTCTCTCCTGCTGTAGCTATGTGACCTCTTGGGATTATCCTCTTGTTGCTGCTCTTCCTGGCGTTGTTTGCCTCTCTTCATTTCAGAACATTTGGGAAAACTTTGCAGGACTCCAAACAAATTAGTTGTGGTTTGAGTAGTTTAAAACCTGGAGATCAGCAATGCCCAGAGATGACCAACTGAATCTAAGGAAAAGCTGCAGTACCTTGTCTCCAGGATTTAATATTCAGCACTGATGGTTCACCCCAGTGTTGGGGTAACAGGGCTCTTCAAGCTCAGTCTGAGATCTGCTTTGGATTTGAATTGTATCAGATTTTTTTTTTTTTTCTCTCCTTATAAATACCTTTTTCTCACCAAATTCTCTTGTGTTCAGGGTGCTGTTGTCTGGTATCACTGTAGTGCCTAAAGAGCCAGAGCAGGTTGTTCTGGCCACTCTCAGCACCAGAGGTTGGGGCAGGGACTGTCCTTGAGAAAGAGAAATCCAGCCAGGATGAGGAGAGAATCAAACACAAGGAAATGAATGTGCTAACATAGACTCTGCTGATCCTGAAAAGTGATGCCACTTGCCTATGCCTGTCCAGCCCTAGCTGTCAGCTGAATCTGTCTCCTGAAGCCAGAGCATGTCCTGAGCTCCATGGGACTAGAGGAGCTATCCCACTGTTTTTCCTGGGATTGGTGCCCAGACCATTTAATGCAGCTCCTCTGCAGTCATCAGACCAGCTGGACAGGAAGCAATTACCAGGTGCTAGGTTCACCCTCAGCTGAATTCCCACAGGAGGTGTTATCCCAAGGATCCCAGCCTGGGTGAGCTCACCATGGCAGTGAGTCATGGCAGAGGGGACCACCTCTGGCTGTAAACTTCCTTTGTTTTGAGATTCTGAATGAAAACCTGGGCTGCTGGATCACATCGCCACAGTCTGTCCCTTCCTGAGTCACTGCCACTGCCTTGGACAGGTCCTTTCTCTGATAAAATCCACTGATGCTGGATCCTCCTGGACTCTGGGGGCTGCAGATTGTCTTGGGAATTCTGGACAGCAGAATCCCCTGTTGCTGTGCTGTAAATATGTACTTGTCTGGTCTGAGAAATGGGGCTTCAGAGCTTATGCTTGTGCAGCTTGAGACACTCAGCAGCTGCTCTTTAATCCCTCTGTTGGTCTTTCCTTCTTTAAAATGACTATAATTTACTTGCCTTCTAAATTTAAAGAACAAGCCCTTGCAGCTCTCCAAGAGGTTGAATCACAATCACTCTCTGCTGGTTTGTTCTTTGTCTTGGGAGTTGTGTTTATTCTCATCCTCACCTGCTTATCCTCACTGGTTATTTTTTGGATCTCTCTGTCTACGTTTGTCCTTCTCCCCTCACATTTATGCTCCATGCACCTTGGCCAAGTTTCATCTGGAACAGAATTGCATTTGGCCTCCTGTGAAAGTTTCCTGAAAGCTGTCTGAAGTGGTAGTGGTGGTCTCCAATTCCTGCTCTGTGTCAGTGGCCAAGCAGCCCTGGTACAAGTGACCCACCCTGGATCACTCCATCCAGCCCTGGGGCCTGGCACAGGAGGGAGCTGGAGCTGCTGGAGTGAGACCAGAGGAGGCACCAGGATGATCAGAGGGATGGGGCAGCTCTGCTGTGTGGAAATGCTGGGAGAATTAGGATTGTCCAGCTTGAAGAGAAAGCTCTGAGATGACTTAATTGTGACCTTCCAGGACCTGAAGGGTCTGACAAGAAAGATGGAAGAGAGACTGTTTGCAAGGGCTTGGAGGGACAGGACACAGGGAATGGCTCCCACTGCCAGAGGGCAGGGATGGATGGGATATTGGGAAGGAATTGTTACCTGGGAGGGTGGGCAGGCCCTGGCACAGGGTGCCCAGAGCAGCTGGGGCTGCCCCTGGAAGTGTCCAAGGCCAGGTTAGCCAGGACTTGGAGCAGCCTGAGCTTGTGGAAGGTGTGAGGGTGGAATAAGATGAGCTTTAAGGTCCTTTCCTGTCCAAACCATTCAATGATTGTATAAACCAGCAGGTGAATAGGTGGGGCCTGTGGCACTGGGCACGAGGCTTGCATTGCTTCACATTCCCTGTTTATACTAACGGGGAAAAGCAGCTTCAAGGGAAGGTTTTGACCCCTGCCTTTTCCTCCCCTGTTCCCGGGCAGGAGGGAGAAGGACACGACCCGGAGCTTGGTGAATGACAAGCGGCTGGTGACGGAGCAGAGGGAGCGCTACAGCCAGTACAGCGTGGTGCTGGAGGAGCTGCCCCTGGAGCCGGGAGCAGCGCAGCTCTACGAGGACTACGAGGATGAGTACGACGACACCTACGATGGCAACCAAGTGGGCGCTAACGACGCTGACTCGGATGACGAGCTCATCTCCAGGAGGTGAATGCTGACGGGAGCAGGAGGGAGGGAGCCACGGGAGAATTCTCTGGCTCCCACAAACCTGGGAAATGCTGGGCTCTGTTCCTCTATGAGAGCTTCAAACCACCCCTTCCTCTGTTTTCACTGTGATGTTCAAGGAGGAAGGTTTGGGTCCCCCTTCTCCTGTGGATAGGGAGGGAGTGTTCCCATACCAGACTATTCCTTGAACACAAAATGATTGCAGCCTTGAGGCAAAGAACCTCAATGGAAAGTGGCTGTACATAAATACAAACTCAATTCCTAGCTAAACAATTCCTAAACTTCAAGAGTGTGTTACTTAGGAAAACAGAGTGTGCCCAGGATGTTCTCCAGCTTCCACTTGGCCATTGTCTCAATTAATCAGCAAATCCAAGAGGGGAATTTGCCATGTGTGGAAACTTGTACTCAGCAGAGCTTCTCCTTAGAGAAACTATCCTGCAGCAGGGAAAAAGGGCTTGGAAAATCAGTGGGACTGGGCAACCTAAAATGGCTGGTTAGCAAAGGAAAACTTCAAAATTTGGGAAATTTTACAGCCAGACTTTTCCCTGCCAATCCCCTCTGAGTGCTGACAGCTGGAATTGAGTCCCTGATGGGCTGCACAGCACTCTGCACCATGACTGGCAGCTGCACACCATTAGCTTTTGGAAAGCAAAGGGTTAGTGGAGACAGAGGCTGGAGAATATTTATTTTAGAAAACATGTGGTTTAAAGGCTGCTTTAACATTTCTGAAAGTGGCATTTTGAATTCTGATGTCTTATGAAGATGTCACCATTCCTAACCTCAAACCAAATTAAAGCTTTGAGGCTCTTTTGTCCCTTTTTTCTCCCCTCCTAAAGTGTTGGGAAGTTTCAGTTTAAATCCTTTTTGTGTTTTGCCTGTAAGAATGTGGCACCCAGGTGTTTTCCCCTCTTTCAGGTCTCACTGCCCCTAGAAACAATTAGTGGATGTCACTGCTGAAAACTGGATCTGTTGGTTTGACATAAGAAATGCTTTTCTGGTTTTACATTTATTTCTTTGGCAGTGGAATGGTGGGTCTGAATTCCAATGGAATTTAAACACAAACACATATTTATGTTAAAGAAGAGTTATAGACATGTGGTAAATTCTTCCTCCACCCCCAGGCCTTTTGCTCTGCATGTCCAGAGTGATTCATAAAGCTTGGTTAACTTCTCCAGGGATTTCCCCCTGTAGGAAACTGGGGCACAGCAGTGGAACTGGGGCTCCCTGGATAGCCTGACCAGTCAGAGGGTTTGGAGCACAGCACTGGCTGAGCATTAATGGTTCTGTCCAAATTTGTCTTGTACAACAGATGCTCCCTGTCTGCTGAGCTAAAGCCTAGCAAAGGATACTCCTTAATATTGCTTTGTGGCTGTGTCTGGATGCCCATTTCCCAAAGGCAGCAGTTGTTTCTGTGGAGAAATTCCTTGTGAGGTTTCAAGGTTGTTTTTATTTAACTATTATTATTATTTTCAGTGACAATTTCATAGTGAACATTCCCCAGTGGAGAGTGTGTGTTTGTTAATTGCCCGTAGGAATGTGGCATTAATTCCTGGGTCTCCTGGGTTTTTTTGTTCAGGAAAATTAAGTCTATGAAATCTGTAGAGTCTCATCTTTTTAAAGACATAATGCAAACCAAAAAAGATGTGCTGTTCAGAGAAATGTTTGTGGCTGTGCTCTTTTCTTTTCTAACTATTTGTGTCTTAATTCCCAGGCCATTCACAATTCCTCAGGTCTTGAGACCTAAAGGACAGGATGAAGGACAGGAGACAGAGGAAGAAGATGAAGAGGAGGAGGAGGAAGCTGAAAAGGAAAGAACAAAGGTGACATTTAGCTGGAGTTGCATTAAGATTTACCATATTTCTTCCCTGCTTCACCTGCAGGTGATGTGGAGCAGATTTCCTGTTTCAGAGAGGGAATCTTTGAGCAGCAGCAGGGACTGAGCTGCTGTTCAGTGGCTGCTGATGTGTCCCCAAGGACAGCTCTCCACTGCTTCCTGGCCTGACTGTGCTGGAGCAGTGACACTTCCTCCGTGGGGAGCTTTAATCTGCTTTATCCCAGAGACAGACAGTGCCAGCAGAGCACTCTGAGGGTCACTGGCACTGTTTCCATGGATGTGCTGGGAGTAGCCATGGTTTGGGAAGATTTTCAGGCAGGTTTTGTACCAGGTGTTGTGTTTAGAGTCCCTGACACCAATCCCACTGGTCCAGAGGTAATGAACCAGGAATTGACTCTGTTCCCAACAGAATCCTCTCCTCTCCAGGCTTCTGCATGGTGCTGATGAGTTTCCTGACCTGTTCCCTTGCCTCCTTGTAGGACCACTTTGTGCAGGACCCGGCAGTCCTGCGGGAGAGGGCTGAAGCCAGGCGCCAGGCATTCCTTGCCAGGAAGGGGTAAGCAAGGATCTCCCTCCAGCTCTGCAGCTGTTTTGCTGCTGACTGGAATAGCAATTCCAGGGTGTTCCTGCCCCTTGACATTCCTGTGTGCCACCCTTTACTTCCCTGCTGGTTGTTTTATCCCATTGAATAGGGGTAGGCATGGCATGGAATCATGGAGTGGTTTGGGTGGGAAGGAACCTTCAGGACCATCTTGTTCCACCTCCTGCCATGGCATGGACACCTGCCACTATCCCAGGTGCTCCAAACCCCTTCCAACCTGGCCTTGGACACTTCCAGGGATCCAGGGGCAGCCACAGCTTCTCTGGGCACCCTAGGAACAATTCCTTCCCAGTACCCAATCTAAATCTCACCTTTTTCAGCATAAAGCCATTCCCCCTTGTCCTGTCACTCCAAGCAGCAGAACCCTGTGCAAGACAGAATCTTGGAGAGCACAACTTCCAGAGCTCCAACAGCTCCCACAAGGATTTGGGGACAGTTTCATAGCTGTTTTCAGCTGATGGGCTCAGTGTGTGGGAGGACAGTGGTGGTGTGGCTGCTGCTGCGATGAGCCGAGGCCCGAGGCTGAAGCCCTCACACCCCAGTGTGGTGGGGGTCTGGGATTTTGTCCCCAGAAGTGCAGTGTGCCTGTTGTGATGTCCTTTCTCTGTGTCCTCCAGGTACAAGCACGACAGCTCTGCCGTTGTTGGGAATGCCAAGGGCCACGGGCAGAACCGGGAGACGGTGCAGGAGCGGAGGAAGAAAGAAGCGAACAAAAGCACAAGAGCCAACCACAACCGCCGGGCCATGGCCGACAGGAAGCGCAGCAAGGGCATGATCCCTTCCTGAGCAGCTCCTGGGGCAGGGGCTGCACCGTCCCCAGGCCCTGCCCGGGAGGAGGGTCCGTTTCCTCAGCATTCCCTTTGCTCAGGGGATGGATGTTGTGTGCAATACCCGGCACCTGGGCTCACAGGGAGCTGCATTCCCTGTGGGAGTGCTGCCTGTTCCCAGGAAGGAGCTGCCCTGACTGTGTGTGCCAATGGCTGCACCCAATACACGGGACAGGCTGCAGCAGCCATTCCTGCCCTTTTGTACTATTTATAATTCGCAGAGTTTTATTTTCATACTGGCTCCATGCGCCCTCCATGCCCACTCTGGAGTGGGCAGCTCCGAGAACACGGCTTCCATGGAAATGCCTTATCCTGAACTGGAGTTACAGCTTGTCCCAAGTTGGAAGGGACCCACAGGGACCACGAGTCCCATTCCTGTCCCTGCCCAGACCCCCAACAACCCCACCCTGGGCATCCCTGGCAGCGCTGTCCAAACGCTCCTGGAGCTCTGGCAGCCTCAGGGCCATGCCCATTCCCTGGGGAGCCTGGGCAGTGCCAGCACCTCTGGGGGAAGAACCTTTCCCTGATCTGCACCTAAACCACAGCTGCATGCTGGCAGAGAAAGGCTCAGGCTATTCCCACTGCCAACAGAGCCAGTGGGGTTCAGGTGAGTAAGACCTTAGGGATTTCTGTCCCTTGAGTGAGGCCTGTGAAGACAGATGGTACAAATAAAAGTTGTAGATGTCTTAGCTGCTTTTTTAAAGGCCCTTACAGACAGTATTGATGAACTTCCTGGTATCCAATTAGGCTTTGTTTGGTTAATTTACTGGTTAATGTGCCCTGACTGCCATCTCCCCACCATGCTGTATTTTCTTGCACTGCAACAGTGCCTGTGGCATTTTCCCACTGTGAGAAAATCAGCAGTGGTTGTGCTCCAGGGAAATCCCAGTGCTGCAGGAGCAGTGGGATGGTCAAGTGGTAGTAGGGTGGTTGTAAGGTCCACACCTTGATGCCTGGTGTTGTGCAGAGGGCAGGAATGTGACTGGAGCTGCTGTGGGGCTGTTTGCAAAGCAGAAATGCAGAACAGCCGCTGGCGTAAAATGAGGGGAAGCCCTGAGTGCTCTGAGATTCTTCTTTGCCTATCAGTGCTGCCCAAACCTCTCAATGACAGGCATGGAAAAAGGAATTACATTTACCAGCATCCCTAAATGCTGGATCCAGGGCAATCCCCTGCTGGGATAACGCTGCTTTCCTGCAGCTCCCGCTCTCTGCACCGATGGCTTCAGCTCCTCCCTGCTGCCCACTGCAGTGCTGTCCCCTCATCCTGTATTCAGCTTTGGTTCCTGCTGCTCAGAGCCTGCAACTCTCTCTGAGCTGCTCAGCCTGATGTGGAACCAGCAGCAGAGCACGGGGAGCCAGCACTCACTCGGATGGGAGTGTCCAGGAAAGCTTAAACCTTTCTCTTAACCATCTCCATAAAACACAGCTGGAACTGGGACAGCTGTACTTGGGTTTAGCTCCAAAAACACAAGCGTTTAAGTGCTCTTTGTGTTCTCAGAGTAAATGTTTTACCCCCCTGGCACTCGTTTGCAAACACAACAAAGCTGCTGTGAGCACTGGCTCTAATGGGCTCTGCCTCAGCCTGTGCTGAAATTCCTCCTGATTAGTGAAAAGTGAGGGGAGAGAGAGAGAGATGGGGGCTGGGAAAGGGGGAAGAGGAGTCACTCAGGCAGATCTCCCTACAGCCACCTGAGAGCTGAGGAATTAACTGAATCATTGCCCCAGGAAGTGCCCAAATATCCTCTCCCATGTAAAAAGAAGTGTTTGACAAAGCCAGGCAGGGCTGGGCTCTTCAGGGAGAAGGTTCAGGGGGGAGGAACTGAACAATCTTTAAGGTCCCTTCCCATTCAAATCTTTTCATGAGTCCTCCTCTGAAGCTGCTGGGGTGAACTGAGTGATCCCTCTCCCTTCCCAGCACCTTCCCTTGAGTCAGTCGAGGTGGAGGCAGGTGTGTGACACACAGACCTGACATCACTTCTGCTCCTCGAGCCATGGCAGGAGCCAGAAGGGACAGAATAATGAGGAAAGGGATCCCCATTCCTCTGTTAAGGCCAAGCTGGGAACTTCCATCACCACTGAGCTACAAAAAGGTGCTGTGAATGATTTTAAGCCCCTTTTCTGTGGGCAGACCAGAAGATGCAGACAGCTTCTCATCCGTCCCAGACAGAAGCCAAGGGCTGTCATGAACTGTCTGAATTGCTTTCAAATTTTTAAGACATTGTGATTCCTGACAGTGCCTTGGAACTAAGGAACTGTTTTTAAAGATTCCCCACCTCCAAGAGAAAGAGGAGGCAGTGAACACACAGACACAACACAGGACCAGGAGTTTTATTTGAACACAGTAAGTCGAGTACAGCAGCAGAGCTCCTTGAGTCCATCTGGCTTCACATCATATCAGTAGGTGGCTGATAACATCTGGCTCGGAGTTGTTCCAGCAGGAATCCATTCCCACTTTCAGGAGGCTGAATCCCTCAGCTGGTCCCTGCTGCTGAGCTGCTCAGTTCTCATACTTGTGCTTGATGTGTTTCCACAGTTTCTGCATGCAAAACAAGCAAGGCAAAAAAAATTTAAAAAATCAAGATGTTTTAGGCAGATTCTCGGTGGGGTTGGGATAACAGAATCCAAAATACAAATTATCCTGCTTAGGGAGGTGGTGATGGAGTCCTGGACTGGATCTGGGGGACACAGGGATGCACATGGGGGCTCCTGGCTCCTAATCTGGACCGGGAGGCAGCTGCAGAGATTCCCCTTCCCCTGTTCAGCTCTGGATTAGTGGCCCAGAGACACCGCCTTGAATTCCCACCCAGACTGGAGAGGGCAGTTCTGCTCCTGCACACAAGAGATGCACAGAACAATCCTATTCATGAAATCATGGAATAGTTTGAGTTGGAAGGGACCTTAAAGCTCATCCAGTGCCACCCCTGCCCTGGGCAGGGACACCTCCCACTGTCCCAGGCTGCTCCAAGCCCCAATGTCCAACCTGGCCTTGGGCACTGCCAGGGATCCAGGGGCAGCCCCAGCTGCTCTGGGCACCCTGTGCCAGGGCCTGCCCACCCTGCCAGGGAACAATTCCTGCCCAATATCCCATCCATCCCTGTCCTCTGGCAGTGGGAAGCCATTCCCTGTGTCCTGTCACTTCAGGCCCTTGTCCAAAGTCCTTCTCTCATCTCCTGGAGCCTCTGTAGGCCCTGAATGCGGCTCAGGTCTCCTCCAAGCCTGCCTCGGTATCCTGCAGTCATTATCCCATCAGCACTGTACTTAGGAACCTAAGGACGACTTGACCTCTTTCACCCAAGGTTCACGCTGGGCCACCCAAGGCCACCAGCCCTTATCCCCTTCCTCTGCCAAGGGCAGATCGGCCAAGCCGGGGGACTACAGAGCACAGAAGCTCCTTTTACCCCTCTCGCTCTCCACTGCCTTGCACGCCCCTTCCAAGCGGCGAGAGTAGTCCAAGGACACCCCGAAGCACCGAGTGCCACGACAGCCGCGGAGCCCCCTCGACGAGCCGCGCTGACCCTCAGCGAGCCCTGACCCTCAGCAAGCCCTGACCCTCAGCGAGCCCTGGGGCCGAGCAGCGCTGACCCTCAGCGAGCCCTGACACTCAGCGAGCGCTGACCCTCAGCGAGCCCCTCGGCCGAGCAGCGGGCCCGGGGCTGCCGGGGCGCGGCCCGCGCGGGGCCGGCCTGACCTTCAGAGCTGGGCCCGCACCCAGGCGGCCCCGCGGGAGCCTTACACCGCCCTTACCCCTTGATTGAGGTGCTCGAAGAGCGCGTCCGCGGCTTGGTCGAAGGCGCGCTCGAAGACCACCGCGCCCAGCACGACCGACAGCGCGAACGTGGAGCTGCGGCGGAACAGCGCCCCGTACACCTGCCGCAGCAGCGCCATCTTGACCGCGCGCTCCGCGCCAGCGCCGCCCCGCAGGGGCTGCTGGGGGCTGTAGGCGGTGCTCTGCTATTTGTACAGCGTGTCAGCGTCCGTAGGGCATGCTGGGAGTTGTAGGCCGCGCTCTGTGCGCTTTGTGACCTGCGCATGCGCCTTTGCCGTGAGGCATTGAGGGAGTTGTAGGCGGCGGCGGCGGCGCGGGCCTGGGCAGAGGTGGGTGAGTGTGGCAGGGGGTGCCGGGGGTCCCTGTGAGGGGTTCCTGTGAGGGAATTTAAACACTCCAGTCCTCCTGTCCCTTCCGCCTTGTCCTCAGCGGATTCCGCTGGGCAGCCCCGGGGTCTCTGCCCGGCTTTATGGGGTGAAACCAGCTCGGCCGTGGCTGGGGCGGGGGCAGCGGGGAGGGAGGGCTGAGGGGACAGAGACACCCCGGGCCAGCCCTGCCCTGCCCTGCCCTGCCCGGGTGTGCGGCCAAGGGTGACAGGGACAGGAAAGAGCCCGCGGTCATTGCCCTCAGCTCAACCCCGGAAGGCGGGTGGGAGGGGATTTGGGATGTTTTCTGCAGTTTGGGGTTGCAAAAGGTGGTTGATGTCAGTGTCGGGGGAGTGGGAGAGGGGTGTGGGGCTCAGGATTAATGGAATGGCGTGGAAGGGACCTTGAAGCTCATCCAGTGCCACCCCTGCCATGGCAGGGACACCTCCCACTGTCCCAGGCTGCTCCAGCCCCAGTGTCCAGCCTGGCCTTGGGCACTGCCAGGGATCCAGGGGCAGCCCCAGCTGCTCTGGGCACCCTGTGCCAGAGGACCCTGGCAGCTGCTCCAGAGGCCTCGGAAGGAGTGGGACCTGGCCCCGTGTGGCAGAACAAAAGTGGGAACGTTCCCATTTGCTGCCCTCTCTTCGTGTTTCTAACTTTTTAATCTCAGTAAGGGCAAGCAGCGTGGGGTGACTCTAGCACTGATGGTAGAGAGGTAAATTTGGATTTAGGAAGGCAGCACAGACAGGGATGGGACAGAGGAATCCT
The DNA here is from genome assembly GCF_030490865.1 of Poecile atricapillus. Lineage (NCBI taxonomy): Eukaryota > Metazoa > Chordata > Aves > Passeriformes > Paridae > Poecile > Poecile atricapillus. The sequence continues at coordinate 12,549,537 of NC_081264.1, read as the reverse complement.
GACATTGAAGCTGTTTCCCCACAGGGCTGTTGTTAAACATGAAATTCCAGAGCAGACCCTCAAGTGACGCTGCTGTGTCATTTTGTTTGTCTCACCCACTCAGAAGTAGCACAAGGTCTGGCTGCAGAGTAATTTCTCCTGATTTATTTATGTTTGTTCCCTCATGCAGTGTCTGTGGGGATCTGTGGGATTTTTCAGGGTTAGGACAAGACCTCTGCTTGTTCTGGAAGCCTGGAAGGTGCCTGGCACATTCCTGTATAGTGTTATCCCTTTGGAACCCTGGAATATCCCGAGTGGGAAGGGACCCAGGATCATCCAGCCCTGCCCTGCCCTGCCCAGACCCCCCCAACAACCCCACCCTGGGCATCCCTGGCAGCGCTGTCCAAACGCTCCTGGAGCTCTGGCAGCCTCGGGGCCGTGCCCATTCCCTGGGGAGCCTGGGCAGTGCCAGCACCTCTGGGGGAAGAACCTTTCCCTGCTCTGCAGCCTGAGCCTGCCCTGGCCCAGCTCCAGTTGTTCACTTGGGTTCTGTCCCTGGTCACCACAGAGCAGAGCTCAGAAAAACTCAATTTTTATTTTTCAAATGTAACTGCTCTGGTTTATCAAAGACTAATTCCCCCAACTGCCAATTAATTGGTGTTTGTGAATGGTCAGATTGGTGTTGATTCCGAGTCAAGATCTGGATTTCCACTAGAAGGTGTCCCTACCTGGCAGGGGTTGGAATGAGATGAGGTTTAAGGTGCCTTCCAACCCAACCATTCCATGATTCTATGACAGGACACAGGGAATGGCTCCCACTGCCAGAGGGCAGGGCTGGATGGGATATTGGGAAGGAAATGTTCCCTGGGAGGGGGGTCAGGTCCTGGCACAGGGTGCCCAGAGCAGCTGGGGCTGTCCCTGGATCCCTGGCAGTGCCCAAGGCCAGGCTGGACGGGACTTGGAGCAGCCTGGGACAGTGGGAGGTGTCCCTGCCCATGGCAGGGGGTGGACCTGGATGAATTTTAGTGTCCCTTCCAATCCAAATCATTCCATGATTTCCTCTGTGTGTAATGGAAAGCAGGATCTGTGCCTGTCATTGGGAAGGTGCTGGCAGACTCTGCTGCCATTCCAAGTATCCCTGCAGATCTGAGCCCATTTAAATTGGCAGCTGAGTATCATAATCCTGACACTTGGATTTAATTAATTCACATCTGCCTGGGTAGCCAAAGTGGCTGGAATGGCCCCGAGCCTGGGCTGTGAGAAGGCAGGAAATTGAGGTCAAGGCCCAGGCTCCTCCTGGGGCTCGGTGTGGAGAGCAGCAGCTCTCCCCAGACATAAAGGAGTCTGCCCCTTCCGGGGTCACCTTCCTCCCTCTGCCCGGTGAAACACCCTGGGGAGTCTGAGATAAAACCTGCAGCTGATACAGAGCAGTGTGGAGAGTTCTGGCAGCAGCTGGAGAAGGGAAAATGTGGGATGGTGCCCAGGGTATCTTGGCTGGAATTGTCCCAAGACCCTTGCTGTCACCTTCAGGGTGCCTCACAGCAGGGTATTGCTCACCCAACAGGAGACACAGCACTGCATTGCTGTTATACTTTCATACAACACAAAGCCCTGGGTTATTTGGGTTCTGGGTTTGTTTTTTTTTATTTGCATTTATTCAGGAAGACTTTTAAGCTAGCACAAAGCCTGGCTGGAAGCATTTATGGCTGCGGTGGGTCCAGGTCTGAGCACTCTGATTCAGTTGCAAATCAGGGGCTGGAGATGCTGAGACAGTTCTTTATAGAGCAGCTACATTTACTTTATTTCATAGTGACTAAGATGGATCTAATTAGGAACCATCTCTGTTTTCAGCTGAAAAATGCTCTTTGTTTACTGCTGGAGCCGTTAGGGGAGATGGAAATAGGTTGGTGCTGCTCAGAAGCAGCTTTTTACTCCTCCGGACTCACAGAGTGCTGGGAGGTGCTGGTGTTGCAGAGAGTTGGCAGAACCCAGCAAGGTATCCATGCAGTGGAATCCTTGAAAAGATGGGAATAAGTGTTGGGTATAATCACTGAAGGGGGAAGTCTCAGGGAGAATCTGATACTCCTGTAATTGCTTTTTACGATCCTTCCGTCCCCTGCAATGGGAATTGCTTGGAGAATTTGGGAGCAGGCAGCCGTGGGATGTGGGATCTGGCTGTCTGGAATCTTTAGGAGCTTTCTGCCCTGGTTGTTGGGGGAGGAGGGGGAAGGAGCTTCTGCAATTATTGCTGTCGGGGTGATGAAAGAGAAAGTTTGAAATACGATTTCAAAGGCTGGCTGCTGCTGGGCTTCCGCAGGCAGAATTCCCTGGGAGATCTCTGGAAACTTGTGTGGGACCACTGCAGAATCTCATTTGTTTTCCCTGTTTGCAGCATTCTCTTCTGCAGAGATGGAGTGCAGGAGCCAGCAGCTGAGACAGGGAGTTTTTTGTGTCACCAGGAACTTTGGGAAGACTATGGAATAACATGTGGAACAGGGATTTTTTTCAGTATTTAAAAGAAGACCCTGCCAGTGGGCCAGACTCGTTCTCTCTGAATTCCAGCAGCCCCACCACAGTGCTGCAAACCTGGCTGCAGAACTCAGGGATGCAAAGGATGAGGGAATTTATGGCTCCATGCTCATTAAGCAGTGCTTGGGGTTGGATTCTTGGGCTGGAGGAGGATGATTTCAGACCTCAAGCCCTACAGAGGTGGATCAGGATCAGCCCAGGGCATGGGGGATTTGGGGTCCCAGCACACACAGCTGGGGCATGGCCAGCCCTCACCCTCCCAGGAAAGAACCTCAACATGAGATTTCCAGTTCACTTGGAATATCTGAACATTTTACCTTCAGTGTGGAGGTTTTCAGTCCAATTTAAAGAATCTCAGGAGGTCTTCCCATCAAATGCAGCTTTGCTTTAACTTGTGGTGTGAGGCCTTAGAGATTTCCAGGGATTTGATTTGGAAGGAGCAGTTCCTGGGAGCAGGGAGGGAAGGGAATGTGGTGCTCCTGCTGGAATGGATGTCAGTCAGGAGGCTTGGCAGCCCTGCCTGAGCTGGGCACGCTGGGCTCTGAGGGACTGCCTGGTGCTCTGCTCTTCGTGCTGAGCCGGAGGAATCAGCTGGGGGGCTGTGATTGATTCTGGGCTTGTTTTATTTATAAAATCTTTATTTCTTGTGCTGGTCTCTGTGCCACTTTTTAAATGCATTCAGCTGTCAAAGTGTCAAAACCTGGAGAATTGCTTTTGGAGTTTATCTCCCAATCCATCCATCTTTGCCATTCATCAGGTACCTTTATATCCCTCAGAAGAGAGCTTACAGCTCCTTCAGGGTGTTTGTTGCACCTCCAGCAGGAACACCCGGTGGGGACAGGTGCTGAAGGATAAAACACAAGCAGATCTCACCTGCACTGACAGTGGCTCCAGGCCCAGCACAGGTGGGAGCTCCCAAATTCTGTTCTGATCTTAGTGCTGTACTCAGAGCAGACACACCTTGGTGCTGTAGGCTGGGGAGAATGGGGAGAGCAATCCATGATGTACAGGTGGCTCAGGGGATTGTTGGAAATGTGTCCTGTAATGTTTGTAATGCAGCTTCCCACCTGCAGGACAGGTGAGATCAGCTTCTGTTTTATCCTTGAGGATAAAATGAGCTTTGCTGAGTTTCTTCCTTACCTTGCAGAGATGGACATGAGGGAGTTTCCTTCCTCTTTTGTATCAGCTGGTGGAGGTTGTGGTCAAAGGTCCCCAGGACCTTCAGCTCCTCCTGCTTGCACCTTGGATGGTTTGTGCTGCACCTTCCCTGGAGCCTGTGGCTCTGTTTTCTGTGGTCTGAACTCGGGGAAGGGGAATCCTTCCAGCAGAGCTGTTGTTGCTTTGGGTGACAGAGACAAATGCAGATCAGGCCTTTTCTCCCATGTACAGGCAGCAGATCCTGCCCCAGCAGTCTGTGATGGACAAGGATATAAACTGTTGGGTCTCACCTCTTCCTCTGTCTGCCAACCCAAAGTGATTTGAGTTCTCCTCATTTGGAAGCAGGCGCTGTAAATCCTGGATCCTCCATTCCCATGGCTGGGCGCCGAGGAGCTGCCTGACAATTCCAGGACATGCTGATTCTGTTTTGCCAGGGAAGAGATGGGGAAAAGGTACTTCTGTGACTACTGTGACAGGTCCTTCCAGGACAACCTGCACAACAGGAAGAAGCACCTCAATGGAGTGCAGCATCTCCGGGCTAAGAGAGTCTGGTACGACTTATTCCGAGGTGGGTGCTCCCAGATGTCTGCTACTCCCTTCCTGGGACTGGGGAGGTGATGGGTGAGGGGGGGAGTGGGAAGAGAAAATAAATCAGCACTGATGGTTTACACAGTGTGTGCCTGCAAATTGAGCACGTGATGCTGCTGAGTCAGGCAGTCTCAGAGGTGAAACCCTCGTGTGTGGCTCTGACCTGTCTCAGCACACAGTTCCAGCTGTGTTAGTGCCAGCCTGAGGAGAGTGGGTTAAACTGGCTGTGAAACCATTGCTTGGGTGTCCCTCTGCTTCCTTCTGGCCCCTGACCAGTTTGGGACTGGACATGATGGGATTTTGCTGTGGCCAGGATCTCTACCTGGGTTCATCCCTTGTCTCCCCAGATGCTGCTGCTATCCTGCAGGAAGAGCAAGTCAAGAAACCTTGTCGGAAGTTTCTGCAAACAGGTGAGGAGTTCTGAGGTGGACAGAAGTGCCTGGGCTCCAGCAGCTCCTTCCAGAGCCAGCCCAAAGCTGGAGGGAGGGGTTTGGGCCTGTGGCTGGCATCCAGGTGTGATGGAGCCTGGGTTTGCTTTCACAAGGACCTCCTGTGGGTGGTTCTCATGGAACTCTGATTTTTCCCAGAATTATTAAAGTTGGAAAAGACCTTTAAGATCACGAAGTCTGAATGTCAATACAGGATCACCATGTTCATCATTAAACCATATCCCCAGGTGCCATATCCACACACATTTTTGAGCACTTCCAGGGGTGGTGACTGCACCACTTCTCTGGGCAGCTCATTCCAATGCTTTACAACCCTTTCTGTGAAGAAATATTTCCTAATATCTAATCTAGAGAATTTTGAAACTGAATTTTCAAATCTCACTATTCCATTCCAGGACAGTGTGATTTTGGGTCCAACTGCAGATTTTCTCACATGACAGAGCAGGACCTGGAGAAGCTGAGTGCTCAGGTTCAGGGTGAGTCCTCCAGCAAGGCAATGTCTGAGGATTTCCTTGGAGGGAGAATTGCTGCAGGGGGGTGTGAGGGGTTGTGTAGGCTGTGATCCCCTGCTGCCTGCATGGAGCCAGCCAAGCATGGATCCCTCCCTCCTGCTTCCCAGTGCTGTGTGAGCCTGGAAGTGCTGCAGTTTGTCATATGCTCCCTGCTCTTGAGCTGCTGGCACAGGCACAAACCTGGAGCTGAGCAGTGCTGTTACCACTTGGCAGCAAGAGTTTGGAGTGGCCTTTGTGAGCCCTCAGGGTTTTCTTCAGTCAGGGAATAAAAACTGTCAGCAGCAGAGGGCACTGGTACATCACGTCCCCTTAAATTTATGGATTTGATTTCCCCCCACCTTGCTGCTATTACCAGGGAACTGCTGCTTCCACCCGTGGGAAGAGCTGGTGGGAAGAGCTGTCCTGCTGTCGGGCTGTGAAAGGGGTCCTGGATCCAGAAACAGCCTCTGCTTGGGTGGCTTTGGATGGAAGTGAAGTGTGGGCAGAGGGTGGATGGCAGCTGCTCCCTGCTGGGAGTCTGCAGAGCACTTTTGAACTTTCTCATTCTGGAACTACCATTCTTGGAACTACTTTTCTTTTAGGGAAAAGAGGTGGTAGCTCTGTTTTCTTCATAGGAGTCATTACTTTAGTGGTTAAAGCAAGTCATAGAATCACAGACTGGGCTGGGTGGGAAGGGATCGTCTCACTCACTGTGAGCAAGGACACCTTCCACTAGACCAGGTTACTCCAAGCCCCATCCAGGCTGGCCTTGGACACTTCCAGGGAATGGGAGTGATGTGAGAACTTGTGGAATGGTTGAAATCTCCACTGGAGATGGTCTAATCCTTACCCTGCTGAAAGCAGGGTGAACTCAAGCAGGGTGCTCAGAGCCATGTTGTATTTTGAATATCTCAAGGCTGGAGTCTCTGTGGGTGACCTGATCTCTGTTTGACTAGGTTCATAATAAAAATGTGTAATTTTTAAAATATTTAAATAGAAAATCCTGACGGGAATTCCCATATTTTGCCCATTGTCTCTGTACTGGGGAGCCCAGCACTGGGTACAGCACCCAAATGTGGCCTCAGAGTGTGGAGCAGAGAAGAAGGATTCCTTCCCCAACCTGGTGTCCCAGTGTAGCCCAGCTTGGAGCAGCTCCCATGCCCACATCCTCGCTGGAGCCAGCTGCTGTTTTGCCAAGAGTCTGGCAAAGCCAGGCTGAAGTGTTGGAAGTGTGGGATGTGAGACGGGGGATGTGCGTGGGGTAGAGCCTCTCGTGGCCCTGGGAGGGATCCCATTTGGGGAGGAAGAGCTCAGGGGAGGCAGGGGGAGGCAGCATGGAGCTATTCCAGGCCCTGCTGAATCAGTGAGAGCCCCCGAGGTGACTCTGAATCCATCTCTGAGCACCACTGGCAGTCGATAAAGCCGTGGTGGGGCTGGAGCGCCTCAGCCCCTCCCAGAGTCACCTTCCAGCCAGAGCCTCTCCCTGAGCCCTCTCTGCTGGGCTCCCAAGGGACAGGCACAGGAACCTCCAGCATTTCCAGGCACTGGCTGCTCCTGCAGGAGAAGTGGGATCTCTCTGGAGCGGAGCAGGGAAGGCTGGCAGCTCCTCTGCGCTCGGGCAGCTTTCCTTGCCAATTACACTTGTTATTGAGTATTGACTTGTGGCAAATGGGTCGGTGTAAGTGCAGGATTGGCTGGTGAGAGCCAATTCCAGGGAGATTACTGGGAAACCTTGCATTTGTGTTCTGGAGTCAAACATTTCATTTACCAATTAGCCCTGAAGGAGCGATGGCCAGGGTACAGGGGGTGCTTGGTTGGAGAGCTCACTCCTGCTCACCTCTCTCATGGTGTGGCTTCGTGCATCATCACACAGACTCCAGCTCTGATGAGAGTTTGGAGGAATTTGATGCAGAGAAAGGCTCAGCAGGATTCGCTGTAGGAGAGGGACAGCCTGTAACAGACAGGATGGAAGGATCAGACACTGTCTGGTGAGTCATGGAGACTCCAGCACTCCTTCAGCTGCCAAGCACCCGTGTCTCAGGTGCTAGGGCTGAGGGTAGAGTTGAGGGCAAGCTTGTGTGTGGCAGGGTGTGTAATTCACACAGGATCTTCCATCAGTAATGTCCCACATGCATTCCCACAAAGTCTCAGGATCGCTGAGCCATGAGCCATCCCAAGCCACAGCCAGCAGGATTGGAGCAATCTGTACCAGGCTGCCTCTCACTGAAGCAGCTGGGAGATTTCGGCAGGTTTGGAGCCAGGGGTCATCAGGGATTTGAGATGAGCCAAAAGGCTGAAAGCTCCAGAGCCTTCCCAAGCCTGGGGTGACCATGCTGGGGGTGGCCAGGCTGCTGAGGGATGCTCTCCTGGTGGGCCCACAGTGCTGCTTAACCCCCCTTTCCTCAGCTCTGGTGCAGGCAAAGCCTTGTCTGACTTTTTTTTAACCCAGCTAAACTGTGATGGCACTTTTTTTATCATGTAAATATTGAACCTGTCGCTGAGTCCCTGTGAGTGTTTGGTGTTGGTAGCTCTGTGTCCGTGAACTCACTTTGATAACGAAGCATTTTTATCACAACCAAAGGAAACATGACATTGTCCTTAACATTTGGCCTTTTCAATGCTGGGAGTTCACCCTGCAGTTTGTGTAAGTTTTGTGGGTTAAGTAGGAAAATTTCTGGATGATTCCATGTTCTAGAACAGCTTGGAGCCTGGCCTACTTTGGCGTCAGCATCTCTGCACCCTGTAGAATATCCTCATCAAGAAGCAACAGTTTACACCTTCAGCAGGGAGGGAGCTCATATTCCCAGCTGTTCTCCCATCAAAGCATTAGCCTTCTGCATCTGCTGCATCATTCATCAGCCAGACACTTCCAGGCTGTCATTTTAAGTACAGTTGTGTCAGGAAAAGTCACTGTCAAATTGCCATCTCCTTGCTCAGAGTTATTGGCTCCCCGCTAATCCGTGTCCCTGGTGCAGGCAGGATCGACCTGGCTGGGCTCTGGTGACTCCAGCCAGCCAGGGCTGCGAGAGGAGGGCACAGCTGGTGAGTGTTTGCAGGATGTCCATGATGTTGAAAGGATGTGAGGGCCCCTGCTGGGATGGCTGGAGTCCACTGGTTTAACTGGGCAGGGAGCAGCAGAAGCGCTCACACTGGGCTGCAGGGCGGTCGCTTGTTTGGCTGCTCCGATTGCAGGGGCTCCTCAGACTCATCTCAGCCATGCTCTGGTGCTGCTCTTGTGCTCTGCAGGAGATGGGGTTCCACATCGTGCCAGGGAGGCAGCTGAGGGATTGCATCTCCTTGCTGGGTGGGATCTGAAGGATTTCCTGTGCATCTCCTTGCTGGGTGACCCGCCCATACTGCGGGTTCAATCTCTCACACAGCAATGCCTTTTTCAAGAAGAAAACCCATGAGGAGAGAAGATAAATGTGGACCCACTCTGGCATCATTAGAGATACTTCACGACTACAGATGCTCTTTTAATTGGCTGTAATTAGACTTGGGAGCAAACACCACAGTGAGGAGGAGGAGGAGAGAAGCACCTTCACACCTGTCAGGCTGCACGGCCACGTGTGGGGAGCAATGGCCTTTCAGAGCTGTTTCTTGGAATAGCTGTTGGCATTCAGGGAGTATTTCCAGTCTCAGGGTCTGTTTGGTGGTCCCTGGATGGGATGTGCGTGCTCCAGAGGGACGTGGACACCATCAAGGTGAGCAGAGCTGGAGAGTTGCCTGTCCCTGCTGCTGTATTTCTGAGCCTGAGGTTTGGAGTGCTCTGGAGCAGCAGCTCCTGGAGCTGTGAGAACAGCTGGATATCTTTCTCATGTGGGTACCTGGGGGACATTGGGACATTGCAAATCCAGAGTGGTTCCACAGCATCCAGTGAACTTTCCTGGCTGGGATCATGAGTTGTGGCTGCTCCATCCCTGGTGTGGTACCGTGGGGCTCCCTGTTCTGAACAGAGAAGCTTGGGCTGTTTGTGGTCTGTTCTCTGTTGGGGCTGGGAGTTGGATGAAGAGGAAATTGCAGTGGTACAGAGAGGTGGGAGAGATTCGCTCCATTTTCTTCCCTGCCTCATCAGAGCTTCTCACAGATGCTGCTTGTCTGTCCCCTTGCCAAGGTGGGACGTGCTCAGGAGATGGAAAAACATGGAACATAGGGAAAAAAGGTGCTCAAGGTTGTCAGATGAGTCTAACCCTGAGTGTGAGCAGTGCCCAGCTTCCCAAGCTGAGCTTCTTGCCTCCCCATCCCCCTACCTGGCCAGCTGGTTGGGTTGACCCCAGGTAGCTCTGCTGGGGCTTTGCTCCCTGGGAACAGCTGTGGGAGACTGGAACATTGCTGTCCCCATGCTCCTCGGTGGGTTCAGAGCAGCAGCCGGACATCAGGACCACAGCGGGCTTTCTGTGGTGGCACTGGGCACATCGTCACCCCGCCCAGCAGCAGCAGCTGAAAAGGCTGGATGACAAATTATCCATCTGGCTGCTCATTGTGTAGCACATCCCTGCCATCCTGATTTAGTATTCAACAGGCAGATGAATAATTGGTTGCCACCAGTAGGATGAAGTGATCCTTCACTCTGCCCAAGCACTATTAATTTCACACCCTGTCTGCAAAGGTATAATATTTTCCTTAAAACGTGTGACATGTGGTGGGTGGGTGTGGAGCAGGCTCCTGAGGGGCACAGCTGCAGGTGCCTTGATCCCTAAATGGGATCAGGGATCCCCCAGAAGGATAGATGAGCAGGGCTGAGGGAATGACATGCAGCTGCCTCTGCTTCCTTTTTATTGTCACCAGTGTTTGGTTTTCTGAGTTCCCTGTTCTGTTAGGTGGGAAGTTTCCACTAGGCTGGAGATGGGATCACAGGGAGTGTGTCCTCATCCCTGCTGTGCTGGCAGGAGTGTGGCTGTGTCAGGACTCCTGCTAGACCTGTTCAGCACCAGCTGCCTCCCTGCAGCTGGGGGGGACTGGGGAGCTTTGCTAACTGGGCAGCTGTGGGTTTGTGTGGTTCTGTGCCCTTCTCCCCAGGGTGTGCCTGTGGGCTTCTGCCCCACACAGCCCTTCCAGAGTGATTGGAGGGTTAAAATCTTGATTCAGTAAACAGCAGAGATTTCCTACTGGTTTCCTTCCTTGGTCCTAACCACGACGAGAAACAGAACAAGGAGTAATGGGTTCAGACTGAAAGAGGGGACATTTAGATTAGGTACAGATTGGACTCAAAGATCTCTCTTAAACCTGATTGATTCTGTAATTCTGTGATTTATGGAAGAAATCCTTCCCTTTGACAGGATGAGGCCCTGGAACAGGGTGCCCAGAGAAGCTGTGGCTGCCTCTGAACCCCTGGAAGTGTCCAAGGCTGGGTTGGACAGAGCTTGGAGCAGCCTGGGACAGTGGAAGGTGTCTCTGCCCATGGCAGCGTGTGGGACTGGATGGGCTTTGAGGTGACTTCCAACCAAACCATTCCATGGTTCTAAATTCAAGGACTGGTTCTCTCTGCCCTGGTTCTGCCCCTGGGCTGGTGACAGCTCTGCCTGGGCTGTGCAGGGGTTGGGGACACATCAGGCAGGGAGCTTCTTAACCTGCCCTGACAGCAGCTCTGGGATCTGTCTGCCGGCTGGAACACGCACCCGGAGCTGTTCAGACTCTCCTGGGCTGCCAAGGCTGCATCGATCCGGACACTGTCCCTGTCATTCCCACCTAACAGGGCAGGGGTGGCACAGTCACTGCTGCCAGCTGGAGGGACACGGCTCTGGAAATGGCTCAGTGCCAGCGGAGGCTGTGCCAGGCGAGGATGGGGGTGATCTGCCCCGGGGGGAGATGTCAGACTCTCCTCAGTGCCCAAACTGCCACCGTGCTGGTTTAGCTCTTGTCCCCTGCTCTGCCTGGCTGCAGCTGTCACCAGGGATGACTCCAAGCTTCAGATGGCAGGAGGGCAGAGGAGGAGGAGGGGCTGCCACAGGCATGGTGCACACTCTCCACCCTGTAAAACTGTGCAGGGTAATGAGCAGCAGGTTTAATGGAGTGAAAGGACAAGGGTCTGGTGGCCCTTTCATGGCCCTCCCTCTGATCCATCCCTCTCTGATCTCAATCTTTCTCTCAAGCAGGGGAGAAGAGGCTGAAGGAGCTGCAGAGGGAGGGAGCAGATATCCCACCTGGCACCATCGAGGACTGGCTGGACAAGAGAGCCCAAAGGCTGAGCACAGCTCAGAGTAACAGGTACTGGGGATCATCCACGTGTGCATGCACAGGGGGATCCCACAGGAGGGCTGGGATAGGGGAGGGTGCAGAGCATCAGAGGTCTCAACACCCCCAGCCAGCGCTCCTGAGGGCCACGTGTGGCTCCAGCCCTGCCTGCCCCATCAGGGATGTGTGCACAGGTGTCCCCATGTGCCAGGGGACACACTTTGAGAACAAGCCACAGCACAGGGGTGCCCCTTGCTCTCTGCAGAGTGCAGACACACCTGGAAGGACAGAGCTGATGCTGTGCTGGATCATTAATGCCCAGGGTTCAGTGTCAGGAGCCTGCTTTCATCTGTTGACAGCTCCCCCATCCCCTCCTGCCAGGGAGGGTGGAATTGGCTCCTCCTCACAGTATCCGTTTGGATTCGGGCGCCGGCTGTTTCCTCGCTCACCTGACTGTGCCGCAGGCTTAATGGGATGACATTTGGGCAGGTGCCAAATCTCTCTTCTGTTCTTTCTCTGTTTGTTCCTGTCCTCTCCGTGTTTGGACTGGGCAGGATCTTCCTTCTGGTGCTTGTCTGAGCTCGTTGCTCTGGGATTGTTCTGTCCCTCAGCTTGGCTGCCCTTGGCCTTGCAGAGGTGCCCACATTCCTGTCCCCTACACTTCACTTGCCCCATTTTGTTCGTCCTGCTTGTGAATCCCTGGAACTTGGGGTAGATCAGTTCTTACAGAAGATAGCCATGACTATTCCCAGTGGAATTTCCAGACCTTCAGAACTACTTGGTCATACCCAGAGGAATGTTCAGACCTTCAGGATTTGTTCCCTGCTGCCTCCATAGATGCACAGAACAAATTTCCAGGATTATTGCTCTTTTTCCAGCCTCCCTGTAGGCTCAGAAACCATCTGCTACAGGAATTAAACACCAACATTGGAACTTCACTTTCTCTCTCCAGCCTTGCCAACGCCTCTCCCGATCATCTCTGTGCTCCCCTTGTGCCCTCCAGGCCCTCATTTCATGGGATTGATTTTTCCAAAGGAAACATAGAGTGTGGTTTTCCATCAGAAAAGGGTCCAAGGCCTCAAAGTTTCTGAGGTGCCACAAGTTCCATGTGTGTGGAAGTGGGTAGAGGAGAGGGATCCCATTAACACCTTCAAAGTGGAAATATTCTTCACCTTGCTGGCCACTGGAGAATCCCTGTGGGACTGCCACTGAGAATGCTCCAGCTGTAGGTAAACCTTTGATAGAGCACTTGTAGCTCATGAGACCCCAGGGAGTTGAGTACCCAGGCAGCATCCTGCCTATTGATCAGTTCTGCTGCTCAGGAAACAGCTCATTAGGTGATGGCTCCACCTTGCAGCATTCCCTCTGCTCCATATCCACTGTGTGCCTGAGCCACAGTGCTGGGGGAATGACACCAAATATCCCTGCCCAGAGGGGCTGGTGTGTGTCCTTATGGTCCTGCCTCATCCTGGGCTCTGGAGAATGAATCCCAGCTGAGGGGATAAACCTTGAACCGAGTGACTTTGCTCTGTGTTGGTTGCCTGGAAAACGCTCCTGGAAAACTACTCCTGTAGTTGGCTCTCGGCCATGGCCCCGCAGGGAGAGGAGGGTGCTGCTTCTCCCCGGGGTTATGTAAAGGAGTTTGATTAGATTTCTTCTGGCATAACAATTAAAAAGATTCATCAGGATCAGAGGTAGAGGCCTGAGAAGCTGCAAGGCTGCTTGCTGTCAGGGCTTGTGTGAGAGAACAAATGAGCTTCCTGCACTTGGGAATTAATGGAAAAGGTACATTTCCCATAAATTTAAACGTGCCCCGGTCAAGCTGGAGGCAAGGGAGAGATGGTTCTTGCTCCTGCCCTTCTTCACCCCAGTATGGTGTTTGCAGCAGCCTCGACCAGTAAAACTGAGGAGAAGGGCAGGGACACAGTGATTCCCAGGCCATGGGGCGGGGGAAAAGCCTCTTCCCTCTGCTGAAGGGTCCTCTGGTGCACACACCCTGCTGGTTTGGCAGCTCCTCCATTTCCGAGGGGTCCTTGTCCTTTGGGAAGTGCACAGCTGGCTTGGGATTTGGGCTGCTTGGAAAGAAACATCTGCTGGTTTTGTTTGTTCTTCTTCCAACTCAGCTGTGTGAGGAGTGGGGATGGAGGGGCTGGGACCAGCCCTACTCCCAGCACCTGGCAGCTGTGCCTGCTGAGCCCCTCTTGGGGGGTCTGTGCTGCTCCCTCCACCCCAGACCCCCTCACCTCAGTGTTCCCACCTGAGTTTTCACTGGCACACACTGTGTTAGGCTGCCTGGATATGCTGGGAATGGTCACACAACCGTTCCACTGCTGGATTTGGGATGGAGGAGTGAATGAACCCATTTGGTGATAACCAAAACCTTCCTCTGCTGGCCCCTTCTCTTTGGGGGCTACTGAAGGGGCCACAGGGAAGCCCAGCCCCCTGGTCTAGGTGTCAGACTGACACACTGCTTCTCACCTCATCCCTTTCCATCTCCCCTCAGTGCTCTTCCCGAGAAACCAGCACCATTCCAGTACCCTCCGGGCTGGCCACCAGTGCAGGAGCTGCCCCCGTCCCTGCAGGCCCCCCCACCCGGGGGGTGGCCAGTGCCCCCCAACCTGCAGTGGGGCTGAGGCAGTGGCACCCCCAGAGCCTGGCTGGGGCTGGCTGCCTGCCTCTGCTCCAGGAAAAGGACAGGATTATTTATACACACTTTGATTTCAATAAACCCTCCTCCCGCCCATTGCAGCCTCTGTGTGTCGTGTTCCTGCTCGCCCGGCAGCCTCCCGTGGGCTGAGCTGCTCCCCTGGCTCTCTCCCTGCCTCTGGAGTGGGGATCTGTGCTCAGCAGAGCTCCAGCCCTGCACAGGGGCTGTCTGTTGTCACCTGGAGCCGACATTCCCCATTTCCTGGGTAGGATCCACCCCCTCAGGTCACTGCTGTCTGCTCTGCCTGCTCTCAGTCCAGCTCCATGCTGTGATCCAGGCTGGAGAAGGACCCAGGCTTTTAGAGCTGATATTTCATTTCCTCAGGTGTTTGTGCCATGTTTGTTCCTGATAAATTCAGGGTGTGACCCTACCTGAGTCCAGGTGCTGGAGCTCCCAAAGGAGAGCCTGGGGAGCTTCCCTCAGCCCTGCTCCTGCTGTGCTGGAGGTGAAGGGCAAGAGGGAAAATATCCCAGGGTTTCTCCCCAGTGAGAGTTTGAGTCATCTCTCCTTGCTGGTAAAGCGTGGGGTGAGGGAGGTCCTTGGCTGTCTCAGGAAGGGAGCAGGGCTGCAGCTCCAGGGGCAAGGGGGGATCCTGTCCAGCAGCATCCCGGGAGGCAGCTCTGGCAGCGGGTTTGTCCAGGAGGGCTGTGCCCGCTGCCAGAGCATTCCAGGTTTGGCTGGGCAGGGAGGTGGTGGGTCCAGATTCGTGAAGAGCACAGGCAGGAGCCAGCTGCCTGTGGCCAAATCCTGCCTGGATCGCTCCAGCAGGGCAGGGCTTCCACCTCGGGATGTGATGGCAAATTGTCACAGGAGCATCAGCACCATCCTGGGACGTGGCTCTGACAGGAGCGGGGACTGGATGTGACAGCAGCCTGGAAACAGCCTTGACTGGAGCCTGGATGAGCTCTAGGTTCAACTAGAGAATGTTTTTATCCTTCCAGGCAGGAGCCCTGGGCTTGCTGGAGAGCAGGACCACAGGGCTCAGACTCAGAGGATGCAGGATCAGCCCCGTGTCCTACCCTCACTTCCACATGCAGGACAGGTGGGTTAATAAGAGCACCCAGGCGGCTCCTCTTTGGGAATGGATGGGAATCCCTGGAACAAGGGAACCCTGCCCCCAAGGAAATGGGAAGTGGGGCTCCCCCAGGGGCTGTGAGATGCTCCAGAGTGGGAGCTGGGCCTGCTCTCTCCAAGCTTGGATGTGCTTCCCTATGCCCCAGCCTGGCCCAGGGGAAGAGTCCTGGGGAATGTTGAGGGACTCCACTGACTTGGGGGGACAGTGGCTGCTCTGCTGGTGGCAGCCAGGGCACAGTCCCAGACACCTTCCAAGGCCACTGCCACCAACAGATCAAGGAACTCCCACTCCAGTCTCTTCCATGGATTTTTTTACCCAGTCAACATCAAAATCCTACCCTGTTCCTCATGTTGATTGGAGGTGTGCTCTGGTCCTGGTGCATTTTCCAGCTGATCCGGGAGAGGTTGTTTTACCGAGCACTCCCAAACTTCGAGGCTCGCCAGATCCAGCTTAAATTATATAGAGTTCTCTGGGCAAGCTCTGGAACCCAACTGTAAATGAAAATTCTGGTGTAAAACACAACAGCTGCAGCCTTTCCATGCTCTTCCTTGCTCCCAAGGAGTTGAGCTGCTCTCAAAGCAGAAATTCCTGGTGAAGGCTGAAAGGGGAGAGCAGAAGCATTCCCTACTGAGCTCCAGCCTGTCTAGGGGGAGTGAGAGGGATTGACAGGGGTGTTTGTTAAAATTGGGGTTTTCCCACAAAAACTGCAGGATATGTGGCCGATGGGCCGAGCCCAGCATCACCCGCAGGATGTCAGGGATTCACGGAGCTGTGTAAATCCCGGGGGGTGGAGGAGGCTGGGAATTGCAGGGGTTTGTGTTCCAGGCAGTGGCAGGAGGTGTGACAATGCCGTGGATCACCGGGGTGGGACACAGCCGCCCTGGGCTCATCCGTGGGAAAAGGCTGCAGGAGGAGGACACCAAAGCAGGATGGGGCTTTGGCTCCTTCCCACAGGGATGGCTGGTACCCGATCCCAGGGGATGCTGCAGGCATGGACTCACTGTCCCCGGGGCGGGGTGGAGGAGCTGCTGCCCAATAGTGAAGCCCGAGCCAAAGTGCCTTTGCTGGAGCAAGAGCTGGAGTAATTTATCGGGAAGCTTTTAGGGAAATGAGCGGCTGCTGGGCCCCTGCCAAGCGCAGCCCCACTGGGCTCTGCCCGTGTCCTCTGGCAGCTCTTGCTGGGAGAGGGGGACGGGAACAGGAGTGGGAATGGGGACAGGATGTGGACTGGGGTGAGGACAGGACAGAGAGAGGGACGGAAAAAGGGTTGGAATGGGGGTAGGGATAGGGTCAAGGATGGGGACTGGCAGAGGGGAGAGGGGCAGGGATGGAAATAAGCATGGGAATGGGCATGGGGAGCAGTCAGGGATGAGGATGGGGATGGAGATGGGGATGGAGGTGGAGATGGGATGAGGATGGGACAGCATTAGGGATGGGGAGAGGAGAAAGGGACAGAGAGAGGAATGGAAATAATGACGGGAGTGGGACTGAGGATGGGGTTGTGGATGGAGACAGAGATTGGGACAAGGACAGGGATGGAGCTGAGCCCATCCCACACCTTGCAGTGCAAGAGAGAGAAACAACCATCACCAACTTCTTTGCTTCCTGTCCCAAACACTTCCCAGGGCTGTGGAATCGCAGCCCTGCAACCCCCGCTGGGTTTGCTGCCACTTCTGCTCCGTTGTCCCCGTGTCCAGGGAACCCGTGCAGGGTCCTGCTCCCTCCCACCTGCCCTCAACCGCGGCAGCCCCCACCTCCCAGCACATTCCCTTTGTTTTTCCCTTTCCTGGCAGTCCCTTAATTGAATTATCCCGGAGCATCTCTGTTGCAGCAGCCGCAGTGATCCGTCGCCGCTGCGGCAGAGCAGGGACGCGGCTGGGACCCCGCTCCTGCATCCCGCCTGCTCCGGGATCGGGAGCTGCCATTCCAAAGCTGCCCCAAGAAATCCGTTCTGCCGATTCCCATTAAAATTAATTGAGCAGCTTTGAAACGCTGAGCTTAGGGGATGGCGTTATTCCTTTTATCTAATTTTTTCTTTTATGTTATTGTATTTTCTGGCAAATTAAATTGTCTTTTTTTTTTTTCCCTTCTCTTCTGTTTATTCACAGTGTCTATAATAGACCTGGTTAAAAATAATATATATATACATATATATATATATACACACACACACATGTCTCCAGCACCACGTGGCTCCTTTGGAAATGCCAGTCCATAAAAAATCCAAACTTTCTGCGGGGAGATGGATGAAATTTCATTACAGATGCGGAGCCTCCCTCACTTTGCAAGGCAGCCGGAATGATTTCATTGCCATGGAGCACTTCCCATTTCCATTTCTCATTTGGACGTTCGCTTCAATTTGTTTGATAAATTAGAGAAGATCAAAAAAAGGCCCCACCCAAACCCCAAATTGATAAAACACCACCAATTCCTCTTAGCACCCCAAAAATGGGGTGTTCCCCCCGTGATGCTGCAGGGAATTCCCATGCTGGTGCAAGAAAATGTGTTTTCCCCATGGGAGCAGCCAGGGAGGTGAAGGTGGGGATGTCCCAGCCCCGATGTCCTGGGATGAGCTCCTCCAGCCCCATTCCCAGTGGGAAGTGCTCCATAATGGGGGAGCAGCAGCTTTGCCTGATTCTCTCCCTGCCCCAAGCACTTCCCATTTTTATTTATTCCTTTAATCTCTTTGCCATTAAAAATGTATCGCTGGGGGCTTGGGGAGGACGATCCGTTCAGTGGCAATGGGCTCCCACAGCGCACACAGACGTGAGGCCGTGAGATTCCCCATGTCCCTCAGCTTGGGTCAGGCCCCAAAGTGGTGTAAATCAGGAGTAACAGTGGTTACACGAGTGGTGTAAATCAGGAGTAACAGTGGTTACACGAGTGGTGTAAATCAGGAGTAACAGTGGTTACACGAGTGGTGTAAATCAGGAGTAACAGTGGTTACATGAGTGGTGTAAATCAGGAGTAACAGTGGTTACACAAGTGGTGTAAATCAGGAGTAACAGTGGTTACACGAGTGGTGTAAATCAGGAGTAACAATGGTTACACGAGTGGTGTAAATCAGGAGTAACAGTGGTTACATGAGTGGTGTAAATCAGGAGTAACGGTGGTTACACGAGTGGTGTAAATCAGGAGTAACAGTGGTTACACAAGTGGTGTAAATCAGGAGTAACAGTGGTTACACGAGTGGTGTAAATCAGGAGTAACAATGGTTACACGAGTGGTGTAAATCAGGAGTAACAGTGGTTACACGAGTGGTGTAAATCAGGAGTAACAGTGGTTACATGAGTGGTGTAAATCAGGAGTAACAGTGGTTACACAAGTGGTGTAAATCAGGAGTAACAGTGGTTACACGAGTGGTGTAAATCAGGAGTAACAATGGTTACACGAGTGGTGTAAATCAGGAGTAATAGTGGTTACACGAGGGGTGTGAATCAGGAGTAACAGAGTGCTCCCTGCCACCAGCCTTGGGGCAGGATCCCCAGCTTGGTCTGGGAACCGTGGCCCTGTGGAGGCTCTCTGAGTGCCCCAGACAGATCTGGTTCCTGCTGGAATTACTGTTAATCCAGGTGAAAGCACTTCTGGGAAGGGGCTTGGGCCGAGCGCCCTCCTTGCCAAGGCAAAGGGACATGAAACATTCATCAAACCCAATATAAAATATCAGAGGCATGGAGAGGGGGATAAAACCACCGGGATCCATGGGAAAAGGCAGGACCTATAGCAGGATCCACAGCCAGAGTGGGGTGGGGGATGTGGGAGCTGCTGGGAAGGAGCCAGATCCCACTGGCCCCGAGTTTAGGGATGCTCCAGCCCCCGGAATCCTGTGGGTCTCAGCCCCCCAAAGCAGTGCCCACCTCCCGTGCCAGGAGGACTCAGCAGCACCCATTGGTGCTCCCAGAGTCCCACCCCATCACCCTCCACCCCAGCATCTCCAGGAGCCCCCGCAGCCCAGAGCGCTTCAGAAATACCAGTTTTATTTCAGATCGGAAACAACCAACCAGGAAGAACAAAAAAAAACAAAACAAAAAAACAAAACCAAAAACAAAACCACCACCCCAAAACCCCCAAAAACTCCAAAGAATGAGAAACGGCCCCAAATCCGAACCAGTCCGTGCCCAGGTGGGTGCTACATACAGGCTGGGGGGTTCCGGGGCGTGCGGGGCTCCCCGGCCTCGGGGTCGCTCCGGCTCTTCCCAAGGGGGGTCGGCTCAAAGTGCATCAAGCAGGAGGTCAGGAACGTCCCCGCACCGGGCAGGTGGGGAAACCGAGGCACGGCACGGGGCCGGGGGACAGGGAGGGGCTTTGGGGGGGAGGGTAGAATCCAGCCCTTGGCAGCCAAGTCCATGCAAACGCTCCCGGCTCTAGGAACCATCTCAGGCGCGTGTATTGCTTAGGGGATGATTTGGTTTATCCTAAATATGAGCTCTAACGCTAGATCGGAGAATCCGACGGGATCCGCCGCGGGAGGGGCTCACGGGGCTCCATGCACGTCACATGCACTCACGGGTCGGTTTGTGTCTGGCGAGGGGGGGTCGGTGTCGGTACCAGAGTCTCCTGCGAACAGCAGCGACCGCAGCGCCCGGCACGGCGGGGCCCCGGCGCGGCTCTGTCCCCTCGGCTGTCCCCCCTCCCGGGGGGGTCACGTCTCTGGGCCACACATGGATGTACATTGAGATATTTATAGATATTTATAGGTGTCTCCTCCTCGCTGGCGCTGCGGGTCCCCGGCGGCGGGGGCACCCCGTTACTTCATCCCGCTGCGCAGCACCTGGTTGGCGGCGATGAGCATCACGCTGATGATGAAGGCGATGGCGAAGGCGCAGATGAGGCTCTTCCGCACGCAGGTCTGGCGGATCTGCTGGCTGGAGCAGGCTGGGGGTGGGACAGACACCGCGTTACCCCAACCCCCAACACTCTCTCCTGGTACCGGGGGTAACCGGTGCTATCCCCGTGCTTTGGGATCCCCGGGGGGGGTTTGGCATTCCCGGTGCCCGGCACTCACTCTCCACGTCGACGGGGCACTCCTCGGCCGTGCCCATGTGGCTCTCCTCCTCCGTCATGATGATGTTCTCGATGTCCTTCATGGACAGGTGCTCGCAGAAGGTGTCGTACAGCAGCCGCTTCAGCTCGTCCACCGTCAGCTTCTGCATGTCACACTGCCGGGGACCGGGGGGCTCGGGGTGACCCCATGGCCGGCAGCACAGGGGGCTTCGGGGTCCCCCAGAACCTTTGGATGTGGTGGTTTGGGTGGATCACCCTGGAATTGTCTGGGAAAGGCCTGGTGTCCTGGTGACCCCCAGCAGAGCGAGGTTCATCCCAGCCCTCATCCTAACCCTGACTCCAACCTGAACCCTGACCCTAAACCTAGCCCTAACTCCCTTAAACCAGTGCTGATCCTGAGCCTGACCCCAAGGCTTATACTAACCCTAAATTGGTGCCTGAGCCTGATCTTGACCCTAAACTTGACCCTAACCCTAATCTTAAACCTAATCCTGACTCTTAAACCAGCTATAACCTCGTCCTTGACCGAGAGCCTGACTTTCACCCTCAACCCAACCCCAGTTCCAGCCTTGACCCTCATGCTGTCCCTGATCCCAACCCCAACCTTGGTCCTGACCCTGAGCCTTCCTTGGTGCTCTCGATGCAGGTTCTGGGGAGCTGCTCCTGGGAGGGGCCTGGGGGTGTCCCTGCCCTCCCCTGGATCTGGGGGTGTCCCTCCATTCCCATGGGGCTGGGGGTGTCCCTCCATTCCCCTGGGGCTGGGGATGTCCCTCCATTCCCCTGGGGCTGGGGATGTCCCTCCATTCCCATGGATCTGGGGGTGTCCCTACATTCCCATGGATCTGGGGGTGTCCCTCCATTCCCATGGATCTGGGGGTGTCCCTCCATTCCCCTGGGGCTGGGGGTGTCCCTCCATTCCCCTGGGGCTGGGGGTGTCCCTGCCCTCCCCTGGGGCTGGGAGTGTCCCTCCATTCCCATGGATCTGGGGGTGTCTCTCCATTCCCATGGATCTGGGGCTGTCCCTCCATTCCCGTGGGGCTGGGGGTGTCCCTACATTCCCATGGATCTGGGGGTGTCCCTCCATTCCCGTGGGGCTGGGGGTGTCCCTCCATTCCCATGGATCTGGGGGTGTCCCTACCTTCCAGAAGACGGTGTCGAAGTCGGTGCCGTGGAACTTCTCCGGGATGCCCGAGGTGGAGAGCTTGGGCCCCAGTAATGTCACAAACTCCTCAAAGTCCACCTGCCCGTCACCTGTGGGACACAGGGGTGGCTGTCACCCCCTGTCTGGGCACATGGGACACTCCCCCTCCCAGAAGGGGCCCCATGGATGGTCACAGACCCCCAAAACCAGTTGGGAACCCCAAGATCAGCTGGGAACCTCCAGCAAATTTAGGGAACTTCCAGCTTTGGCCAGGATGCCCAACATTGGATGGGATCCCCAATGCCAGCCAGGACCCCAGGGCCAACTGGGGACACCCTAAGACCACTTATTCCCCCCACAATGTGACGTGGGACCCCAGTGCTGGCTGGAGAAACCAAACATCATCCAGGACACGAGTGTGAGCTGGACCCCATTCCAGCTGCGACCTCGGTGCCACCTGGAGGCCTCCCGGGGCTACCTGGGAACCACAAATGTTGGCTGAGGACCCCCAAAACCACACAGGGCCTCCAACACTGGGTGGGGACCTCCAACAAAGTTTGGTGTCCCCAACACCAGCTGGGATGGCAACACTGGCTGGGGTCCCCAGTGCTGGCTGGGACTCTCACTGCCATGTAGGGACCCCCAGTGCCATTTGGGTCCCCTTCCAGTGGGACCTGGGGACACCCAGTGTCACCTGGAGCCCCCAGGAAAGGTCAGGGAAGCCAAACACTGTCCAGGAACCCCAGTTCCAGCAGGGACCCCAGTTCCAGCAGGGACCCCAGTTCCAGCAGGGACCCCGGTGGTGGCCCTGGCCCCGGGGGTGTTTGGTGGCCGATGTGGCCGTGTCCCCTGGCAGTGGGGGACGCTGGCCTGGGGCTGTCAGGGCAGCACTAACGATGAGTAATGAGGGGAGCGGCGCCTTGGCAGCGCTGCCGGAAAGGCTTTTAAATGGGGAAAAAAGGAAAAGCAATAAATTAAGGAGCTCTTTCCGGTCCTGATGGGCGATGGAGGGGTGGGGACAGGGTCACGGTGGCAGCGAGTGCTGGAGGGTGATGGGTGCTGAGGACACGAGCCAGGGTGCAGGATCCACCCCTGGCTGCGGGATCCAGCCTCGGCACAGCAGACCCAGCAGGTTCAGCGATCCCACACGCATCCAGGATCCTTAAATCTTCCCAAACAAAGCTGCAGTGGCCATGATGATGATGATGATGATGATGATGATGATGAATGAGGGGAAGGCTCCAGCAGGAGGCAGAGCCTGGGTCAGGCTCATCCCACATCCCGCGTGGTGTCCGGCATGTGGGGTGGAAATAAGGAATTGCGTCTTTCTCCCAGGTGGGGGTGCCGTGCCTGTCCCCAGCCCGGCTTGCTGGGGTCCTACCGTCCATGTCGAGGCGCTGGATGATGACCTCCAGCTCCACCTCGTTGGGCATGTACCCCAGGGAGCGCATGGCCGTGCCCAGCTCCTGCTTGGAGATGAACCCGTTGCCATCGCGGTCGAACACCTTGAAGGCTTCCCGGATCTCTGTGGGGGGAGCAGGAATGAATCCGGCTGAGCTTCCTGCTCCAGCACCCACAGAACGCCTGTGGGGATCCCACCTGCCCCATGGACACCCAGCCTCACCCAAAGGGTCCGACCTCCCCAAGAGACCCCGAATATCTGCTCCAATTCCAGTCACCCGCTCGCTGCACCCACCCTGCCCGTGCTACTGCCCCAGCCCAAACCGCGGCGTTCTGCCCTAAAAACACATCCCGAGTGTGCCCGAGCTTGGGGTGCCACCAGCCGGGCGCTGAGGCTGGGGACATCCCCACCGTGCTGCAGCATCCATCTGCATTCCTGAGGATCCACGGGGGCTGGGGCTGCCCCATCCCAGCGTCCCGGGACCTCGGGGTGGGGTTGTGCCCCAGCCAGTGCTGTTTGGGTGGGTCTGTGCCCCCATCCTGGGCTCCAGGGCTGGGTGCTGGAGCTGGGCCACGCTTCATCCCCCCAAAAAATTCCCAGATCTTGATGAAATTGCTGCAGTGTTCAGCCCTGTCTGGTGCAGAGGAGGATGGGAGTGGGAGGTTTGGGGGTTTCTGGCTCAAAATGAACCCTGGGATGTGGGAGATGATCCCTGCAGGGTGGCAGGAAAAGGCCGCGGGGAAACTGAGGCACAGCCTGAGTCCATTGACTCCATCCCATCTCCTGCTGCACGCAGGACTCTGCTCCTTTTCGGGGCAGTTTCTGGCTTTCTGATGCCACCTGATGTGCGAAGCTGGAACCAGGCTGATGGGAAAGAAGGAGCAGGGAATTTGCACTGCAGGACAGTGGGAAGCCAGACCAGAATATTGGTGCCTCTTCCTTCTCCATGTGGCTGCCAGTGAGATTCGTGCTGGAGGATCCCAGAAGGAGAAACGGGCTGGGAACTTTGGGTTTGGGGGAAAAAGCCCACACTGGGTCACGGTACTGCCCCAAGTGCTTGGGAACATCCCTGCCTGGATGGTGTCACACGGGTGACATCCTTAAGGTGTTTTTGGGGAGTTTTGTGAGATTTTGGCCTGTCAGTCTGAACTTCTCCATGGTCAGTGTCCCTTCCTGGACAGGGATATTCTCCGGCTTCTCCCTGTGCTCCTGGGGGGCCTCACTACACTCCTAAATTCATCCTTCAAGGATGCTCATCCCAGTGAGCTCCAAGGTGGCTCCTCACCAGATGGTTGGGGGTGTTGGGGGTGTTGGGGAACAGGCAGGGAAATGTCCTGGCAGTGGCCAGAGTGGGGTCCTGGCTGGCCACTGAGCACCCCCTGCCCCAGCTGCACCCCGAGGCTGCTCAGCCCCAGTGTGAAGCCAGGTCTGGATGTCACCGGTGTCCCCCAAACCAGGGGGGCAGAGGGAGGCAGGAGCACCTTGTGGGGTCCCCCTGGAGCTCCCAGCACTGCCATCGACCCCCACTGGGTGCTGAGGGGCACGGCACTGGGAGAACTGGGACAGCAGCAGGGACACGGGGACACCATGGAGGGGTGTGAGCACAGACAGACACACGGACAGACACACGGACACAGAGACACAGACACAGACACATGGACACATGGACAGAGACACAGAGACATGGACACAGGGACAGACAGACACACAGACACAGACATAGACACACACACATGGACAGACACATGGACACACACACACACACACACACAGACACTCAGACACACACACACACATACACAGAGACACACAGACACACACACAGACAGACACAGACACACAGACACAGACACAAACACACACACAGACACACACACACAAACACACACACAGAGCACACACACACACACACACACAGAGCACACACACACACACACAGCACACACACAGTGCACACACACACACACAGAGCACACACACACACACACAGTGCACACACACACACAGTGCACACACACACACACACACACACAGTGCACACACACAGTGCACACACACACACAGTGCACACACACACAGAGTGCACACACACACACACACAGAGTGCACACACACACAGTGCACACACACACACAGTGCACACACACACAGAGTGCACACACACACAGTGCACACACACACACAGTGCACACACACACACAGTGCACACACACACACACACACACATACAGTGCACACACACACACACAGGTGCACTCACAACCCCCTTGCAGTGGTGTGCATGTGCACGGATGCAGCGCACACTGACACCTTGCAGGGCTGCTGCACCTGTGTGCACACCCAGACAC
Organism: Poecile atricapillus; assembly: GCF_030490865.1. Taxonomy (NCBI): domain Eukaryota; kingdom Metazoa; phylum Chordata; class Aves; order Passeriformes; family Paridae; genus Poecile; species Poecile atricapillus. The sequence continues at coordinate 12,524,492 of NC_081264.1, read as the reverse complement.
CTCACACAGATGCACCTGTGCATGGGCACCAGCACACGAACACCTTGCACCAGGTACCTGCACACACACACTTCCCTTGCGGTGGTGCTGCGCTTGTGCACACGCATGGATGCGCACAACCACGATGCAGAGGTGCTGCACCTGTGTGTGCACACACCAACACCCGGCACAGCTGCATTTGTGTGTGTGCTCACACTCACAGATGCACACACAACCCCCTGCAGTGACACCCCTGTGCCCCCCCTTGCAGCAGTGCTGCACTTGTGTGCACACACACGGACACGCACAACCACGTCCTGGTGACACCGCGCTTGTGCACACAGACACAGAAAACATGCACAGCTGCACTCGTGTGTGCACACAGACACACCAAACGTGCACAGCTGCACTCGTGTGTGCACACAGACACAACCCCACTGCAACAAAGCTGTGCTTGTGCTTGCACACACACACACACACACGCACACACACACACACACACACACACCAGGTTGCAGCCATGCTGTACTTTGCACAGGCACACAAACACCCTCTGCAGCAGGGCTGTGCGTACGAGCCCGTCCTGCTGTGACGCTGTGCGTGTGCACACTCACACAAACACCTCCTGCAGCGAGGCTGTGCATGGGCACACACACGTGCTGCAGTGACACAAACACTGGCACACACACACGGTGACACTGCCACACGCACACGGTGACACTGTCACACACACACGGTGACACTGGCACACACACACGGTGACACTGGCACTGGCACACACACAGAGCCACCCTGCAGCGAGGCCGTGCATGTGCATACAGATGTGTGAGCGCCCAGATGTGCGAGCACCCAGATGTGCGAGCACCCCGCAGCAGGGTGTGCAGGGGTGTGCCAGGGCTGTGCACACACACACGGCCCCTGCAGTGAGGCTGTGACAGGCACGTCAATGCACACGCACACCCTGCAGAGCTGCACACGCACACACACAGCCCTTGCACACCGGAGCGAGCGCCTGCTCGGGGCTCACGGATGGATTTTGGGGTTCCCCTCACCCTGCCTCAGTTTCCCCACGGGGATGCCGAGGGCTCCGGGTTTGGTGCTGGGCCAAAGGTGCTCTCCCCAGGCAGAGGGCGGACGTGTGTGGGGTCACTGCCCGTGCCTCAGTTTCCCCTCTGGTGCCGGGTCTGGAGCCGGGGGTGCTGCACCCCTTTCCCCCAGGTTCCCCAGGGACACCCCAAACCCGGACACCGCCAGTGCCCGTCCCGCCACCCCGGCAAACTTTTGGGGTGGAAAAAGCCATTCCGGTCGCAGCGAGCTGAGCTCGGCCCCTCTCATCGCACGGGTGGGCAGAGCCCCGCCGGCCGCTCCTCCCGGCCGGAGTCCGGTGACACCGGGACTGCGTGGAGCTGCCGTGACCCGGGCTGTGACACGGGTGACAGCCACCCCTCGGGTCCCCCGCGCCACCAGCCATTGTCATATTATGACAGCGGGGAGGGGGTGACCCCCCCCGCGCCGCGGAGGGGAAACCGGTCCCCCGCCACTACCGCTGGTCCCTGCTGTGTCATATTGCCACAAGCGGGGGGCCGGGACCCCCGCACGCCTCCCCGCTTCAGCTTTCCTTCTTCCCCTCCTCCTTCTCCTCCTCCTCCTCCTTCTCCATCCATCCGCATCCCGCTCGCCCTCAGCTTCCCCACGGCGCCGGGGGAACGCGCACCCCGGCTCCCCCACAGCCGCATCCCACGGGATGGACTTCCCAGTCCCCCCAAACACCCCGCAATCCCATGGGATGTCCCCCTGATCGCCCCCGATCCTCCCGCTCCCCCGCAGCCCCCCAAACCCGCTCACCCTCCAGCTCATCCTCGGGGATCTCCACGGGGCGCTGCTCAGCGAGGATGTTGGGGACGGTGTAGATCCCCCGGTACATCAACGCCGCCGTCACCGGGTGGAAAGGCATCTTCGGGGCTCCCCAAAACCCAAAGTTTAAACCCAAATCTCGTCGGGTAGAGGGGGGGCTCCCCCCGGGCGGTACCGCCGGACGCTAAACACAAGTTGCCGGTACCCGCCGCCCCCCGCCCGGTACCCACCGGCCAGGGGGGGCCGGGGCGGGCGGGCGCTCCCCGTCCTCCGGGGCCGGCGGCGGGACGGGGCTGGCGGCCGAGCCCCTCAGCGTGGAGTCAGGGCGCGGGGGGGCTCCGCTGGGGGCGGCCCGCTTCCCCCGCGCACATGCCCTCCCGAAGTGGAAGCGGGAGGTGAAAGCATCCAAGCCCCGGTTAAATCCCGGTGGAAGCGGCGGCGGCGGGGGGGACGGGGCTGGCCATGCCGCTCGGGGCTCCCCCTCCGCCCGGAGACCCCCCCCCACCTCCGCCCGGGGCCCCCCTTCCGCCGGGCCCGGGCCGCTCACAGCCCCCGGGGAGCCGCTGCCACCGGGCCACGCTCCCCGGTGGGGCCCGGCATGGCGGGGCCGAGGCTGAAGGCGGCCTCTTCGTCTTCCTCCTCCCTCCTCCTCTTCCTCTTCTTCCTCCCCGCCAAGTGTCCCGGGCAGGCCGGGGCTCGCTGCCGCCGCGGTTCAGCCCCCGCCGCGCACCCGCCGCCCCCCCGCCGCCGCCGGCAGCCGGAGCATCCTCGGCCCCGGCCCCGGGAAGCGGCGGCGGAATCCGGGGAGCGGCGGCGCCGGGCGGGTTTTGAACGGTCCCGCCCGGGAAATGGGGCTGGGGGCGGGGGGGAGGTGGGGCCTCCCCCCGGGGGGCGGCGAGGGGGGGCAGTGCGGCAGTGACGGGGGAGCGTCCCGGGCCGCAGGGAGGGGGAGTGGGAGGTGCTGGTGCCGCGGGGGGTGTTCGGGAGACACCGGGGGTCGGCAGGCAGGGCTGGGGGTCCCTGTGGCACCCTCTGTCCCGGCAGGTGTCACCCCGGGGTCCCCACACGCAGCACCCCATGCCCAGGGAATTGTCACCCCGAGGTCCCTGCGCACCCCAAGCTGCCACCGCCTCCGGGTCCCTGCACACGGTGCCCTGCTCGTGGGGCAGTCACGGTCCCAGGGTCCCTACAGGTTTCTGGGACTGTCACCATCCCGAGAGGCCATCCCCTGGATGTGGCACCCCAAACGCAGACAGTCGTCACCGTCAGGTCCCTGCGCGTGGCATCCCATGCCCGGGCAGTTGTCACCTCTGTGTCCCCACACTTGGCACCCCTGGCTGCCACCGCCCCAAAGCCCCTGCGCGGTCACCCTGGGCCAGCCGTCACCGCGATATCCCCGCGGTGCTGCGGGGTGACAGGGACCCCACGGCCAGACCTCCTGCTCCCACCGCGGGGAGAAAATGACCCATGGAAGCGGCAGGAGCGGGGCCAGGAGCGGAACCTTCCACCCGTCACCTTTTCCAATCTCCTTTTTGCCCCCAACCTTGGTCACATTTTTCACCTCTGTTTCTCACTTGGACGTTGATTGATCGCAGCTCCTGTGCCAGGGCAGGTCCCCATCGTGCCACGTCCCCACGGCATCCGTGTCCCTGTGACATCCCTGCGCTCAGGCAAGGAACGCTCCCAGCCCCGGGCACATCCCCGCTCCCAAATCCCGCTGTCCACCTGCCCTGGGCTGGGCTGTCCCAGCAGACCGTGGGTCACTGGGAGATGGGGGATCAGTGTCCCCTGTGCCCGGGTGGCATCTCTGGAGGTGGGGACGGTGGCACGGGGAGGCCGCCAAGGCTCCTGCTCCGCACATTTGGAGGTGCCGTGGTGGGAGGGAAGGGTCTGGGGGCCGGAGGAACGCGATTCCCAGAGCTGGAGCAGGGTGGGAGAGAGAAAAGGGGAACAGTCGGCACCTTCCAGCTTCTCACCGGACACCAAGGATGCCTCAGAGCGATGGGGAAACTGAGGCACAGCTGGACAAGCTCCAGATGTGCCTCTCATTTTGGCACTGTCACAAGAACCCCAAAAATCTTGGAATAGGATTCCTGCTGCTCCAAACAACTGCTTCTCTAAGCCCCCGCTCGCCTCCTGCAGTCGCAGGACACGTGCTCAGCCTCATCCAATTCACCGCTGCCGGGAATTTTGGGGCTGCTCCAACCCCGGTGTGCGGAACCTCCACCGGCCCCGGAGCATCAGCCAGGACCCGGCTCCCAGAGCCCAGCGCTGCCTCCCGACCGCTGCCGCTGCAGCCGCCCTTGGCTTTAACCAGCTGGGGTCCCCTTTAAGCTATTTTTTAGTTGGCAGAAATTTCCCTCTCTGGCAGCGGAAAAACGCCACGGCCACGCTCCGGAGAGGGGATTTCAGGGAGGAGCAAATCCCGATGCTGTGGGGTCTCAGCTCCCAGGGCAGGGTCGTTGCCCCCGCGGAGTCCTGGCTTGGGGGTGGATTTTTCCAACTCCGCTAAAATTCCCTCCTCCCCTGGAGCTCGGGATGGGGCACAGGGATCTGTCTCCAGGGTCTGATACTGCGGTTGAGATCCCAGCACTCCAAGGGGGAAGTGCTGATAATAACAAGTGGCTTTTTGGGAGAAACAACCTCCAAAAAAGCAAAGTCTGATTAAAAATCTCCTCCCTTTTTCTTTAACAGATCAATTTGCTCCTCGATGTTAACGAAGTTCCCTCCCAATTAATTCTCCAGAGGCCCTGGGGTGGAAACTCATTAATTTGTCACCACCCGAATCCCAGCAGGAATAACAGGGCCAATTTCTGGGCTTTTCCCCTCAAATCCCCAGCGGAGCTCCCTGTGCAGCCGCAGGGAAGTGTTGGAGCCTCCTTCCCCAGGGATGGGGCCGCCGGTGATCCCGGCTCCCGCTCCCCGGGGATGGGGGTGGGCGGGCGGGAGGAAAATGAAGCGGTTTAATTGCATTTAAAAACCCTGACTGGGTTTTTGTTCATCAGGGATCCCCTCTGGAGCTTTCCCGGAGCTCAGCTCAGCCGCACTGCTCTTCCTCACGGGATGAAGGCTGGGATGAGCCGTGCTGCCTCTGCCCCACGGTCCCTGTGCTGAATTCCCTCCCTGATTTTATGGGAGAAGCTCTGGAGTTTCCTCAGCGCTCAGTCCTAAGACGATGGGGGGGAGGCCAGAGATTCCAGTTTAAATCCCAGCCCCGGTCTCTGGGATGTTGGGAATGTTCCTCTCCACAATTCCCTCTTTATCTCAGCCGGGGCTCGGGCCAGTCTTGCCAGTGGGTCAGTGCCATCCCTCCCCTCTGTCCCTTTGTCCCTCTGGAGACAGCAGCATTTTCCCAACACTCCCAGGTGTTTTCCTAATTAGCTGATCCCACTAATGAGGCAGGAGAAGCTCGATCCAGGCCTGGTGTTCTGTGGTTCATTTGCAGTTTCAGAGCGATCTCACTGTCAAGGGCCCCTGCTCTGCGTTCACATCCCAACATCAACATCCTCATTTCTTTCAGGAATTTGAGGGGATGGAAAGGAAAAGGACTGAAGTGGCTCTGGCACAGGGATGAGACTGATTAATGTGAGCTTTAATTAGTCTGCTTCTTATTTATCCTTCCCGTGGCAGCGCTGAGGGGCTCCCCCCTGCCCCCCTCCCAGCCGAGGCTCCTGCGCTCCTTCCTGCCCTGAGGGATGGGATGGGAATGGGATGGGAATGGAATTGGGATTGGGATGGGATTGGGATGAGGTGGGATGGGATGAAGTAGGAATGGCAGGAGGACGAGCATTGGGATGGGATGGGGATGGAATGGAGGGAGATGGGGATGAGAATGGGATAAGATGAGGATGAGGATTGGGATGGGGATGACACAGGGACAGGGATAGAGATGGGATCATGATGGGGACAGGGCTGGAAATGGGATGGGATGAAATGGGGATGAGGATGGGATAGGGATCCCTCACAGGAATGGAAGGGGGAGGGATGGGATGGGGATGGGATTGGAGAAGGGATGGGGATGTCCCAAAGCCATGGGAAAGCTGACAGGGATGAGGAAACCTCATGGACGGTACAAACCTGTGCTGGGTGCTCTCAAATCCCTCAGGACAGCCCCAGGGACCTCCTGCCAGCCCGAGGGAGCTGGGATGGGCATTGGCACCACAGCGTCCCCCGGGCACTCCCCGGGCACCGGGAGGGGACCTGAGCGCCCCGGGGGTGTCGTTGTGACATTTTAAAGTCGCTGGCACCGAGCTCTCCGAGGCGCTGGAGGCATCAATCTCCCGGGGCCGGGCTGTCAGGTGGGTATTTAGCGAAATGTTTCCTAAATGAACGCTTGATGGGAGAAGAGGGATGGCTGCAATGTTCCGAGCCACAAGGTTATCCCGGCCGCCGGCTGCCAGCTCCCGGTGCCCGCTGGAAAGCCGGGAAGGGCAGCGGGGAGAGCCTCAGGGGAGGGGTCAGGAGCCTCCTCCCAGCGCGGCCGGGACTGTTCCACACTCAGAGCAAATCCCACCCGAAATGGGGAAACACCGGGCACAGCTCCAGGCAGCTGCAGAGGGCGGGGAGGGAAGGGGGAACGGGAAAAGCTCGGAGAGCTCTGCTGAATTTGGGTTCTGAAGGGGGGGAAGAATTCTGCCAGGAAAGGAGGCAAGAATTCTGCTTAGAGGGAATTTTTCTTTGTGGAAAAATGGCAAAAATTGAGATTGAGATGAGGCTGTTCTTAGCACCCCTCCAAGGGGATGCAGCCCAGGATGCTGAGCCCAGGTGACTCCGCTTGCTCCTGCCAGGAGATGGAGCAGGAAACAACTCCCGGAGATCTCAGTCAAAGGCCCATTAACAGCATCAGAACCGATGTTCTGGACAGTACAGCCCGCCCAGGGAGGAAACCAGAGCACGGGGAGGGATCTGGCGTTTGCCAAAGGGGAAGGTGGTGGCTCCTGGAGGGAATTTTGCCTCCGGAGCACCGGGCCTGGCTCTGCTCCCATCCCGCTGCTGGTGCAGAGCCCATGGAGTCTCTCCAGGATGCCGTGACCTGTTGCAGTGGGGTGTCCTGTGCTGCCAGGATCCGGTGGTACCCAGTGCCAGGGTGGGCAGAAAGGGGCAGCAGGCACATCCCTGCAGGGCGGTGACAATGCCCAGTGTCCCTGTGGCCGAGCAGAAGGTGATGGCAGTGGCACTCCAGCATTCCTGCTCCGCGTCTGAGCCCAGGGCCGGGATGGCAGCACCCCCTGCCTGGCCCTGCATCCCACCACGATCCCACACCCACCACACCTCACCCAAAACCCCACACCCGGCTCCAGGGATTCACCCCCTGCTCGCTGGGGGCTGGAGCAGCTCCACATCCATTTGATTCCACAGCATCCATATTTTATCCCTTCCCGGGGCTGAGTGGGCAGCTCAGGTCCCAGCCAGGGGTTCCGGCTCTGCAGCTGTGGCTTCCCTGCACAATAAATCCCTGATTAACCCGGCAAAACACCCGCAGCTTGCCAGGTCTCCGTGGGGAGCGGGGTGGCCCTGGGTGCCCAGCCCCTTCGAGGCTGCCTCTCCCCTCCCTTCTCCCTCTTAAATTCATTTCCCTCCCCTTTTTTTCTCCCTGGAAGACAAAGGTGGAGAGGCACAGCCGGCGGCGCTGTGCCAGCCCTCCCGGGGATGGTGGGGATGGGGATGGATGGGGATGGATGATGGATGGATGGATGGATGGATGGATGATGGATGATGGATGGATGATGGATGGATGGATGGATGGATGATGGATGGATGGATGATGGATGGATGGATGGATGATGGATGGATGGATGGATGGATGGATGGATGGATGATGGATGGATGGATGATGGATGGATGGATGGATGATGGATGGATGATGGATGGATGATGGATGGATGATGGATGATGGATGATGGATGGATGATGGATGGATGATGGATGGATGATGGATGGATGGATGGATGGACGATGGATGGATGATGGATGGATGGATGGATGGATGGATGGATGGATGGATGATGGATGGATGGATGGATGGATGGATGGATGGATGGATGGATGGATGGGGATGGATGGATGGATGGATGATGGATGGATGGATGATGGATGGATGATGGATGGATGATGGATGATGGATGGATGGATGGATGATGGATGATGGATGGATGGATGATGGATGGATGGATGGATGGATGGATGGATGGATGGATGGATGGATGGATGGGGATGGTGGGGATGGATGGAGACAGCCACTGGCCACTGTCAATCGAGGGGGAATGAGGTCCCCATGTCCTCAAGGCACTGTCTGAAGGGAGCAGGATCCATCTGGATGTGACCTCCGGGAACCTTCCCAGACCTGAGGTGCCCTGAGCAGCCCGGGATGTCTGGGGGCAGGGCTGGGGTGTCCCATGGGCTGCTCCCCCAGTTCCCACCCCGATGAGGGTGGGCAGAGGGTGACCCTGCAGAGCCACAACCCTGGGGTGCCCTGGTCCCCCCAGCTCCAGCCCATCCTTGTGGTGGCCCTTGGCCAGGTGCCACCGTGCCACGCTGTGTCCTCGTGCTCCCACCCTTCCCTCGTGCTCCCACCCCCCAGCACGGGCAGGAGCCCCCCAGCCCTTTGCCAGGTCCCCACAGTGACCCCCTCCCTTGTCCCCCAAGGTCCCCAGGGCCGGGCAGCACCCCGGGGTGCAGGAGCACAGAGGGAGGGAGGGAGGGATGGAGCAGCAGCCCATGGTGGTGGGGAGGCCACACCAGCAGCCCCTGGGCTGCACAGGCCATCCCTGCCTCAGTTTCCCCACTCACCCCCTCTACCCATTCCAAGCTCTTTTCCTGAAGGAGCTGCTGGCCAAAGCTGTGCACGTTTTGGGTGGGCCCTGAACGAGCACCCTGACACCCCTCCAGGGCTGCTGGCCCCAGACTTGCCACCCACAGGTCACCCTGTGTCCCCTCTGTCCCTTTCATCCCCAGCTCTCAACATTTTATTCTATTTCTGAGAGTAATTAAAAATAGAAGTTTCAGAAGTTTAGAAGTGAAATAATGTGAGCTGAGGAGACTTTGGGAACCCCAGAGTGAGGAACTGCTGCCAAAGCACTCAGGTGCGGCCTGGGATTGGCCAAATCCCCAATTTCCTTCCTCAGGAGCCTGTGGCTGAGGAAGGGGCTGGGAGAGGTGCATGGCAAAGGCTTTTTGATGCTTTCTTTTCCTTGAGCAAAGGCAGCTCACCCCAATCCACACCCACCGCTCCTGTAGAGTTCAGTTTGCTAAAAAGGGAAAAAATCGGGGTGAAACTTCCTTTGACAGGAGAGAAATGGTCTGGGATGTACCAGGGAGGGCGGGCAGGGAGATGGCACCGGGCTGGGAGTGAGAGGCAACACTGGGGGCATGCAGAACTCTGAGTGTGCAAGGCTGGGAGTGTGCAAGGCAAGGCTGGGAGTGTGCAAGGCAAGGCTGGGAGTGTGCAGTGCTTTGTGCAGAGCCCCTGGGAGCAGCAGGGATCCCTCTGCCAGAGGTGGATCCATGCTGGATCCATACCTGGCTTCATCTGGTGTATCTTCAGTGCATCCATCCCAGCCCATCCATCCCTGCACATCCATCCCTCCACATCCATCCCTGCACATCCATCCCTGCACATCCATCCCAGCCCATCCATCCCTGCACATCCATCCCTGCACATCCATCCCTGCACATCCATCCCTGCACATCCATCCCTGCACATCCATCCCTGCCCATCCATCCCTGCCCATCCATCCCTGCACATCCATCCCTGCCCATCCATCCCTGCCCATCCATCCCTGCACATCCATCCCAGCCCATCCATCCCTCCACATCCATCCCTGCACATCCATCCCTCCACATCCATCCCTGCACATCCATCCCCTATGCATTCCCAGTTTCTCCCCCTGCCCTGCTGTCCTGTGCTGGGAGAAGCTCTCCTGGATGGATTTCAGGATGCAGGCGGTGCAGGTGACACACCAGTTGAATTCCTGTCGCTGGAGGCCGCGTGGGAAATCAGGTCACCCTCCACATCCCTCACCGGCTGCTTTCAGCCTCCCCAAAATTCCCGTGGGTATCCCACTGGCATCCCTCTGCCAAAAGAAACCCCCTCCCACCCCCTCAGCCCTGCTTAAAACAACAAAAAGCGGAAAACATCCCCCAGCCGGCCCGCGGGGACGAGCTCCGGTGGGAGCTGCGGTGAATCCCCCGGGATTTTGCTGCCCGGGAGCGCAAGAGAAGCGAATCCATCGCCGATCCCGGCGGGGCCGGCGGGGCCGGGAACAGCCCCGGGGGTCGCGGCTCCCTGGGCTGGGCCGGTTTCATCAGTGATTAATTATAAAATTGAGGTCAATGCAGCACATCCTTTATTTATTCCAGGCAGGACGGGATCAGGAAGCGTCAGGGACGGCAAACAAGGGGCTCAGCCCCTCTGGGCACTCCAAAGCTCTCTTCCCTCAAGGAGGGATGAGAAGAGCCCCGAGGGATCCGGGACAGGGGGACCCTGGAGCCCTCCCGATCCCACGGGAGCTGCCGGAGGGATCCCAGCACTGCAGCTGTGCTTCCCATTAATCCCGGCACCGCCAACTGCGGCAGCCGCGCTCGGAGCAGTTTTTCCCAAAGAAAAATCAGCAAAGAAGCCTCAGCTCCCCTCTTAGTGCTGTGAATTTTTATTAAAACAGGAGAAAACAGTTATTCCTTCGGAGTACAACAGTCCAGGGAATGGGAAAGCGGCTGTGCCAGGCCACAGCCATCCGAACCGCAGCCACGTGCGGGGAATCGATCCCAGGCTTTCAATAAACGGGCTTGGGATGGGATTCACTCCACGCCAAGCCCCGGCTGAGCTTCTGCTGTGGCTGTGGGGCAGGTGAGGAATTGGGGGTCCTGAGGGGATGTGAGGGATCCCCGGGGCAGCACCGGCTTTGCTGGAGGGTAAACGCTGCTGGAAGAGGATTCCAGCTGAAAGGTGCACAGGATTTGGGATGGAGACTGGAAGGGGAGGTCAGGGCATCCCTGTTCCCCCCGCGGGGGGGTCAGAGCAAAGGCACCCGCGATGGGACAGGCAGGAGCAGGCAGCCCCGGGCCCAGCCCGGCATTCCCGGGCGGCTCCGAGGGGCTGGGATGCCCCGGGACCCAGGGAAAGCCCAGCCCGGAGCCCCTGGATCCCCCCAGCCTGAAGCTGCCCAGCTTGGTCACAGTTTGCAGGAACAATAAGGTTTCATTTGGTTGGCACTAGCTGTCCTCCCGCTCCCTGTTCCCAGCAGGGAGGAGGAGGAAGAGGAGGAGCCCTTCCTCCCACCTCCTGTCCCCAGGGAAGCAGCCCAGGATCCCCCCAGCCCCAGGTCCCTGTCCTCCCACTCCCTGCTCCTCTCCCACCGCAGCTGGGAGAGCCAGCACGACGTTCCTGATTTACAGCACTCCACTGGAACATGCTCGGGATCCTAATGGAGCTCCCGGCACCGCCGCCTGCTCGGGGCTCCGGAGCCCAGCAGAGCATCCAGGGCCGGCACCTGGAGCTCCAGACCGGCACAGGGGGCTCCAGAGCCGGCAGGAGAAGGCAATCCAGAGGGGTGACAACACCTCCCAGCAGAGGGAGACCCTCGGGCACACTCCTCTCTTGGCTGCCAGGGTGGGAAGGCACGGCCACAGCCTCGACCCCGGCTCCAGGGAAAAGCCTGGAGGGCCGAGCCTGGAAGCAATGCTAGAAAAATAAGGAAAAAAAGCTGGAAACCCAAGGAAAACGAAGTGTCAGGAGGAGGATGAGCGGCTGCTAAGCTAGAGAACATCACACAGTCCGTGGGCAGCCAGCCCCGAGTCCGTGGGTGTGCAGGGAGGCTGGAGCAGCCGGCGGGGTCCGGGGTGATCCCCGGCTGGGCAGAGCCCTTGGGAAGCAGCAGCGGTGCGGAGCAGTTGTTTCCTAGAGCTCCTCGAAGAAGGCCACACGGGACTTGGTGCTCTGCAGGGTGAGCTGGAAGAGAGCAGAGTGGGATCAGGGGGTACCCCAACCTCCCACAGGGCACCCCCAGGAGGGAGCTGCTGCCTGAATCCCTCCGAAAATGCCAGGGAGTGTCGAAGCCCAGGGGTTGCAGAAGCCGGGGTCGTGCAGCCCCCACCAGAGCAAGCACAGCCCGAGGGAAAGCAGGGGAGAGGCTCCATCAGGGTCACTGGCAGGGCTGAGGCTTCCAGGATGTGGAACATGTGGGAAGCTGGATCCAAGGAGCCAGTCCTGGGACCCCTGACAAGGACGTAGAGGGGGTCTTGGGAAGCTGCAGGAGAAACACCTCAGTGAGCTGAGGGAGAACTCAGCACTCTGACAGCCACCGGACACGTGTCCCCTCTGTCACCAAATGTCCTCTCCAGGCTCACATCCAACCCCATCCCACCACGTGTGAGCCATGCAGCCACCCTGGGACCTCACCTCATCCCACCCCGCTCCATCTGCTGTGCCAGAGGACAGAGCTGGAGAGCCCTCACTCCCAGGACTGTCCTTGCAGGCTCTGCAGGACTCAGAAACCCTTGGAAAGCTTTCCACAGCCATCCCAAAAATAATTCCCTACGGAGCAGCCGTGAGCCCATTTCCTAACGGGCCAAAGAAGATAAAAGAAATCCTCAGTGGCAGGGAAGAAATCCCAGGATTTACAGACAAGCACTCAGCAGAGTGCAGCGGGAGAGGTGCCACCTTCCAGGCAGCTGCTGGATCACCAGGAGTTTGCCAAAGCAGCCGGCTGATTGCCAGGGCTTCGTTTCAGCTGGATTAAGCACGGTGCCTTCCGCCGGGAATGCCGGTTTTGCTGAAACAGGAATCCTGGGATCACCCTACACTGAGTTAAGCCCCTCAATGGAGCTGTCAGGCACTTCTCCCCCTCCCTGCTTCTCCCCCATGGCTTTTCCTCAGTAATTCCTTCACAGCTCTAATGGCAGTCGGAAAAAAATCTGTATTGCAGAGGAAATTTCTGCAAGGGCTTAACAATCTTTCTTGGCAGCAGCTCCCAGGCCAGGGCTGGCTCTCCTCCTCCTCAGCATCCCCCTGGCTGCTCCAGTGTCCCCTCCCGAGCTGCCTGGAAGGTGGGTGAGGTGGGACAGGGATTCTGTGTGCTACAGGCAGCGTTCTTCCTCTCTAAGGCTGGAGAGGGGGGAAAAAAAGGAGCAGAGAGCCCCAGGCTGCTGCCACACCCACTGCTGGGGCCATCTGACACCGTTCCTGAGTGTGCCAGTGCCTAAAGGGGTCCAAAACAGCTGGGGAAGACACCTGGGACAAGACCTGGAGCAACAGGGTAAGGGGGAATGGCTTTCCACTGCCAGAGGACAGGGATGGATGGGATATTGGGCAGGAATTGTTCCCTGGCAGGGTGGGCAGGCCCTGGCACAGGGTGCCCAGAGCAGCTGGGGCTGCCCCTGGATCCCTGGCAGTGCCCAAGGGATGCTGGATGGGGTTTGGATCAGCCTGGGACAGTGGGAGGTTTCCCTGCCATGGGAGTGGCACTGGATGGGTTTTAAGGTCCCTTCCAATGGGGACCAGGACCAGGATTGGGGCTGCCCAGCAGCTCCAGGCAGCTGCCCCCTCACATCCCACTGCAGCCAGGCACTGGAATCACCCCAGAGGAAATCAGGGCTGCTCTTCAGTGTGCCCTGACTCTTCACTGCCTGTGCCAGGTGGGAAAACTCTCCCCTGCCCTTTTTCCTTCTTTTACTGCTGTTTTCCTCACTGTGGGGTGCAGGCAGGGCTGTCCTTGCTCCCGCTGGGAGCACCACACAGAACAGTCCGGAGGGATGCGCTGGGGGAAGATGGGAAGAGCCGAGGGGAGCTCCAGGACTGTCCTGACCCATCCCAGCGGGAGCCTTGGGGGATGTGGGAGCACTGGGCACGGGGAACTCTCTGCAGGGAAATCCCACTCCCTCAATTGGTTTTCCTTTCTTTTCTGCACTGGGATGTGAGAGCAAAGAGGAGAGCACCACCCTGTGCTGGCCTCTCCATCATCTGCTGGGGGGAAAGCCTCAAACACCTCCAAGAACTCTCCGCAGTCTCCGCATCCCCTTTTCCTGGCCAGGCAAGGAGAAATAAATATCCCTCCCCGTAGCGTAACGCTGTGCAGGGTGATTAAGAGGGAGTTACATCCTCGTCAGTGCGGAGAAAAGGAAAAAAAAATTGATTTACAAGCAGTATTATGATAATCTCCTTCCTGCAGGAGGGGAGGGTGGGCTCCCGATGCTCTACCAGAGCCATCAAGGAAAATTTAGAGGGAGAGAGAGGCAGTGCAATTAAGCGGCCTGAGCTCAAATGAATCAAGATCTGAGGAAGGGAGAGAGGGAAGAGTCCTGCTCCCTGCATCGGGGCTCCTCTGAGCCTGCTGCTACCCAGGGCTGCCGGACTGATTTGATTTAGGAAACACAAACAAACCAAAGCAACCCAATAAGTGGCTGGCAGGCACAGGCGGTTTGGAGCAGGTAACCCAATAACTGCAGGCACAGCACTGCTGGGGCTGGGCAAACCCAATCCAGGGAAATCCCCAAGGTTCCTGCAAGCCCCTGGAGCCGGGGCCGTCCCCATGCACCAGGGAGGGGAAAGGGCTGCAACTCACACCAAGCTGCCCCCAAGCCTCCCCCAGCAGGGAGAGGTTTAGGATGTCTCATTTCCTTGCTGTTTCCTTGTTTATGCTGCAGTATGGCCAGGCTGCAGGAGATGGGGACCCTCACCCTGTGCTATGCCAAGATGTTTTCCTGCTGTTGGGAAGATCCACAGCCCTTGCTAATCATCATCCAGTGCTCCACACTAAATCCCCTTTATTCCCCACTCGCTGCCCTGGTGCCTTTCTCCATCCCTGCCCGCTCCCCAGGCCCACTGGCCAGGTGGACTTTTCAATTCCCACTGTTACTTTTGAACCCAAACCCTATTTTCCTGTGATTCTTCCCATTTCCCTCCCCGCTCCTCTCTCACTCCCACGCTGCCGTTTATTCTCTCCTGAGCACAACTGTCCCCCAGCCCCCGACGCTTTGATGAGCCCATTTGAAAGGAGAAGATGACGCTCCATGTGAAGGAAACGCTTTTCAAAGGCTGCCACAGAAATAGCTGATAGGCCTGACGTTTCCTACTTTCCTCTTGTTCCTTGTAAACAAGGGAAAGAGGCTGCCGTGTCCCAGTTTAACTGCCTGGGAGTTTCACTTCCCAGCTCCGAGGAGAACCGGGAAGAAAATGAACTTGGAAGGGATGTGGTCTGTCACATGTGGGGTGTGTGGGCAACATCCACGTGGGATGAGCCTCCATCTCCTCCTGCACTTTGAAAAGGTGTTCCCAGAGCTGCTCTGCCCACTGGGTACCTCCTGGCTCCCAGGTGCCAGGCTGAGTGAGAAGCTGGCAGCCTCACTCATCTGTTCCAACCTCACAGCTCCCAGAGAAATGGGAAATGCCGGTGCTGCTGCTCCTGGGAAGTCCCTCGCTGGTGGTGTGCCCGTTCTGCCTTCCCTGTGCAGCTGGAGCTGGGTTATACAGCCCTGCAGGAGACTTCAGAGCACCTCCTCCCTGTCCCAGGATCCACAGGGCAGGATGGCAGCTCAGCCTGCTCTGTCCCACCCAGGCTCCTTCCTTTTGTCCTTCCCAGAGCATTCCTTGTGCTGGTCCCTTCTCTCTGCAAGGGGCACATCCTCCCTTTCTCAACAAACCACTAGAGCAAAACAGACCTATTCCAGGGAATCTGCAGTTCCAGAAGGGGAGATGAGGAGGGGAGTCCCCAGGAAGTGACAGGGACCCCACAGGAATTGTGAAGTCCTCAAGGGACAGTGAGTGAGTCAGTGTCAGTGATCCCTAGCACGCTGCTCACCCAGTGCAGGTGGAAAATAGAGGAGGTGTCTGCCCCAGCGCCAGCCTCCCAAAATCCTTCCACCTGTCCAGATGATGAAGGAGCCTCCTGACATTTGGGGGTGGCACATCCTGTCTGCCTGATGAGACACTCAGGCAGCAGTGCCATCACCAGCCACCAGTGTCCTCACAAGGACAGACCACAGCCTGTCCCAAAGGTGGCAGGAGGGAAGACAAGGCTGCAGAAGTTCCTCTGGCTCTGCCCCACTCACCCTTCTGTGCTTCCAGCTGGGAACTGTTCATTGCCTAAATCCAAAGGGGACCTTCAAGTTCATCCCAATCCACCCCCTGCCATGGGCAGTGACACCTTCCACTATCCCAGGCTGCTCCAAGCCCCATCCAGCCTGGCCTTGGACACTGCCAGGGATCCAGGGGCAGCCCCAGCTGCTCTGGGCACCCTGTGCCAGGGCCTGCCCACCCTGCCAGGGAACAATTCCTGCCCAATATCCCATCCATTTCTGCCCTCTGGCAGTGGGAGCCATTCCCTGTGTCCTGTCCCTCCATCCCTTGTCCCCAGTCCCTCTCCAGCTCTCATTTAGGTACTGGGAGGGGCTCTGACATCTCCCTGGAGCCTTCTCCAGCCTGAACACCCTCAGCTCAGACCTCAAAGCATCTCCACAATGATCATTATCCAAGCCAAGGGCAAACACTGCACCACATCCAGGATCAGAGCCAGCAGGATCTGCATGGTCCCCACGGGCCTCACAAGTGATCTCCTGGGATTGAGCTCAAGCCCTGGAGAAGCTGCTCTCAGCCACGTGAGAGCCTGGCAGGAGAGGCCAAGGCTGCCTGTGGAAGGACCAGAGGCTCAACGACAAAGCTGCTTGTCTGGGAACAGGCGTGGAGATTTGCTCCTTGCCTGGATACTTCAAAGGGCTTAAATCCCAGTAAATAAGCATGACTGTGCAAGAAGAAAGCAAGTGGAATCAAAGACCTGATTGTGTTTTAGCAGCCTGTCCTAGGAGCTTTCCTGCAGCAGAAGAGATGAGGAAGAAGTGAGTTTTTCACCCTCTACCACAGCCTAAGTGACAAACCCTCCTGAATCAGAGCCAGCTGGAGCCACAACACCAGCCCACGGCAGGGAGCTACGGAGAAGGGAGAGCAGCTTCCAGATGAGGTGTCTGTGCTGTGCCCACAGAGCTCATAAAAAGGGATTAGCATGTTAACCACGTAATTAAACATGAAAAACTTAGCAGGCGCCTTCAAAGGCAGGCACCAAACCCCAGAGGTCACACTGCAGCGCGCGCTGTGCAGCTGCTTTAATTATGGGGGCTCCTCCTGGGCACTGGAGCGCTCCCAGCTGCTGCAAGAGTCTTCCCACAAACTGCCAGGGCTCCATTTCACCTCCTTGTGCTGGAGATTTCCACAAGTGGATGGATTTCACCCCAAATTTACCTGCCATGGAGCTCTTCAAGCCCGGTGGGACTGGTTTCATCCATGGCCAGTCTGTCTGGAGACATCCAACACCTCCCCCAAGGTGGCCCAGATCTGCAGGGTCATCCCTTTTAGCCTCTTCCCCATGGAAGTGCTCAACAATGATTTTTGTTTTTGGGGAACACCTGCAGCTCCCCAGAGCTGGCACAAACCCCAAGCTCCAGGGATTTACAGCCCCTGGAATGGCTGGTGCAGTGAAGAGCATCACGGCCCTGTGCTAAGTTCTCCTGGGTAAAACAACCTCCTGCCTCTGCTCCCAAGCTCCAGAAGTGCTGGGGAATTGCTCAATCTTTTCCAAAAGCATTTCCCACCAGCTCTGTCATCCGTGAGTGTGGTATCCCAGTACCTCCCTGAGTGCCACCAACTCCAAGCTCCTGAAAGCCTGTGACTGTGCAAGAACCTCGCCCCAGGGCAGAGCAGGAAAGCTTCCCCAAACTCATCCTCCCAAAGGAGGGAGTGCTCAGCACATACAGCCTGTGGATCAAGGGCAAATCCTTGGAGGAAAGCAGGCTCCAGGAATAAGAGATGTGGCATTTACAGGGCAGGACCCCGCGGGCAGGAGGAGGTGAGGGACAGGCAGAGGCAGTGCAGGGAGAAGGACAACTCCTATCCCCAGGTGTGCTGGTGACCTTCCCCTGGCACAAGAGCCACCTGCAGACACCAGCTGTCCTCAATTCTCTGCTCTACCTTCCTGGGATGCTTCTCAAACAGGCAGAGCATCCTCGTGCTGCTCCGCTCCGAGACGGAGCTGTGCATTTTTAGCCTGTTTTGACAGTGTTGGCAGCACTGATGGGGTTTGGCTGTTTGTTTGGGGTATTTTTTTCTACATCCCGAATTGCTTTCTGCAACAAACAAGGGGGGAAGGTGCTGGTTTACTTCATTAAAGGAATCTTCAAAGGCTGCCCTGCACCTTCGATAGATTCCCAACTACCGGTGCAAAAACAGGCGCGCTGAATTATTTAAGTGCCTCTACCTGAACTCCTCCTCTGAGGTTGCCAACTCAACTTCTGCCAAGAATGAAGCTTCCCAGAACAGAGGATCAGGTGTAGGAACAAATGCAGGGAGGCTGGGAGTGCTCCTGAGGGTGGGAGAGCCGGGCTGGACAGGTGACCACGGTCCCGCTGGAGCGCAGGCAAGCTCATGCACGGGTTAGTGCCACAGCCAGATCCCAGCACCCCCACACAGAGTACCTTGGAAAAACCTACTTGGAATTCTCAAATGCAGATAGGTCTTCTGCCCTGGGCTTGAGGCTAAACCAGCAAAATAAAACGAACAACAAATAATAATAATAATCCTTGTATGTGTGATACAAGGGCAGGTGATTTTTGGGATCTTAGGGCTTGCCTGGAGCAATCAGCAGCTCCTGGGTGAGGCAGAGGGTTGGTGCCATTGAAGTATTGCTGGACTGATATCCCATTCCCAGTGCCCTGTGTTTCCTTGCCTTCACCACGGCAAAGACAAAAGCCCTGCTGACCTCCCTGAGCAGAGCAGGCTGTAATTTCCCTCTGATGTCTCCACTAACAGTCTATTATTTGGGAACCTTTGCTCCTTGTTGAGATGCAGCAGCCGGGCAGCCCCTGCTGCCTTCGGAAGGGAGGGGACAGGACAAGACTCCATCTTCAAAGGGAGGCAAGTGATGGCACCGTGACAAGCCCTGACAGACATGGAAATGATGGCCCAGCCACCCTCTTTAAGGAAGACAAATGGGACCATCAGATCTCTACGAACTCCTTCTGTCAGAAGTGAAAATTTAGCAGTTTCTGTTTAAACCAAGAACTTGGAACACAGAGACAAATCCTACCAAAACCTACTGGGAGCAGAAACGCCTCCAGATTCTACAATGACAAAAGGGGTTGTGAAGATTTTTATTTTCTCTGCTCTAGTGTGACAGGAACCTGAATAGCTCCAGGCCAGCACGGGGAAACTGGTGAGTGAGCCCCGCTAGATTCATTTTCCTGCCCCAATTCAGTGATCACAAACTCCCAGCCATGAAAGTTGGCAAGAACTGATATTTCCAAATCCTTTCAGATATAACTCTTAGCTGGGAGTAGTAAAGAGAGCAGGATTTGTTTTTCAAGCCTGCAGTTGTTACCACAGCCTGCATCCCATGCATTTCCGAATCCTTCCCGAGGACAGCTGCTAGCAGAAAACCAGCCAGGAAAAAGCCTTTGCAGGGAGAAAAGCCTTTGCAGGTGAGTGGGGCTGACCACCACCATCCAAATCCATTGAGGATGTGCCCCCAGCCCCTCGTTACAGAGCCCAGCACTGAGGCAAAGGGAACAGATGGGGTGTAGAAATAAAGAAGTGGGTTTGTTGTGAGATTTCAGGTGAGCCCCGGGTCAGCAGACCCAGGCAGCCTCAATTTTTGGCTGAAGTTCCTCGTGTCAGCCCCATTTCAGGAGGCAGGCGGCTCCAGGGAGCAGAGGTCTCACACCCCCTGCCAGCAAAGGCTTTGCTGTTAGTGACTGAAGCTGCACTACAGGTTTCTCTAGAGAGATTAAAAGAGAGCAAGAGCTTTTGGCTTTTTCCACTGAGAGCTCCTAAGCCAGGACTATTTCTGCCCTCATTATTCACCAGCCAAGCTCAGTGCTCGCAGGGAACGGCTGCAATAGGCAGGGAGGGCTTTTCCTGTTCACTAGGGATGCAGAGTCCCTCCAACAACATCCTTGTACAGTTTCTAAGGTTCAGCAAGACCTTCAGCCCTGGAGACCTTCACATCCCTTCCCACAGCACTGGAGAGACCAGGCTGGGAAAGGACAGCAGGTCCACCAAAAGCTGGAATTCTCTGACCAGAGCTAAGCAGCTGGGGAAGAAAGCCTAGATCAAACAATTTTATTACCAAAAGCAGGGCGACTTTAGGGTTCTTTTTAAAGAGTTTCATCAGGGGAGATACAAACTGGGACCCTCTGATACCTTTTTAATAGTGTTGTGCTTGCTGTTTCCCCGGCTGGAGTTCTCATTGTGCAAAATATCCAGAGCTGTCTCTCTCTCCTTGAGCTTCAGTGCCTCAATTTCTGTCTTCAGCTCGTTGAGCTGCTCCTGCAGGTGCTTGCTCTTCTCCATGTACTCCACCCTAACACACACACAGAACAGCCCTGGGTTAGCACTGACCAGCTGCATGTGCTGATGTGACACCTGATAACAGAATTATAACAGAAACAGCTCTTCTTCATTATTTTTAGCATGTGGAACTGATAATATCAGTTTATAGCACACAGTGAGCTACTCAGAGCAATTATTTGTTCCTTACTGAAGGGGGCCCAAACAGCCAACCCAGCAATAAAAGTGTAAGTTACATTATTATACAAAATTAACCCCAAGCTGGGTGGTATTTTAAGTCTCCCAATTTGCAAGTGAAGCTGAAAGAGGTTTACAACACACAGTGGTTTAAGCAGCTACTCAGGAGAGCTCTACATCCCTGCACCCCTTCCCAAACCTGCTCCACAACCCAAATACACAAATTTTTCCATGAGGAAGGACCCTGATGTACTGACTTGTCACGTTTTAGAGGGATTTAGCTGGTAAACTGTGTGGGAGAAAGTGCTGTCCCCAAAATATCAGGTATCTTGTAGACACAGAGCATCCCTGGCAGAGAGAAAGTCTCCCCCCCAGATAAAAAAAAAAGAAAGAAAAGTAAAAAGCCAACCCCCAAAGCCAGCTATTCCCAGGAATAGCAGTTCATATAGTTCATCCTGAACTGCCTTCCACAATGAAAAATCAACTGGAAAAATCACCCCATGAGTTTTGTACCTGTGATTAACCCCCTGAGGCAGGTCAGAGGGCCAGCAGGGTAATAGGAATCCTTTCCAGTGCCAAAATTTGTAGAGGTTTATCCCAGCACCCGAGGAAAGAGAACAGCCCCAGAGAAGACAGGAAAAGCATCCTATTGCTTTCAGCATTTGGCAGAGACAGCTCTCCCTGCTCAGGAGAGCAGGATGACCTAGATAGCAACCTGGGTACAGAACCGGGAATTATCCTGTTATTTTCAGCTTCTATCTTTTTCCTTTTGGCTTTGGGAAAAGTTTGTAAAAGTTCTTAATCTCCTGTCTGAAGGTCTGTGATTTCATAGATGGGAGAGGGCACCGAGCAGAGGCAAACCAAAGCACCCTCTGGGATCCAGGGGTGTGTCATTCCAGCCTCGGGAAGTTTTGGCCAGAGTGGGATGACAGAGCCATTGTGGCTTTGATCTACGACCCAATCGATGAACAAAGCACATCATTACTACAGAGATTAAAATCTGATCTGCTTTGATTTCTGCTCAATTGGTAATTTCAATGGCTACACTTACACCCTCAGGACAACACAAGATCAAAGCTCATAATCACATCCAAACTTGCTGGCAAACACTTTTTATCCAGGAACTTGACACAAATTCCAAGGAAAAGGGGTTCAAGCCCTAGGGCAGGACCTTAACACACCCTGGCTATCAGCACATTCCCTGGACACCTCCAGCTCAGGCCTCCAGCACTCAGCCTGCTGTTAACTCTTTCCAACACTGTGGGCAATTCCAGCCTGAGCAGGAGCCAGGAATCCCACACAGAGAGGAACTCCCTGGAGCAGGGCCCTGAGCTCACCTGTGAGCAGGTGGCAGGGACAGGTCTGTGACACCAGATCCCCACCAGGGAAAGGCTCAGCCAGGACAAACACAGAATTGTTCAGTTTGGGAAAGCCTTCTGAGGTTACCATGTCCAACCATTCTCCAGCACTGCCAAGGCCACCACTGCCCCATGTCCCCAAGTGCCACATCCACAGGGCTGTTCAACCCCTCCAGGGATGGGATCCACCCCTGCCCTGGGCAGCTGTGCCAGGCTGGACAGCTCTTTCCATGAATGTTCTCTGATATCAACCCTGAGCCTCCCCTGGCCCAGCCTGAGGCCGTTCCCTCTCCTCCTGTCCCTGTTCCCTGGGAGCAGAGCCCGACCCTCCCCGGCTGTCCCCTCCTGGCAGGGAGTTGTGCAGAGCCAGAAGGGCCCCCTGAGCCTCCTTTTCTCCAGGCTGAGCCCCTTTCCCAGCTCCCTCAGCCGCTCCTGGGGCTCCAGCCCCTTCCCCAGCTCCGTTCCCTGCCCTGGACACGCTGCAGCCCCTCCAGGTCTCTCTTGTCAGGAGGGTCCCAGAGCTGCCCCAGCACTGGAGGTGCCCCAGCAGGGCCAGCACAGGGGACGGGCCCTGCCCTGCTCCTGCTGCCCCCCAGGGCTGGGACAGCCCCGCTGCCCTTGGCCACACCTGGGCACTCCTGGCTCATGTCCAGCACAAATCCCAGCCCAGCCCTGACTGGATGTGTGCCACGTACTTCTCCTTCTCGATTTCCATGGACAGCCTCTTCATGTCTGTATCCTTGAAGTCGAAGGAGAGGCTCTCGCTGATGAGGTTGAAGCTTGGCAGGTCAGTGGGCAGTGCTGTGGTACTTGAGTTCATGGACTGCCGAAGAGAGAGTACAAATTAATCACTCTGGGCCACACAAGCGTCACTACAGCGAATGTTCTGCAATGCTGACATAAAATCAGAGCAACACTTGAGCCCAGAGTCCTGAGCACCAGATCAGCCTGGAGACCCCCTTCCTTCATTCACAATTTGCTCCTCAATTCAAAGCCATTGCTCCTCCAGGACTCTTTGCAGCCCTAAAGAGGAGACAAAACAACACCTGCCTTCAAAATCTATTGACAAAACTTGGTATAATCAAGGCTTTATCATTGCTGTGTCCCTTTAAGTTGGACAGAAGTTGCCTTTTGGGAGCCATCTCTCCGCTATTTAACATTCAATCAGGTTTATAAAGTTCAAGCTGTGAGCAGGGACAATGTAAGACCCCATGTGACAGCAGAGTGCTGCATTCCACAGCTCCCCAAAGCCTGAGCAAAGACCAATGTGACCCCAGGGATGCCATTCCAGCAAGGTCCATGGAGATGCACCGGTATATTATCTCCTCAGTAATTTACAGCTCCAAAGGTTTAGAAAGCACTTCTAGATTCAGCTGGAAATGGAGATAACACAGCAAATGACTCCTGAAACACCTGAGCAAGGATTTGGGACTTTCTTCCTCCTGCAAAATGCTTTGCTATCCCCCAGTGACACACACTGCCAGGCCCTCAGATTTTATCTTCTCCTAAAAAATGACCCTTCTTCCTCTCAGTCAAAAATTCTGTCACACCTCTAACAAATGGGCTCATTAGGAGGAGAGGAAAAGCCTGCTGGAGTCATGGCTCTACTCCTGCAGCAGGCGGGATGAGGTGGCAAACAGGGCACACGTCAAGGGTGGCACAGCGGCATCAGATGGGGCTGAGTCACAACTGCTGCCAGCCCTGCTCTGGGATATGAGAAATCCAGCCCGGCATCCCAAAAATCCCCCACCTCCCTCCTGGATGCTCCTTCTTGCTTTAAGGGATTCCTGTAAGGAAAACAATGTGCCCAAAGCTAGAAATGCACTGCTGGGTACCTGATCTAACCAACAAGAGTTTGAGCTTCCACTGGCTCTTTCATTCCCTCATTTCTCCTATTTGGGATACTCCAGGCACTGTTTTCAGTTAGCTCCTCTTCAGCAAGACCTGCAAACACTGGGTTGACAGATTTACTCTGCACAATAACCTGCCTCTTCCCTCACCACCAGCCTGGAATTCACAAACAGCCAGGAATCCTTCCCAGCTCGGACAAATCTGAGAGGGACAACATTTCATCGACCGGCGAAGCTGGAACACAAACACCTCGTACAAGCATAAACAAGGGGTACCTCAAACTGCACCTGGCCTGGCTGGAGCCTTCCAGGTGAGTTAAGACCCACATGACAAGGAAACCCAACTCCTTCCTCCCCCTTTGCTGCCAGCACGGAACAAAGCCGCATTAATTCTGGAGCAGGTGCTGGAAGGGACAGCTCAGTACCTAAATTCCAGTCTCGAAGGAAAGGGGACAGGTCTGCCAAAGCACTTAACTGATTTAAATACTTGCATCCCATTGACATTCAAGTCCCTTCCCTGTAAGGCACACAGGCATTCCCAAAGCCCTTCCCATGTGAGGTTCTCCCGTTCCTCCAAGCCAGCCTGCTGGCCTTCAAACAACCTTTAGCTTGTTTTTTTTCAGAACAAGCTTTGTTGGGTTTTGTTTTTAAAAACTCCCAACAGCAGCAGTAACACTTGAGCAGGAATTTCAGTTGCTGCAGCCATTAAGGCCTGAGCCAATTTATCAGGGTTGCTACAGCCACTACTTCCTTCTCATGCCTCGGCACTGCTCTGCCATGGAGCAAGGGAAAAATCGGTGGAGAAGTCAGAGAGCAGCAGGAGTGAGGAAAAGTATGGAAAAAGCAGAGAGTGAGCAGGTACAGGGCTCTCAAAGGCATGGGCTTGGTATCTGGAGCAAAGCATTTAACAGAATCATGGAATGGTTTGGGTGGGAAGGGACCTTAAAGCTCATCCAGTGCCACCCCCTGCCCTGGGCAGGGACACCTCCCACCATCCCAGGCTGCTCCAAGCCCTGTCCAGCCTGGCCTTGGGCACTGCCAGGGATCCAGGGGCAGCCCCAGCTGCTCTGGGCACCCTGTGCCAGGGCCTGCCCACCCTGCCAGGGAGCAATTCCTGTCCAATATCCCATCCATCCCTGCCCTCTGGCAGTGGGAAGCCATTCCCTGTGTCCTGTCCCTCCATCCCTTGTCCCCAGTCCCTCTCCAGCTCTCCTGGAGCCCCTTTAGGCCCTGCAAGGGGCTCTGAGGTGTCCCTGGAGCCTTCTATTCTCCAGGTGAGCACCCCCAGCTCTCCCAGCCTGGCTCCAGAGCAGAGGGGCTCCCTCCAGCAGCTCCAGGTCCTTCCTGTGCTGGGATCCCAGATCTGGAGGCAGCTCTGCAGGTGGGGTCTCACCTGAGCAGGGCAGAGGGGCAGAATTCCTGCTGCACATTCCCTGCCATTTGCAATAATCCTGGGCAGCTCTTGCAGCAGCTGCTGTTATTTCTAATCCAGAGCCACGGGGTGATAAAAGGGACAGGGAGCTTTTTCCATATGTGTTTCCTCACCTGGAACCAACTGCACAGCCCTGTTCCTGCATCACAGCAATTTCCTGCTGTTAACACAGGCAAGCACCAGGCTGGCAGCAGTCATCCCTTGGATCCCTCTGGAATACAGAGCGAGACAGAGGGACCTGTAGGGAGCACAGAGCAGGTCAGGAGGTTTCCCCTGCAGAGAAAACTCCTCCTGGTGCTGCCACTGCCTTTATTTTGCTGCTCAGGAATTTGGGCAAGCCCAAACCAGCCACTTACAGCTCCCACAGGTTCAGAGAGGAGGTGATTGACTTTATCTGGCACCTGAAGGGCACTGAGGGAGGCAAAGAGCTGCGGACAGGTCCGTAAGGAATGAGTTGTTCTCCAAGCCCTGACAGCCTGAGACTCAGATCCACATCTCACTTCTCTAGCAGTGACATCATAAAAGCAGCCTGGGCTTCAAGGACTAAAAAGACACTGAAACAAGCTTTAAAGAACCAGGACTGGAGACTGGAAAGTTGAAAAATAGATGTATTTAACTGTTTCTTTTGCCTTTTCTGCAGCACAGAGTTAGGTCAGGGATTGGACTCGATCTCTTAAGGGACTTTTTCAACCTAAATGATTCTACATCCATCCACTCCCTCTTTCCTCTCTTGCCCTTGTGAAGTCCTGCTGAGCTCCCAGTGTCAGGGGACAACACAGCACAAGTCTGGGACCATGGAAAAGAGCAAGCCCAATGTTACACCCTCATTCAGAAAGAGAAAAGCTGGAATCCTGCACCTTTCATCAGAGCTGAGGAACTCAAGTCTCCCAAAACCAGCTTTCAGGTTTTTTTTTTCCATATGCTGGCAATCTATGGAAGTGTAACAGAGGATGGAAGAGCCCAGCAAAGTGTTTTCACCTGGGTATGGACATGCCAGTCACACCAGCCTCCTCCTGACCTTGGGAAACAACAGCCTCCATGGTGTGACCATGTCTGTGCAGCACAGCCCTCATCCCAGGGCAGGGAGAAGGGCAGGAGGAGCAGCAGCTGCCTGAGGGGACCCTGCCACTGAAATGGGGAGGAAAAAAGCATTTCCCTTCCCACCAGGCACCGGTAACCGTGTCCAGAAGGCCAGGGCTCTTTGGGAAGGCAGAGGACATAGCCCCATGTGCCTGGAAGTGGCAGCTGGAGGGGTGGAGTTGAGCTCCACACAATTCCAAACATTCCCCTAATGAAGCTCTCATTCCTCGGGAACAGAGAGCAGAACCATCCAGCTGGTCCCCTGCACAGGGATTTCAGTACAAGGGCTTCGAGCTGGGGCTCTGCTGCTTTCACTAAGGATGGACATGGCAACACGAGGGAATATGGATGTGGAAGAGCTGCCCAAATTCCACACTGGCTGGTGTAGCCACGCAGTAGAGTTCCAGTGAGGACACACGTCTCCCTGCACACAAGTTAAAGCCAGAATTAAGGAGCTGGTGCATCCCAGAATTCTAGTGACTTGTAAAAGAAGGAGCACTCCAAAGCTGGGCTTTATCCAGCACTCACTTGACTGAGTGTCCCAGAACTGAGAGCACCTGATTATTTTCCATCACTGTTATTTTTAAGAGCTTCCAAATATTCTTGCAGTGAACTCCAGGGAATCGGGATGGAAAGTTGCTTCATCTCAACCCCCCTCCAATCTGCTCCTATAAAGTTTCAAGAGAAAGGGGGAAGGAGCCTGCAGGTACAAATTCAAACAGTGCTGGCATGTCCATAACTCCCACATCAAGCCTATTCCTGATGCTCTTCCCCTTCCCCCAGGCCAGGAAGGAACAGGTGTGAGCTGCAGGGATAGGGGCACCTGATGGGGTTTGCAGGCACAATTAGGGAAGCACAGGAAAAGAACTGCCAGGCAAGACAGAGCAATGGTCATCTAGTCTGGCTTTTCAGTGTCCAGCAGGAACCAGGACCAGATGCTTCAGAGGAAGGTGTGAAATCCTCTTAATGGACAATTATGGAATAATCTCCCTTCAAGTAAGCTTTTTTCCAGCACATAAAAGCCCAGTTTATGCCCAAAGAATGAATTTACAGGTTCTGAACAGTGTTTATCCCACCTAACAAGAAAAATGACATCTTTAACCCTATTTTAAAGGTTATTGCTAAGCTGGTGCACTCCACACGTGCTGGCAAAGTGGCTCTGACATGGCTGCTAAATTGGTTTAAAATTTGCTGCTTTAATTTCACCAGCAGCTCCTTTGCTCTCGTAGCAAGAGGTGGGTGGAAAAAAAAAAAAAGAGCATAGTGAAGTTCTGCTGGATGAGATGCAGGGATGAAAAGGGCAAGCTCTGCTCAGCACTGCTCAGGATTTCTGAGCAGCAATGAGACAGCTCAGCTCCCTTCCATGGCTGGGATGGAGAAGGAGGCTGCTCCAGACTACACAGGAGGGCAGGGAACTGGGAATTACAACACAGATCTCTCTTACTGTGTAGGAAGACTTGCTGGTGATCTCCAAGAGCTTCTGCTTCGCCCTGCGTTCCGACTCACGAGCCTCCTGCAGGTCCTGCTTGAGCTGATCAGCCTCCTTTGCCCTGTAAAGACCAACAGCAAACAGCAAATATCAGACTGGAGCCAGAAGGAAGGAGAGGATGGAGAAGCAGGATCACAGTGTGGAACAGGCAAGAAGAGATGGAGAAGGATGAGCTCATCTGAGCAGAAGGGCTCTCACACAGAGAGGGGTAATCAGCTGGAAGGAAACAAGGCTGATCTTTTACTTGCTCGCTGCCACATTCACTGTGGGACCAGGGCTTGGGTATCAGGAGGGTGAAAACACCAGTTTTAACAAGGAGCAAAGTCTCTGTTCAAGGCTAACCTGGAACAGAACTCACGGCTGGAAAGGAGAACTGAACAATTGAGAGGTAAGTAGAGGAGTAAGGAGAGAACAGGGAATGCAGATCTACCATCCAGAGGAAGAACAACCCCCAAGTGTTATTAACGGTGTTAAATACTTCAGGGAATGCAGGGGAGGGTTGCACAAGGCACCCAAAAGCAGAGCTGGCTTTTGGAGAGGGAAACCAGCTGAGCCAAAGGGCCATCTGGTCATTTGGACACACGTGGGAAGCTGAGGGAGGATAACTCAGAGGGGTAACTTGAAAGGGGTGGGAAGCAGAGCAGAAGCAGCTGCAAGATTGTACCCTCTGACCTCCTCTCTGACTCCTCGGCCATTTTCAGTGCCAACATCTCTGCCTCGAGCACTTTCTGCTCCATCAGCCTCTTCTCCTCCTCGGTCCGGATGGCCGTGGCCTTGATGCGCTGCATCTCCTGCTCAGCCTCGGCCGCCTTCTGAGCCAGGAGCTTGGCCTCCTCCTCTGTGATCTGCGCCTTCTCCGCCAGCAAATCCGCCGTCTCCTCCGACCTCATCTGACAATTCCGGGACACAAAGCCATTAAGCACAGCCAATGCCTCCCCAAATGTGCCCACAGCCCCCGGAGCAGGGCCCCAAGCTGCTCGCTCCGACATGCTCCATAGAATCCCTCCCTTCCATGAAAGCCTGCAGCCGTCTGCCGCCAAGGCTGGGATGTGCCCAGGCTCTGTCCCAAATCATCCTCTTTGTGTTCCTCCCAAGCAGCCCAGCAGGATGAAATAGCTCCATCCAGCCTGCTGCTCACTGGCCACTGGCAGCACTTTGGGAGCAGTCTTAGGGCAGTCATAGAGCGCTTCCAAAAACGCTTCCGCAGTGGAAAGAGTGAGGAGCAGCTGCAGTGCTCGGGAAACGGCCTCCCAGGGACCTACCAGAGCCTCGTTGGCCATCGTTGCCTCCTCCTTCAGCTGCATCAACCTCCTCTCCAGCTCATCCCTGGTCCTCTCAGCCTCTTCTCTCATTTGCTTCTCTCGTGCCAGGCACTGTCGTTCCATCTGGGAAAAGGGATTGGGGAAAGCGAGGACAAAAACACACATAAGGAAGGTTCTCCATGGATGAGAAAGAGCCGCAGGTGAGGTCAGAGCACTGCTGCCTCCTCTCTGCTTGGTGACAGAACATCCCTGGGCTGGGGTGACACAATCAAAGAACAGAATCATGGGATCACTTAGGTTGGAAAAGACCTCCGAGATCATCAAGTCCAACTGTTCCCCCAGCACAGCCAAGGCCACCCCTAACCCATGTCCCCAAGTGCCACATCCACACATTCTTTTAACCCTTCCAGGGATGGTGGTTCCACCACTGCCCTGGGCAGGCTGTTTGATGCTCCCTTGAGAAGCGCCAGTCCTGAGACAATCGCCACCCTCTGCTGTCACTCACAGCATGGCCACAGGAGCTGCCTGCAGGATGAAGTCCCCAGACAGTGCCCTCCTAGGCTGAGTCACAGGGCAGACCAGGACAAGTGGGTCTCAAGATCTCCATCTTAACTCTCTGGAGTTTCTTACAGCAGGACTGGGCTTAAGGACAGTCTGAGGGCATCCCCCAAACACTGCAGCACGTGGCAGGAGGCTGAAGGACAAGGATAGCTGCTCCTTTTGATCAGATATCCAACCCAGCATCCTGGAACCTTCACTTCCATTACTTCAGAGGGAGGTCACACAGAGTGCAACCAGCTCTGGCAATTCCTGGATACAACAAACCCTCTCTGTTTGCAGAGAACAGCAACACTTCTCCAGGAGGGGAAGATCCAAGCCACCAGGATCTGCCAGCTCTTCCCAGATGCTGGGAGGGTTGTTGTGCCCAGGGACTGCCTCTTCACTAGCCAAGAGCCCAAGGGAGCCATTGGGCTAATTAACACACTGAGTTTAATCCCTCCAATCCCACAGGGATGGGGCATTATAAATATCCACGCTGCAGCCAGGACAGGAGACCTGCTGGGTTTAATAAGGGAAGGAAGTGAGACAAGCCACATTTCTCCGCTCCTTGGACACCAGCTGTGCTCTGAAAGCGGGACGCCCACTGTTCCAACCGTTCTGCTTCCTTCTATTAAAGGTTCCCCTCATTAATTATCATTATGATCTGCATCCCGCTCAGGACTTCCATTAACAAGAATTCCTGATCTAAAAGGACCATCTGATATCAGTTAACGACTGTGGATGCTGGGAAGCAGGGAGCAGAGCAGACAGCAAAGTGGCTCACTCAGGACAGGGCAGCCAGCCCACACAGGAGCTTGACCTTTCCCATGGAGCCCAAGTGCTCTGGATTTGGGAGCTCACATGAAGCTGTAAGCCACTGCTCCCTCCCAGAGCCCTCACCTCTTTCAGCAGCTCAAATAAGCACAGGATCTTGGATGTGGGGTTATTCAAACACATCAAAAACTCACAGATTGTAAAACTTAAAGATTCATGGAATCGCTAAGGTTGGAAAAGCCCTCTAAGCCCAAGCCCAACCATTATCCCAGCACCACTGTGAACACCACAAAACCATATCCTGAAGTGCCACATCACTTTTGGACTCTTGCAGGGACGATGATTTCACCATTTCCCTGGGCAGCCCATTCCAATGCCTGAGGCTGTCAGCACTCGGACACCGTGCTGCTCCTTCCAAGGACCTTCTGCTCCACTAAGAACATGGCTCAGTGAACATGGTGGTGGAGGGATGATGGTTGGAGGCCTCAGAGTGCTTTTCCAATCTAATTAGTTCTATAGTGCCAACTCCTTACTGACCAGAGGAATTCCTGTAGGAAGCACAAAGTCCTTCCCTCTTCCCCAGTGGAGCTTGTGGTGACTCAAGTCCAGACCCCTCGTGCCACCCCATGAGGTTAAAATGCTTCAGGGGGTGCCTGAAGGACAAGTCACATCCCACCTCCAGCCCAGCTGAGCACCTCAATAGCACACAAGCACCTTGGGAGGTGCATGAAGCACAATTTACATCCCATTTCCCGGCCAGCTGAGCACCTCAGCATCACACAAACACCAAGAGGGGCCTGAAAAACAAGTCATGTCCTACCTACAGCGCAGCTGAGCACCTCAGCACCACACAAGGACTGAGAGAGGTGCCTGAAGGACAAACCATGTCCCATTTCCAGGCCAGCTGAGCACCTCCACCCCACACAAACACCTCTGTGGCCACACTCAAACCCAGAAACACCCAGACCCATGAGCACAAGCCCCTGCTGGGTGCAGCAACTGTTCTGGCTTCTCCTGCTTCTCTCTAGTGGCTTCCCTGCCAAAGGGCCATTTATATTCCAAGCACCAGTGCTCAGATTAGCTGTGTGGGTTTCAGTGAGTAGAAAAGGTCTACGAGCAGAAAACAATGATTCATACAATTCAATTTGCTGATCTCTGCTCGTGGGCTCCACGCCGCTGCCTCCGCCGCGCCGTGCCGGCCGCCCGGGCTGACCCACAGCACGGAGAGAGGCCAGCGTGGAATTAGCATTCCAGGCTGCACAGCCAGGAATGCCAGCGTGCATTCCATCACCCTGCAATTAGAAATGAGGCAAAGAGCTACAGCAGAGCACAGCTCCCCCTCACAGCTCCTGATTTATCAACCGTCCCACCACACATCTTGCCACGCACTTGCAGACACCCAGGGCAGCTCTTCACTCCTGTCCTCTCAGTTTTGTTCCCAAATTGGGGGCTGTACTCAGGCTGCCACCAACCTGCAGAGCCAAGCTAGATGACTGGAGAGCTGGGAGCAGGCTACTAAAAAATGTTCAGCTGGACCTTCCCTCAAAGCTGCTCTGATGTCTTTCCAGGGACC
This sequence comes from Poecile atricapillus, assembly GCF_030490865.1. Classification (NCBI taxonomy): domain Eukaryota; kingdom Metazoa; phylum Chordata; class Aves; order Passeriformes; family Paridae; genus Poecile; species Poecile atricapillus. Next base: position 12,492,799 of record NC_081264.1, on the reverse strand, counting down.
TGTCCTTCCCAAGCCCATCTGCATTTCTGATTTTGGCTCACTGCTTATGGACGTGCGGCTCACCTGCTTCCTGGCCTTCTCCTCCCTGGCCTGTGCTTTCATCTGCTGCACCTCCAACGAGTCTGCCTTCCTCCTCCTCATGAAGAGGTCGTGGTTCCCAATGCACAGCTGAAGAATCTGTTCCAGTCAGGGGTGAAGAGCGGAGAGAAACAGCTGTACATGTGATGGCAGCGAGGTGGTTTGTATTCTTGACACACAAAAACACTAGAATTGCTTTGATTTGGTGCTTGTTAGTGCTTCCACCCACTGAGCTCCAACCCTGCGAGCTCTCACAGCTGTAGGAGGGGCAGGGAGCCAGGTCCCACACCAAACACCAGCTCCTGGGTATAGCAGCTCATTGCAGAGCCCAATTTTCTGTGCCTCCAGCACAGCACGGGTGTTGTTTTACACCCATCCTAAAAAGGCAAGAGGCCAAATAATGAAATAAAAATTTCTACAGCTCTGCCCAGTTCCCTGGTTCTCATTGCCCCCTTTCTTTAGGCTCAAGATGAACTTGCACCTTCTCCCCAGTGTATGTTTAAGGCACTGAGATTAAAAAATAAATTAAAAGGAAAAAAAAAGGAAAACCACTTTCCACTCAGACAAACAGAAAGCTTATCAAAAACTTGTTTGGGCATCTCCAGATACCTTTTCTGAAGGGATTTGAGCCCCAGTGTGGTTCTCTCTCTGGTAAGGACCAGGGAGGTGGCAGTGCTAGAGGAGGGTTAGCACAAGGTGGGCACACAGAGGAGCGAAAAGATTTTTTTGGCAATAAAAGCAGGATTCTAAATTTGGATTCTTTTCTAAAGGACTGATTTACATGTGCTTCTTCCATTTCATGAAATCACAGAGTCATGGAGAGGTTTGTGTTGGAAGAGACCTTCAGGATCATCCAGTGCCACCCCCTGCCATGGGCAGGGACAGCTTCCACTATCCCAGGCTGCTCCAAGCCCTGTCCAACCTGGCCTGGAACACTTCCAGGGATCCAGGGGCAGCCACAGCCCAGGTCACAAACGGCTTCTCTGAAGATTTCAGCACTATGAACCTGATGATGCAGGGAATGAAGACACCCCATTTCCTATGGAACACGAAGCACAGCCAACAACCAGGACACCAAAGGTCCCTGTGCAACCTAACAACGGATCCAAATCCAGAGCATCAGCTAAAGCTGGTCTCCAACATGGACAGCTCAATGCAGCCCATCCTTGCCCAAGGAGAGTGTCCACAGAGGGGGAAAAGCCAGGACTCTGGTAAAGGTGCCTCCCAAAACAGGGAAGCTACGACACAGGGCAGAATGGGAAAGTTCCACATGGGAAGAAGGAGGAACTGAGCAAAGCTGGGAGTTGTATTTACCAAGTGCTTCCACTATTTAGGTCAGCTGAAAGCCAAGAGCTCCAAAAGGGAGCAGAAAAACAGGGGAGGGGAGAGGTTCTGTGGAGCAGCTTGTCTCGAGTCTCCCCCTTCCCTCCTTCAGTGAGCAGTAACATCTACACCCCACCACAAGCACACAGCAGCAGCTCCCTCTCAAAGGAAAAGCCCCAAAAGCTCGTTGTCTCACACTCCCTGCAGAACCCACTGCTGCAGGCAGTAAAAAAAGACTGTCTGTGCACTTACCAGCTTATTCACACGCAGCTTTGATGAATTGAATTTAAAAACATCAATCTTTTTGTCCAATGGCTTAATCGTAAACTGAAAAGGAAAAAATAAAGAGGGAGAGAGTTATCAGAGAGTGGTGCATTTAATAAAAACTCAGCTATAAAATTCTTCCTGAAAGCTCTGGCTCAGAGCAGGTCAGCAGGGTCAGACACACGGCTCAGAGCCGGCCCCATGGCTCCGAGCCAAGCAAGAGGACTCGCATCAAAAGCAGCCAAGGAGACAACTGTTCCTCCTGTCAGGAAAACATGGGGGCCACAGGAGCTGGTGTCCTCTGCAGAGAACACTGCAGAGGTGGGGGTTCAGTTCAGCACCTCCCCAGGCAAGGTGCTGCTCTCCTGGGAGCTGTGGGGAACATAGAAACCACAGCAGGAACTCAGGAATTTCCTCCAAAGGGAGGAAGAACCAGCTCAGCTGGAACCACAGAATCATTAAGGTTGGAAAAGCCCCCCAGGATCATAAAATTCAAGTGTCAACCCAACAGCACCATGTTCACCCTCAAACAATGTCCCCAGGGGCCACACCCACAACTTGCCTTGGCAGTCTGGGCCAGGGTTTGCCAGCTCTTCACATTAATGAAGACATTTTCCCTAACAACCAACTTAAACCTTCCCTGGAACAAATTGAGGCTGTTTTATCTCATCCTGTCGCTTGTTATCTGGGAGAAGAGCCCGACTCCCACCTGGCTGCGCTCTCCTGTCAGGGAGTTAAAAGGGCAGGAGAGCTGGATCAGGAACACAGCGAGGAGCTGCTGCCCCTCCCACTGACACCTCCACTCACAAGAGCTCCCCAGAAGAATTTTCCATGCATTTTCTTCTCCAGAACTCAGCTGTGTCCTAAGACATCCCCACCATTCAAACTGTTATTCCCTGGCTCTAACCTGTATTTACACTCCGTGTGCCAACCAACCAGCTCTGCCCATGGCCTGGCCTCACCCTCTCCAAAGCTCTCCCACAGCAGCTCTCTTGAGAGGCCAGTGGTGGCACAAATCCCTCAAGGGCTTTGGTAATGCAGCCCTTGGATGGAGAGAAGGCTCTGCACTATCAAAAGGGTACTTGAAGAGATGGAGTGCTCTGCAAGATGGCATTTTTTAGGAGACATGCACATATTCCATCACTCCCCCACACGCTACAGAAATAACGGGCTGAGGAGCTGGAGCAGACAGAGTGTGTCCATTAGAGTGGGAGATCTGTCAATGCACGGCCCTGCCTGCAAAGGGCCCTGCCCTGGCACTGTCTCGCTCTGGCAGTTTAAGAGCCAATCTTTTAAGACTTTCACAAAAGCAGACGTGCATGAACATCCCTGGATTTGGGCTCCAGCAGAGCCCCCAGCAGTCACTGAGAGCAGCAGCAGGAATGTGCTGGGAGAGGAGTTTCAGCTCTGTGTGAACAGTCAATCTTTGTTTAGGAGGGATAACCCCCAGTGTGGTGTCAGCAGAGCTGCTGTCCCCAGCTATTGGCCCTGTTTGTATCAGGTCAGACCTGCTCGTGGGCACCTGATTACACAAATGATTGAGCTGATGGAAAGGATCCGTCCTTCCCCTGGAGAGAGCTCTGCTACATTCCTGTGGCAAGGCTTGTTCATGGAGGGGTCAGTCCCTGGATTCTGGGGAGCTCCCACTGCACTGTCACAGGCAGGGAAGCTCTGGAAGTCACTCAGTGCTGTGCTTTTTGCAGTCTTGAAGCTCTTTAAGGGGTAAAGCAAGTGGAGACAATTCCAGCACGGATTTACTGCTTATAAAACTTCACAAGACATGCAATAAACGCAGCTGATGAGAAACCTTTAGCTGCTCCCCTGATCAATATCATGTTTAGATTAGAAAACCATTTTTAATTAAGAAGTTAATTCTCTTCCTTACCATGAAGGCAGCTGGTTTCTTTGAGCAGTTCTCTCAGACTTACAATGGAGCTGCTCAGTTCCATCTCCTCAGCCAATTGCACTTCTGTTCTCAATTAGGTTTGGGGGCCAACAATCCCAAAGACCCATATTTAGACTCTAGATTTAAAAAATAACTATCCAACAGCAGGCTTAAATTGCTCAACTTCCTAAAAAGATTCCAGCTGCTATGCCAAGCCCAGCAGCCTGAAACCCAAGATGATGTAATGAGATGGCAAGAGCTCTTCTCCCCAGGAATACATCTCCCTGTATTCCATAATACAGACTATATCCACAGTAATAAATTCCATAATATATGCAGTAAAGAAGAGATTTTAACTTCTGAACTCTGGTATTTGGGCTAAGCACATCAACAGCAATTTTGGGTTTTTGAAAAGATTATTACATAGAAGGTTTGAAACCAAAGAGAAGAACCAGCTCCCCAGTGACCCCTTGCACGCCCACTCCCGCACAATTTCAGGAAGGCTTGGATTAAGGTTTCAACTGGAGGAGTTGAGCTGCCCTTAGCTAAGCTGGTGAGAGCAAGCACAGCAGAGACAGAAGCCAAGAGAAATAATTTTAAATCCCAGTTGTGTTCTTACTGCTCTCAGGGAGGAGGTGAGACACATCCATACCTCTTTATCACTGTAGGAGATATTCCGGATCTCGTTCCACGGGAAGGAGATTTTAGGGGTCAACCTGTTGTCCGGGTCATAAATGTGAAGACCCAAGGCATCAACTCCAAGGAGCAGCTCTGTGCCCTTTTTATTCTGCAGGAGGAAAGGCAAGCACAGAAATTACAGGGAGGGTCAGACATGAACCGCTGTTGCCTCCTCAGTCAGCCCTGAGCAGTGACCCAGCTCTGGGTACCAGGAGCTGCTGCCTCCCCTCAGCACAGCTGGGGTCTCCAAATGCCACCTCCCAGCTCTCCTGGTTCTCCAGGATAAAGAGATTCCCCTGGCAGGAAAACAGAACCCCCAACCCACTCAACTCACCCTGATGGCGAAGTAGTTCACACCATACATCTCCAGGTCCTGGGCTATCTTCAGATACTCCATTTCAGCTTCATCTCTGTCAGGCAGGAACAGTGTTTGGGAGGATCAGAGAGGGACATGTCTGCTCCTGCTGATCCTAAGCACTCACCAGGCTTTAAAGCCTGGACTGTCTCTATCACACAGGTCAATCCTGTCTTTGCTGGCAGGATCAATAAAGTCCAAGAGCAAATCCCACTCTGCAGTTGCCAGCATCTGAGTGGCTGCTGAGATGTAGCACTCCAGGCCTGGCTTTGTTCACCTCCCAATCCCTTCAGCATAAATAGGAAATCCCTGGCTGGGATGCCACTGTTTCAGATCCATGGCTTTAGGTTTATCTCCCAAAAGGAGTATTTTTCCACCTGAGGCAGCCATATAGTTTGAATCCCTATTTCTTCTCCCAGCCCCAGAAGCCCCCTGATTCCTGATGCAGGTGAGTCTTTACTTTGCATCATTCCTAAATCCTCCTGAGGGCCCTGACAGTGACCAGGGGACAGCAGGACACAAGCAGAGCCATCAACAAAAGCTCTGAGCTCTTCCTGAGGCTGCTGCAGAGACGTGCTGGGATTAACCTGCTGGCAGAGCTCTTCCAGTGCCTGTCCAAGCTCCCCAAAGCCTGGTGACTCTCCAGGGGAGGGAACTGGCCCTGACCCAGCCCAGCAGCACAGGCTCACCTCGCTCTGCCCCGGTGCTCTGCGTACCAGGCTGTTATCCTTTCCTCCCACATCTCTGGAGTCATCTGGTACAGGTTTATTACCTGGGATAGGTGGGAGACAGAGACCAGGTCACAGTGCTGCTCCTGGCTCAGCAAGAAAGCCAGAAATACCAAGACAGGTCCCAGCAGCATGTCCAACCTCAGGATAGCTTAAACACCAGCTCTCCGACTCTGCTGAGCTCCTTACCCGCTTGGGAAGCAATTCCTCCTGTGCCAGGAAGCCTCTCTTGTGGACGTTGGGATCGTAGTCGCCGTACTGGGGAGAAGCACAGACACAGTGCCCACACCACGTGAGCAACAAGGGCAAGTGAAACTCTTCACCCTCTCACACCCAGCCCTGAGAGACAGCAAACATGGCCTGCTCACCCCTTCGCCCCACCAGCACAGAACCTGCTGCTCTCTAAGGTGAATAACCTGGGTTTGTCATTTCATTGCTAATAGAAACAAAGAGCTTCCTTCTACTACTTCCAGCAGAGCTGGGAGCAGAACAAAGCTTCCCACCATCACAGAATCACTAAGGTTGGAAAAGGTCTCCAAGATCAAGTCCAGCCTGTGACTGAACACCTCTGAGGTCCCCAAGTGCCACATGTGCTCAGTTTTTGAACATTTCCAGGGATAGTGACTCCACCACTTCCCACAATTTCATCACCAGGTCCTCCATCAGTCCAGCTGGATGGTTGTCTATTTTATTCTCATTATCATGCCCTAACTAATATTTCCCCCAGTGCACGGCAAGACTCTATAGCTGAGAGGTCCTTGCAGTTCCACAGGTAGTGGAACAAGGAAATAAGACATGGAGAAAGACCTGTCCCTGAAAATTGATGGATAGTAGTGATCCAGGTTAGGCAGATGGCAGTTCCTCTGTCGCTGCTCACCACACTAATGAATAAATATCAAAAAAATTAGAGGAGTTTGATAGATTCCTCTCAGGCAGGTGGTGGCTCTTCTGTCAGAGGGTCTGTTGCTCAACTGGGTCATGGAATCCAATTCAGATTTGTTAAGTGCATCCACTAATTACTGGTATTTGTTTAGATTTACATCTCTTTGAGCAGCATATAAAGTGAGTGAGAAAGAAAACTGCTTATTAACAGATTGAAGAGCCGCGTGTCCCTGCGGTGCATGTGAAAATGAATTTACCTCCTGCACGGCCTCAGAGGGCAAGAGAATGCCGGAAAACGGCTCCTCCAACAACCCAGCAAGTTCAGGGGGAGAGGAACAAAGCATGTGAGGCACATGACACAGGAGTGCTGTGACTTTCACTCACCTGGCAACCAGGACTTCTGCAGTGATAGAGGTGACAGTCCCTGACTGCCCGAGACACAGCGCTGTTTGCTCAAGACACTCATTTTGCAAGTCAGGCAGCCCTTCCCTCCCTGCTTTTCTGAGCAGCCTTAGCTCAGGAAGTGAAAAATGGTGACAATCTTTAAACACAAGACCAAGAGGCACCCAGTGGTCATGCAACAAGTCAGGAGGCTTTTCCTCTCAGCCTCCTTTTCGTGCCAGGACGGTCACATCGTCCACCGAAACCAGAGCTCAGCATCAAAAGTCTACACACATCCCACCTCTGCGCTTGGGAGACAACACGTGGGGATTAAAGACACAAATATTGATTTGGAGCCGATGCAGATGCTAAGGGAGCATGTAACAACAACCAACACTGACTCAGACTTCAATTAATAGAACAAAACCAGCCCGGATTTCATCCGGAGCGGCGGCAACTCTGTCTTCCAAGGTCTTGGAGCTCCTCAGGATGCAGCATTTTGCAGGAACACGGCCCCTGAGACCCCCTCAAAAGGAAGCAGCACTAAAAACGTGGCACTGGCGAAGGAAGCAACTCAAATAACTTTGGACAGGCAGCAAGTAAATCATTTTTAGGTGATGAAAATAATAGCAAATAGGATTAACATGATTATTTTCTGTTGTGATCTTCTGTGGAGATCCAAGACGAAGTACAGATGATGTGACTTTTCATGTGCTAGAAAATACTGCCGTGTCCCAGAGGAATATTTGTACTGAGAGGGGAGTCTGGATGAGAACATTAATTATTCACAAGTCAAAAATCAACAAATGGCTTAAGTATTGCAGATTTTGTTGGCTCAAATGATTTTGCAAACGTACTTTCTAAAGGCCTTTTCAATTAAATCATTACTTTTAAACTGTCATGGAATTTCAGCTCTTGTTAATTGAACTGTATGATTAATATTCATGGCTGGGCATGGAATTGCCTTTACCACATTCATACGCCTGGCTTAGATTGTTGGATAAACACAGGCACGCTCAGCTACAAATTAACACCAAGTATTGCTTGTTTGGGGGAAAAACAATAATAATTAAAGAGCTGTTTGCTGTGCTACAAGATGTGAAGTGCTGAGAGCGTTGCAGCACGGCAGCGACCTGCATTTAAGGGGCAAAAAATAGAAGAACCTCCTGGATGTTCCCATTTTTTTTTCAGTTGATCCCACGTCTTTCTCAGCTATTTAAAACCTGAACCACCTCCAACCTCTGAAAGCCATGTGGGTGGTTTGAACAAGGCTGGAGGGGAAAGCACATAGTAATTCCCCAAATGAACACAACGAGAGAGAAATAAATAAGCTGTTATTTTTATGACCCCCCTGCTTCCTTTGCTGTCTCACGTTGGTGTGGATGGACCAGCAGCACCTGGCTGTCAATAAGTGGCTGCTGGATGCACACACACTGCTGTGTCTGGCTATTATGCCCCTAATCATGCAAATCAGCACGTTATTAGTGAAATTACTGCACTCTCTGCCTGCTTTCTTATCACCATTATCCTATTTAACTGGAAGGAGATGACCTGCAACATCTTTCTTCCCAGTTCCCTATCAAAGGTGTGCTTTGAGCAATTTGCCTTTGCTGGGAGTGAAAGCGGAAGGGGAATCCCAGGCTGGAAGGGCAGCAAGGAAAGGGATGTCTGAAGAAAAGCCCCTTAGTGAAGAGCAGAAAAGTCATCCCTGCTCCACCTTCTCCTGATCTCAGCAGGGCCAGGACTGCTCTGACTCCATGTGACCTTCTCCCAATGCCCCAGGACATTCAAGGTGCCAAGGGGACAAAGGGGATGGCACAATCCACCTGCACCAAGTGACAGCCTGTTCCTGAGCACATCAGCAGGAGCTGGCCCAGACAGGAGGTAACAGAGCTCGGTATTTACCCAACGTTTATTCATTCTGGCAGCCAGAAAAGTCATTCCCTATGTATCCTCAGCTCAGGTCAACAGAAAGAAAGCCAAGGAAGTGTTTACTCATGTACTCTAATAAGAGTGATGAATGCTTCACACAAACGGAAACATTTCTAAAAGCAACTTTTCTTTGCCCAGCTGATGAGTCTCTTGAACAAAACATCAATACTCTGATTATGAGGAGAAAGCACCAATTTCTAGTAAATTCCAATACCATCAAAGAACATGGCACCCAGGGCTCTACTCAGAGTGTGGACTGAAGGGAAATGAAGGAAATGAGGAAAATTACATGGCAATAGGGAAAAAACAACCTGGATCAAGTCTGAACCAGGACTGGGCCTGGATTGGGACCTCTCTTCTGGCAACAGGCCAAACCCCTTCTACTGCACTGCCAGCAGAGCTGGTCCCACAGAGCTGCTCCTCCTAAACCTCTCCATAGCCACGTTCCTCATGGACTGGAGCAAGCTGGACTTGTCAGACTCAGGGCACGGGCACCTGCCTGCAGTCCTGAGAGCCAAAGCCTCTCAAAACCCACCCAGAATCAGAAACAACAGGAGCTGCAGAGACAACATGGCTGGGCTGTGCTCAGACTGCAGTTGCTCCTCTCCCTCCCAAAACAGGATCTTTGCACACACAAATTGCAGCTGAGCTCCGGGAGCTGTTAATTGAGCAGCAGCAGCAGCTCAAGTTGTGAACACACAATTATGAGAAATTATGTCCTGACTGCAAGAATGTCCCTGCCACTGAACCCTGGGCTGCTCCCTCCATGCCAGGAGTCTCTGCCCTAGGCAAGTTGTCCAAGGCTGCACACCCCAAACTGGAAAAGAGGGTCCTCTGGAATAAATCCTCAGCAATACACACCCACTCTGGGCCCAGAGCAGAATACAGCAGAGCAACAAGGGGAACTCAATGAACACTGACTTTTCCCTATGTCTGGTGAGGCCAAACACCCAAGGTCAAACCCAAGATTAAGGAAGAAGCCAGGAAAAGCCCTTTCACAGTGAAATAATATGGATGTGGCAGCTCTAGCACTGAAATAAAGTCATTATCAAGATAAGTATTCTGGAGGAGCATTGGAGCTGGGAGTCCCACGGCTGGCTTGCCTCTGGCTACACTGGCAAAAGCAGGGAGGAGATCCAAAAAACCTCAGGCTCAGGGAATTCACCTGCTCCAGAAGTAAGCCACACTCAAGCTGGCTCTGCAGCTCATGAACTGAGCATTTGCTAAAGAATCCTGGAAAGAGAAAGCAAAAACCCATCCAATGTGTGGAGGCAGCCAGGAACCAGCCATGTGGAGAAGGCAGCAGTGCTGGTGTAGCCCCCTCACTTCCCAAGCTTTCACAGCTTTCCCTTGTCTTCCCTTTCTCCAGGAAGTGGCTCCACCACAAAGCACCTGGATCAACACTACCCCAGCAGGCCCCTGGAGCACCCCTTGGTGCCTACCTTGGCTTGGACAGCGTAAGAGGCCAGCAGGACAGAGGCTTCGGGAGGACAGAAGATCTTCTCATCCAAAATCTGCTTCTTCACCTGCACACAGAGCAGCAAAGGACAGATAACACACATTTAGTGGAGCACAGCAGAGCATGACTGTCACAGCAGATGGCTGCAGTTTGTTTTAACTTGAGCTGTCAACCACACAGAGTTAACAATTTTCCTAACACTAATCACAGTCCATAACCAGGAAATCTCTGGCGGCTCAGAAGGGCTCAGGCTTTCACAGACCACCTTTCCCAGACACGTTGGTGAGAAGAGCTAAATTTATATGTGGAAAATGACAGCAGCTCTATCCTGTTGCTAAAGGCAAGGGGGGGGGGAAACCTTGCATGTAAACACAGCGATAAAACCTCTTAAGGCACAAGCTACGGATTGATAGGACATCCAGCCACGCTGCTAAATAAAAGAGCAGCTTGCAGCCGAGTCTCCTGAGCACTGCAAGCTTTGCTCTGGGACATTCAGGCCTCATTGTGAGTCAGTGCTCACCTGTGCTGGAGGCCAATTCCTTGGATCCCAGCACGGAGAGCTGTGGGTCACCTCCATGGCAGAGCTTTTAGCAGCAGGCAGAGCCCCGCGTGCGCTCCCGGGAGAGCCAACGTGCAGCTCCCCAAAGCCACAGCTTTACCTCCCTGCCTTCTGTGCATTAAAAAATTAAACCTGTCATGTTCTATATTTTTTGGGTTGGCACACTTAATTTTCCTGATTAAAGATAGGGGAAAAAAAAATTCAAAAAGCCTACGATTTCCTGGGAGGCTTAAATGGATTGTCAGAGATGCAGGAACATCAATTTGAATTTTTATCGTGCTTTGAGTCCTCAAAGTTGGGTACAACATAATCACAGCAGATATTCTGCTGCATCAAGATAAAAAACAGGAGAGTTTACAAGCTTAGATGTGCTCCTGTTTCCCAAATGCATTCAGGAGCCCAGGCTCCTCTCCACACTGAAATCCCAGCAGCAAAGTCATGGTCTGCATTTAGAAAATGCAGCTTGAATGGCTTTTCCTCCCCGATTTTCCTTCTCAAAGATGCCAACAACGTTTTTCCTCACCGTGGATAAAGCTCCTGGCAAATGAGGCATTCAGAAATAACCCTACAGAGACACCAGTGCACGAGACAGAGCTCAGAAATTAACAAGAATACTTTGCATTTAGAACGCTTTTGGCTCTAGAGAAAAAAGATGGACTTTGGAAGAGTGAGGAGCATCAAGACGCTGCCGAGCTCGCTTGGAAAGGGCAGGACACCCTACAGGCTACAGAGGTATTCCCAAATCTTGGTTATCTTAACTTTGGCGTAAGAAACATAAAAATGAGTGACTTTTTAAAAATTTTTGCAATTTATCTTCAAATTAACAGCCACAGAGCAGCTGAAATATCCCTGTGAATACCTGAGGGTCTGACTAGGAGGGCTCTATTCCCTGTAAGTATGCTTGACACTACCCTTCCAAGGAAAAATGTGTCAGAAAATGGATTTTGTGGCAGAAAATTGATCATGCCTCTGAAAGAGAGCTCCTGTGATAGCAGCTCCTTGTTACCAGCCATGCAGCATTGCCACATCATCAGCTGAACTAATTTCTCAGGACACAAAGTTTTGTAGAGTAATTTAAATAAAAAAAAATCCAACCAAGATGTGTTCACCAGTTTCCAAATGCTTAACTGAAGGGCAGGAATTCCTGGGGCAGATGAGACTGTGAGGTTTCCCCTTCTCTGTTTTTCCATCAGAGATCTGAGCTGCTGGGATGCTCTGCTCCAGTCACCTGGAGGCTGTTTAGTGAGAAGTGAGGAAGGGAACTCTGCTGTACAGCCTGGGAACAGGCTGGCTGCACTCTGCTCTCCAGGATGAAACTCCCCTGCTCCACACAACGATGCCATCACGTCCAAAGGCAGCTGCCACCCCTCAGCACAGCTCATCCCACACCCTGCAGAGGGACACGAGCCCTTGGCTGACAGGTCCGTGTCTCTGAGCCACCACCCATGGATATTATGGATCACCTCATCATTCTTGGCTGCCAGTTCAGAGGTCTGCCAGTCTGGGCAGACTGCTTTCTCCACAAAAAAAACATCCTTCACCTATTTTAGGAAGTTTTTGTTGCTGAAGACAAGTCCCTTTAGACAGGTGTGAACAAAAGGATGTGGAGCACACTCTGCTGACCAACTCTCTGAGCCTGGGACCTTCTGCTCATCCTGGCCCCCTCTTCCTCAGATTGGATAGCAGTATATTAACTCCTACCTGCAGGAAGAACAAGTGCTGGGTGATTTCCTGGACCAACTCCTCCTCTGCATTCTCAGGATAAAATTTGGCCAGGAAGTGAAAGGTTTTGGGCTCCTCTGTGGGGACATCATGATCCAGGACCTGTGGGATACAAAAGCCATTTGGTTTCTTCAAGACAAGACCCAGCTCCCTTCTGTTCAGATCAGCACATCTTCTGTCAGACACTTTTAGACATCTAGAACAGACCTAAATAGTTCAGACATCGTAGTTAAAAAAAGAAAACAAACATTTCTGACACTCCTAATGATGCAAGGGAACAAAAAAAGGCAGAAACAAACAGCATGAGAAATGAGACAGTGAAGGTTGATCCTGATCTGCCACGTGCTCGTTGCTTCTCCTGATCCTTGCGGAATGATCTTGGATCCTGCTGTGCCACCACTCGACTTTCTCCTTGTTTCCCTGCACTGAGTTTATTTCAGTGGTATTTCTCACCACCTTTCTCTGGTACTGCCCAGTTAAATGTTGGTTTAAAACCTCAGCATGAGAGGTGAGACACCCAGACCTCCCTCAGTGTCCATGACCATCTGGCTGTAGTGTCACATCCTCTGGATGTGAACATCTGACACCTCCAAAACCCACCCCTCAAAGATTTGGGAAGCATTTTCTCCCTTATCCCCCATCTCTTTTTCACTCTGGTTTTCCCACTCCCAAGCTCTCTGTATTTCTCAACAACAAAACAAGAGGCAACTCCACTTTTCTGCTGATGATTTTTTGTTCAGAGTTTTAGGTTCCATTTGCTTTGCAGTCATCCTGAAGTGCAGCACCCCAGCATGGGTCTGTCCCAAAATGTCTCCAAGAGATTCAGTGTGCACAGATGCTGGGATGGGGCATCACTGCCAGCTTTTCCCAGTCTGACACCCTGAGAGCCACGGAGATGGGATTTAAGTACATCTATCCCAGTTCACCCACCACACAACCTCAGGCATTCAAAAACACAAGAGAGGACGTTCTCCTTTGTCACCCCACACAATCTCTCAAGGGAAATATCCCTTTCCATTGCAAGGGCTTGGAATGAGATGAACTTCAGGGTCCCTTCCAACCCAAACTGTTCTGGGATTTTGTGAACTTTGGTTCCAACCTTCTTGTCCATTTTGAGCCAGGCCACCGTGTCCTTGATGGTGTACTGCAGCCCGAAGAACCAGGTTTCCCGCAGTCCCAGTGTCCTGCACACCAGATCAAACAGGTCCTTCCCTTTCCACTTCACCTGCCAGAGAGCAAACAGGAGGCAGAGTTATAAAGATGGATTTCAGAACTAGTCTCTGTTCAATCAAATGCACTGTTTTCACCTCACAAGGTCAACTTTAACCCCCCTGCAAATGCATTTGGTACTGATGTGAAAACACCCTAACAAGGCAGACATTATCTCCTTCCATCTGATCTCATCTGCAGATCACCAGCTCCTCCCTCAGTAGGAAACTGAGATGTAATTTTCCCCCTATTCCAAAAAGCCCCTGTTTCTCACCCTGGGAAACTAAGGGCTCATTTAGGCTGCTGCTGAGCTCAGGTTTAGGCTCCTGACGTGTTTAGGTTTTTATTGTTGCCAGCAGGGAATAAAAATCCCTTTGAACTGCCCCTTGGTGGCTTTAACGTGTCTCCCTACAGGCTCAGGGATTCAGAGAGAGGAGCCACAAAATCAGCAGTGACACAACCCCTGCACGGAGCACGTGCATCCAGAGCCACCGACCCTGCACGGATAGAAGGGAAAGAGAGCCCCAAAATCCCCACCATTACCACTGAAGTCAGCGTTTCTCTGGGAGCACATTTTGATAGAGTCAAACTGCATTTTCTGCTGAAAATGGTGGTGACAAAAGCAGCCAAGGAGCAGAGAAAATTGGTTGCTCAAGGACCGTGTCCTTCGAGCAATCCTGAAGCTGCATCCATGATGCTACTGAAGTTTGCTCATAAAACCGGGAGGTGTTTGGATGCAGAGAGGTGAAGAGGGATATAAACCACATGAATCTAATATGCCAAAGCCACTTTGGTCTTCCATCTGCACACTGAAAACAATTGCTGGACCGAGACATATGGCCATTACTCCAAAGCCCTTGGGCAAACAGATCTTGAGCACTCTCTTGTCACTACAACTCAATCCTGGTGCCACCTGGACACATCAATATTAACGCCGGGGCCGCTCCTGCTGTCACCCACTGCCGCCTTGTGGGCACAGCCAGGCCCAGCTCAGCCAAGCTGTGCCTTTCAGAGATGATTCTGTCACTGCTCTCCCCCTTCCCAGAGAGCGCAGACACACACGCTGACAGTCCCGGAATAGGACAAAGCCGACGCCACCCTCCCAAAAAACACCACCCCCGGACCACTCGCCGTGATTCGGATCGGGCGCTGTCAACACCTCAGGGTCAAAACGCCAGGAGCAGCAAGTTTGGCAGTGCTGTAATTATAACCCCCCTAATTTCACACATTTCACTATCCTCCAGCCCCCGGGATGGGCTCCAGCTCGGCACAGGATGGCTCAGACTGCAGATCTTTTTCTGACTATGATTTTAAGTGGGAGGTTAATTCGTGGGCTCAGACAAAACAGAGTGAGGCCCGTTAAAAGAGCTATTTGGTACCATTTTTGCAGGCACATAAAAGCAGGCTGCCAGCAAAAGGCTATTTCTTCATTAAACTGCTTTGTATAAAGCATTATGGGCTGTTTTTGCTTTCTCTAAGACCGTATTTCAGTCTCAGCACAGCAGTGCCGGCACCAAACCTTCCCAGGACGGGCTCCTGCCTGCTGCTGATGGCAGCGCCAGGACATCGCTCCACATCCCATGGGATCAGTGTGTTAAACCTGGAATTTCCACCGGCTGTGACTCCTCATCAAACCTCAGGTACCCAAACTGTGCTTAAGAGCTGACAGGACCCAAAGGTTTGCTCTCAAAACACAAACCACGAGCTTGTTTTGAAGAGCAGCACTGAGGATTAAAGCAGGAGCTTTGTGCAGTTTTCAGCCTGGCATTTTTAACTTGGTGATGGGAATTTGGAATAGTTTGGGTGGGAAGGGACCTTAAAGCTCATCCAGGTCCAGCCCCTCCATGGGCAGGGACACCTTCCACTATCCCAGGTTGCTCCAAGCCCTGTCCAGCCTCACCTTGGAAACTTCCTGGGATTCAGGGGCAGCCACAGCTTCTCTGGGCACCCTGTGCCAGGGTCTCACAGCTGGATTTCTTCCTGACACCTAACCTAAACTCTCCCCTTTTAATTTAAAACCATTCCCCTTTCCCCCTGTCATTATCTGCCTGCATTAAAAACTCTCCTTTTTTTACAAGCCCCCCTTTAAGGGACTGTATTTTAAGTGAGGCTTCTGCTGCTGCATTTTACACCAGCACTTTGTCACCACGAATTTCTGTGGTGGCAGGAATAGACATTTAACATTCCTGCACAATGCTCAAGACTCCAGCTATAACAGAGCACAGATCCTCCCCAACTGCACTGAATTACCTTCATTAAATATATCAATGATCAGCAGCCACCTTTATTCCAACAGACATGATTTCCCTCCACACCTCGGTACTTAAAATAACGATCTGCATTCAAGTGGCATCTTCTGACAGCTGAACTCCAAGCGCTTTACAGACATCCAGGACCTCAGCCCTCCTCACTCATACTTTACAGGCTTTGTATCATTAACTGCCACATTCTGTGGTTGTAAACTACTAAAATACAAAGCCCCTCCAGGGCATGAGGGGATGGACAGAGCTGCTGTCCAGAGAGCCTGGGGGACAGCCAGGACAGGCTGGCCACTCCCATCCACCCTGTGTCCATCACTCCATTCCCTGCACGGCACTCAAGTGACACCTGAAGCACAAAGATGATTTTACAAGCCGTTCTGAGCTCCTGAAAACAAAACTAAGGAGCACAGAGCAGAAAAAACCCTTCTCAGCCATATGCTGGGATGGCTGGCACGATGCTGTAACAAAGCTCCATCTCCCAGCAAAAAGCTACATCATGATAATCTCAATGTGACCGTGAGGACAGAGTGGGATGCGTCACTCCAGCATCCTGCCTGTGCTGCAGGCATCACCTCTGACATTTGCAGCTCCTTTCCCATTAGCAGGATCACAGCACGGGTGGCTGCAGGAATTCAGGAGTCACCGAAGAGACACGGGAATGAGGTGCTTTATAAACAGGCTGTTACTCCACAGAGCTGTTTGTGTTCTTTACTAAGTACAGAGCGGTTACAATCTATCAGCAAAGCATTTTAAATTAACAGCACTAAACACTTAAAACTCTGCAGCCAGTGGCTAGAACAGCGTATTTCCAGTCTAGATTATTGGCATCATCTTTTTCTCTGGCGGAGACGGCGCATTTGGCATCTATTAACAGGGTTTGCATTATTTATTAACCTGCACCAGGAGTCATTTCCAACTCACAGGCAACTGCGCGATTTATTTCGGAGCACAACCTCTCTGTCAAGTTTCACAACTGCTCCTCAGCTTCCGACGCGATAAAGCAGCTCTAAAAATGAGCAGAAGGGTTGTCTGGTCCCCTCATCAGCTGGTGACAAGGAGGGAGGGCAAGCCAGGGAATGGAGATGTTCTGGGAGGTTTAGGTGCAGATCAGGGCAAGGTTCTTCCCCCAGAGGTGCTGGCACTGCCCAGGCTCCCCAGGGAATGGGCACGGCCCCGAGGCTGCCAGAGCTCCAGGAGCGTTTGGACAGCGCTGCCAGGGTGGGGTTGTTGAGGGTGTCTGTGCCAGGAGTGGGACTCAATGGTCTTTGTGGGTCCCTTCAAACCCAGGACATTCCAGGATCCTAAGAAATGGGCAGCAAGGGACAAGGGGGTGCAACAATCCTGCATTGGGAGGGTTGAGCGAGGGGTCTACACAGCAAAGAGATTCCCAAAACGTTGTCAGGCTGATGCTTTTCTTTCAACAATGTCAAATGTGGCACACGGGAGGCAAGAGGGATGGGTTTAATATTTAGGTTCCTCACACAAGAGGCTCTCCTGGGACAACAGGGAAGGGCCCAGGCGCCAGGGGACAGAACCTGGCTCTGCTCAGGGGATACAGAAGATGTCACCTTCTCATCACAAACACAAACCCCTGGAGCTTCAGCTCTTCCTGGGATCAAGGTGGGCAATAAGGGCACAAGTGAGCAGGGGACACCAAGGCTCAGCTGCTTCCCAGGGAAACCCACGGCAGTGGGTCCTGCACCCCCCACCCATGGGACAAGGTTAAGGCACAACCTTGCAGAAATTACTCACATTTACAGAGTATTTTACTGCACCAATTTATCCATAAATAAAACAGAAAATGGCTTTTTGCTTTGCAGATAATTTTATTAGGTGTTAGCTCTGCGCTAAGGATGGAAAGAGAGGCAAGAGCCCCTGCTGTGACACAACAGCCAAAGGACTGCTGGGAAAAGGGGACCAAGCCCCAGGAAAAAGTGCTCAGAGTGAAGTTATTCCTGTTTAGAATGAAATTTTAACGAGAGAACACGACACCACTGAAACAGGGATGGAGAGGGAAGAAAGGAGAGAGCTGGGCCTGAGCAGAGCATTGCTCCACCGACCACCTGGGAATGAGGAAATGGATGTAGACTGCAGCTATTCCAAACCCCTGTCCCACAGGAGATGCACAAACCACCCACCCGCAACAGTTTACAACTGAAATGGAGATGATTTTGAGACTGCAGACCACGCTTATTTCTCCTTCTGGACCTCAGTGATAACCAGAGTACCACAGACAACCATTTATTTAGATTTAAAACCTATTTGGAGCAAACAGGGGATCAAAAATGTAATATTCGTCAATTTTGTTTTAAATAAAGTGATGTCAAATATTTTCAATTGCCACTTACTGAGTCACAAGGCAGGGCTGTAAAAGTTATTTTTATTTACTAATGCTACACGACAACTCGATAACGAGCTTTTAATTAAAACCTATTTCTGTTAACCACTGAGGAGGCCAAAAACGCGCCCAGGCATGAGGATGCAGATGGTGCAGCCAAGCACGTTCCGTGGTGTCTGCCCGAGACAGAGACGGAGCAGGAATGCCGAGGACAGGCGGCTGTGACCAGACAGAGCCTGGGGAGAGGCAGGGGACAGCAACTGGTGACAATGTGCCCTTTGCCCTGCTCAGGTGAGACCCCACCTGCAGAGCTGCCCCAGCCCTGGGGCCCTGCACAGGAGGGACCTGGAGCTGCTGGAGAGACTCCAGAGGAGGCCACGGAGCTGCTCCAAGGGCTGGAGCCAGGCTGGGAGAGCTGGGGGTGCTCACCTGGAGAACAGAAGGCTCCAGGGACACCTCAGAGCCCCTTCCAGGGCCTAAAGGGGCTCCAGGAGAGCTGGAGAGGGACTGGGGACAAGGGATGGAGGGACAGGACACAGGGAATGGCTCCCACTGCCAGAGGGCAGAGATAGATGGAATATTGGGAAGAAATTGTTCCCTGTAAGCACTGATTGAAGCTGTGGCTGTCCCCGGATCCCTGGAAGTGTCCAAGGCCATGTTGGAGGGGGCTTGGAGCAGCCTGGGATAGCAGAATGTGTCCATGCCCATGGCAGAAGATGGAACTGGATGAGTTTTAAGGTCTCTTTCAACCCAAACCATGCCATGATTCCATGTGCCAAAGTCTCACCTCACCCTGTAAGTTGGGCTCACACAGATGAAGAGTTACAGGATCAAGCAGCAGCTCAGTGCAGAGTAAGAAGCTCCAAGAGGACAAAAGGAGGATTTGGACCCTGCAGGGAGCTCTGCTGAGAACACACAGAGCTGTAACATCGGCCAGAGCTGTCTCTGTGCTGCATTTACACATCTGCAGCACAACACTGCTCCCTGCCCCGGGAAGGAACAGCCTCAAGCCCTCCCTCCGTGCAGGAGCTGATTGCTGATCCACACGGGGTGTTTCAGCCTGGCCTGACCTGCTCTGATGGGCCCTTACACCCTGCTGAGCTCTGAGCATGGACAGCTCAGCCAGGCAGGAGACGGAAAGCCAGCAGCTCACCTCGGGGTGATGCCAGGTAAATGCCTCTCTTCCCATTTCCAGGGCTGTGGGATTCCCTACCAGTGCTGCCTCCCAGCTTCAAGGAGATTGTTCCCAGGGCTGCTTCCCTGTTCAAGTACCTTTAATTTCAAAAACCATCTACTTGAAAGACACTGTACAAAGGGAAAAAAAAAAAAAAAAAAAAAAGGTATTAAAGAGCATCAAAACTGGAGTCCACACACCAAAAGAGAAAGATTTACTGTCCCAAATGCCCTCCCTCCTTCCCCTCTGCATCAACACACCTCTGGATTAATTAACAGAGTTTGGGGATTGACAGCAGTTTTGAACAGTCTTTGGAGAGAAGTAACAGAAGTTTCCAACTGGCTTGGAAGAGGCTGTGATGGGAACAGGGGATCCAGGGAACTTTTCAGGTGCAGTGTGAGGCACTAATGCCAAAGAGGATCCACGTCCATAAATCACAAGCACACACACACACAGAACCACACAGAATTACTAGGTTGGAAGAGACCTTTAAGATCATCGAGTCCAACCCATGCCCAGGAGAATGAACTGCACCAAGCAAGACATCTCTAAAACATTAACTCCCAAATGTCACTGGTGTGAATCAGAAATTCTGAGGTTTTGGGGCACAAACCCCTCCAAGATATGAGTGAGGAAACAGCCATTACCTGCTGTGTCTCAGATTCAAAGTGAGCAGCACATGCTCCTGAGTGCTGGCAAAAGATCAGGACACAAGGGCACATGGAGGAACCAAACACTGACTTGACAGCTGGTATCCCAAGAATTTATTTGGGATCATGTTGTAGCTGAGGGGATTATTTATCTCAGCTTTTAAAAATCACTGTTTCTGCACACAGACTGGTCTTTTCCTGTTAAATTTGTGCATGCTCACAGAAATTTTGCAGCATCAAGAGGTCACTGCCCCTACCAGCATCACGAGCTGCTGCCTGAAACTGGGAATGTATGGATCTTTATAAGCCCCCTTCCAAGTATCCTGCAATGCAGAAGGAAGCCAAGGGTATTCTGCTCCCTGATTTCCTCCTCCTGCCTTTTTATTTTGGTGCAGTGACTGGACACAGCTCAAAACTCAGCTCAGATTTACCGCACCAGCTCTTCCTCAAAAACTCATTTCCACCCAGATTTCCACCACCAAATCCTCGGTTGTTCCTGTTCCAGGGGATGAGCTTTGCAGCTCAGCTACACAAGTCCCTGTGTCTGGTGACAAAGGGACAGCACTCAGCTGCATGTGGCCGAAATCAGGACTCTTCTACTTACAAGGGCTTTACATCCAACTGGCTCTGCACCGAGTGGGGCACTGGGCTAAAATAAAGCTCTCTTCCAACCAGGATTATCCTCTGGACAGAGAGGAACAGCTTAAGCACTGAAGCAATAACAGGATGCATGTTTAGACGAGCAAATACATCAGCACAAACCTGCCTCTTCTCGCTGCTTGAACACTTAAGCTGTTTCTCCAGGCTGGCTGTGAAGCTTTTCCCGTTCATTTTTAAGATGCCAAAGGATTAAGGCTGGGAAGCAGCTGGGCAATGAGCTGCACCTTGATGGAGTGACCATCCCTGCAGGATTCATGTCCAAGATCACAAACATAACAGAAAGTGAAAAACACACCCTTCAGAAAGCGGCCATGGCTCTGAGATGAAGAGACACTAATGGGGCTGAGCACTGCAAGAGGAAGAAATTGGCAAAGACACCCACGAGGCCAAAGGAAAGATGAAGGGGTTCTCCCATCAGCCAGGGAACTTGGTTCTGAGAGGGAAAAAACTACACATGGGAGAGGGTGAGACCAACCTGACACCAGCTGCACCACAGCTCTGTCATCCCACCAGAGATGTGAGATAAACAGTGCTTTGGGTGTGGACTCAAAAATACCATGGGGTTTTCATTATTGAATAACTCATGGAATGGTTTGGGTTAGAAGGGAACTTAAAGTCTACCTTGCCATTCCAGGTGGTTCCAAGTCCCATCCAGCCTGGCCTTGGGCACTTCCAGGGATCCAGGGGCAGCCACAGCTTCTCTGGGCACCCTGTGCCAGGGCCTGCCCACCCTCACAGGGAAGAGGCTTCCACAAGGCTGTCCAAGGTTCTCAGGAAGGTGAGGCAGCTGGGGCTGCTTTAGCACAGGCATTCAAGAGCTATGCAAATGTCTACCCTTCCTCCAGATGTTATCAATTAATTAGGTACAGCTCAAACCTCCAAGATGGAAGTAACAAAAGGAAGACACTCGCTTCGTGCCTCCAAGATTTCCCCAAACAAATTTAAAGTCTTTAAAGTGAAACCCCAACCGTGATTATTAATCTCCATCACTGTGTTAGAAAGATTAAGATTTCATTTCTAGGAATTATTTTAGATTTAGGCTCAATTTAGAGACATCAACTGCAGAATAAACAGATGCAAAGCAGGTTTAATCCCTTAAAATGCACAGCTGGGGATTTCTAGGGAGCAGACTGAAAAATTAACACTGAGAAAGAGAGTAAGTCTCCAGCAGCTACAGCTGGGTCATGGAATCATGGAATATCCTGAGCTGGGAGGAACCCCCAGGGATCACAGAAGACCAACTCCAGACATCCAACAGATCAGCAGCTCTGTCCCTGTCAGCACGAGGTACCACTCACAGGCCACAAAAACACATCTTGAGAATTCCCAAACTGCAGGATTTCCACTGTACCTCCTTCCACTGATCCTCTCAAGTGTTTGTGAGGCAGATTTCTCTCTCCCAGCCTCCTGCTGGGGTCAGCAGCTCTCCTTCCTGGCCAAAGACACCTCAAAGCACAGAGATAGCTGAGTAAACAGTGCTGATTGCTCTTCTCCTGGCAAACCTTGGGATAGCTGCTGGATTCCTTCAGGGAGGAGCACAGTCTTTCCCAAAAATTGACTCTCCCACCCCACTGGCTCTCAGGAGGGCAGAGACTCCACCCCTGGCTCCAGGACTCACTGTGGGTGTAGAGCAAGCCAAGCCCTTCCCTGGGCCACCTTCCCAACCCCAGTGACTCAAGGTGTGTCTGATCCCTCTGTCCACGGATGTTTTTGCAGAGTCAGCAAAACAAGGAGCTTTCCCCAGAGCCTCCCAAGTGTGACACAAAAACAGGGACAGAGATCCAGCCAGGGAGTTGGACTGCTCAGACAGAGCTTGGATAAAACTCACACCTCAAACTGGGCTGCCCTGGGCTTGGAGCAAGCCCAGGAGGCCACGGAGCTGCTCCAAGGGCTGGAGCCAGGCTGGGAGAGCTGGGGGTGCTCACCTGGAGAACAGAAGGCTCCAGGGACACCTCAGAGCCCCTTCCAGGGCCTAAAGGGGCTCCAGGAGAGCTGGAGAGGGACTGGGGACAAGGGATGGAGGGACAGGACACAGGGAATGGCTCCCACTGCCAGAGGGCAGGGATGGATGGGATATTGGGCAGGAATTGTTCCCTGGCAGGGTGGGCAGGCCCTGGCACAGGGTGCCCAGAGCAGCTGGGGCTGCCCCTGGATCCCTGGCAGTGCCCAAGGCCAGGCTGGACATCGGGGCTTGGAGCAGCCTGGGACAGTGGGAGGTGTCCCTGCCATGGCAGGGGTGGGACTGGATGAGCTTTAAGGTCCCTTCCCACCCAAACCATTCTGTGATTCCATGAAAAGCTCACTCCTCACCTGCAAGGTGTGAAACAGCCCCATCATCCACCTGCACCCATCCATCCCCTGCTCCAATATTCCGTGCTGAAGGATGAGGCCTGAATTCCCTCTGCATCCCCCCAGCACCAGCTCCAACACAACCCAGGAGCCCCCAGCAGGGCCACACTCAGCTCCTGAGCTCCTTCCAGCTGCAGAAATTTCTCTGCAGCAACAAGTTCTTTTGGCAGGAACCTCCTGGAAAAGTCAGCTGGAGATTAACCAATTCCACAGTCAAATCCCACAGGAGTGCTGCCTCACCACTGCACAAACCCCCCTGATCCCAGCGGGAAATGACACCCAGCCACACCACTGAAATTAAGAATTATTTACTTTCCATCATCAGTTACTGCTGCAGCCTCGGGAAACCAGGAGAAACAGAGCCAGGACTTTCACACTCTGCTGGAAGTGGGAAGCTCACACAGCTGCCTAAGAGCAAATCCTTAATCCCTAGGAAAAGCAGGAAGTTCTTCAGGGCTGAGAGGAGATTTCCAGAGCAAGGAAATCATTGATGACAAACACCCCTCGGCTGCAGGGCACTGGGATTCCATCAGGGCTTGGGTCAGGAAATATAAACTATTAAATGAAGAGGTTGGAGTGGGGTTTCAATGTTTGTGTGGCCAACCCCTCTGGATCAGCTGAAAAAGCAGAGCAGATCCCAGGGTTTGGCAGCAACGCCCTGGGAGAAGGTTTTACAAGTTCCAAGGGCCCCAAAAAGGGAAATCATCACAGAAAAGCCAGACCCAGCCCCCTGGAGCATCCCTCAACCTCATGGTGAGCTAAGAGCTCAGGAAAATGCCAAAATTCTGTCCTTAGGTATTGGTGGAGCATTTGGGAGTTGGATTCCTGTGGATTCAAGCCTTGACACTGAGATTCCTCAAGCCCTGTGACAGCCACAGTGTAGTGGTGGCTTGGGCTGGGAGGGCAGGGTAGCACTGGATAAGAGCCCAAATGAAGCTGGGTTGTAATGGGAATAAAGCTGAATTATAACCAGGATAAAAGTGAATTACACCCAGAATGAAGCTGAATTATAGCCAAAGTATAGGATGAATTATAACCAGAATAATGCCAAATTGTACCCAGAATGAGACTGAATTATAACCGGAAGGAAGCCAAATTATAACCCAAATAAAGCTAAATTACACCTGAAGATTAATTACTGCCAGAATAAAGCTGAATTATAACCAAAGTATAAACTGAATTATAACCAGAATAATGCCAAATTATACCCAGGATAAAGCCAAATTATATCCAGAAAAAAAGGCCAATTTATGACTAAAACAATGCTGAATTACATACATAATAAGGATTAATTATAACCAAAATAAAGGCAAACTATAACCAGGATACAGCAGAATTAGACACACAATAACACTGAATTACAACCAACACAAAGCCAAGTTATCACCAAACAAAAGCCAAATTACACCGATTCATAACCAAAGCAAAGGTGAATTGCAACCAAAGAAAAGCCGAATTATAACCAGAATAATGTACAATTATAACCAAAATCACACGGGATCCCACCAGGATAACGCTGATTTATAACCAAAACAAGGCTGTGCCGCTGCTGGCCCAGGGCAGGCCCCGGGAACCGGGGAGGTTCGGGGGGTCCGGGGGGGGGTCCGGGCCCCTCAGGGAGTGTGGGGGTGTTTGGGGGGGCCCGTCCCCCCTCAGCGGGACCCCCGTGCCCCGCGCCCACGCGGGCCGTCACCTCGCAGCTGAACTCCATCTCGGCGTCCATGGTGGCGATGCGCACGGTGAAGGTCTTGGGCTGTTTGCGTTTGAGGGAGCTGAAGCTCATGCGGGACGCGATGGCCCCGGCCATGGCGGCGCGGCGCGGTCAGCGCGGCGGCGGCGCCATGGCGGCCTGGCCCCGCCCCTCCGCCGCGCCATTGGCCGCTCCACGCGCTGTGCCCGCCCCCCCAGCGCTCCACAGCCAATAGAAAGATCTGTGGTGGAGAGGCGGGAGCACAGACAACTGTGATTGGGTAGAAAGGACGTCACTCAAGAGAAGGAGCGGGGTGAGGCGGGGCCATTCGGCGAGGTGTGAGGCGGCCATAGGGCGTGACGGTGCCGCCCCCTGGCGGCGGGCGGAGCGCGCTGCAGGCGCGAGCGTGGGAGGGGCGGGCACCGGGACCTGGCGTGGGGACAGGGGGACACGGGGATATGGGGACACGGGGACACGGGGACAGGGGGACACGGGGACAGGGGGACACGGGGACACGGAGACAGGGGGACACGGGGACAGGGGGACACGGGGACAGGGGGACACGGGGGACATGGGGACACGGGGACACGGGGACACGGGGACACGGGGACAGGGGGACACGGGGACATGGGGACACGGGGACACGGGGACACGGGGACAGGGGGACACGGGGGACAGGGGGACACGAGGACACGGAGACAGGGGGACACGGGGACAGGGGGACAGGGGGACACGGAGACAGGGGGACACGAGGACACGGAGACAGGGGGACACGGGGACAGGGGGACACGGGGACAGGGGGACAGGGGGACACGGGGACACGGGGACACGGGGAGAGGGGGACACGGGGACAGGGGGACAGGGGACACGGGGACAGGGAGACACGGGGACAGGGGGACACGGGGACACGGGGACAGGGGGACACGGGGACACGGGGACACGGGACATGGGGACACGGGGACAGGGGGACACGGGGACAGGGGGACAAGGGGACACGGGGGACACGGGGACAGGGGGACACGGGGACGGGGGACACGGAGACAGGGGGACACGGGGACACGGGGACACGGGGACACGGAGACAGGGGGACAGGGGGACACGGGGACAGGGGGACACGGAGACAGGGGGACACGGGGACACGGGGACAGGGGGACACGAGGACAGGGGGACACGGGGACACGGGGACACGGGGGACACGGAGACAGGGGGACACGGGGACAGGGGGACACGGGGACAGGGGGACACGGAGACAGGGGGACACGGGAACACGGGGACACGGAGACAGGGGGACACGGGGACACGGAGACAGGGGGACACGAGGACACGGAGACAGGGGGACACGGGGACACGGAGACAGGGGGACAGGGGGACACGGGGACACGGAGACAGGGGGACAGGGGGACACGGGGACAGGGGGACACGGGGACAGGGGGACACGGGGACATGGGGACACGGGGACAGGGGGACACGGGGACAGGGGGACAGGGGGACAGGGGGACACGGGGACACGGGGAGAGGGGGACACGGAGACAGGGGGACACGGGGACAGGGGGACACAGGGACACGGAGACAGGGAGACATGGGGACAAGGGGACACGGGACATGGGGACACGGGGACATGGGGACACGGGGACACGGGGACACGGGGACAGGGGGACACGGGGGACAGGGGGACACGAGGACACGGAGACAGGGGGACACGGGGACAGGGGGACAGGGGGACACGGAGACAGGGGGACACGAGGACACGGAGACAGGGGGACACGGGGACAGGGGGATACGGGGACAGGGGGACAGGGGGACAGGGGGACACGGGGACACGGGGGACAGAGGGACAGGGGGACACGGGAACACGGGGGACACGGGGACAGGGGGACACGGGGACACGGGGACAGGGGGACACGGGGACAGGGGGACACGGGGACAGGGGGACAAGGGGACACGGGGGACAGAGGGACAGGGGGACACGGGAACACGGGGGACACGGGGACAGGGGGACACGGGGGACAGGGGGACACGAGGACACGGAGACAGGGGGACACGGGGACAGGGGGACACGGGGACAGGGGGACACGGGGACACGGGGACAGGGGGACACGGGGACAGAGGGACACGGGGACAGGGGGACACGGGGGACACGGGGACAGGGGGACACGGGGACACGGGGACAGGGGAACAGGGGGACACGGGGACACGGGGGACACTGGGGACAGGGGAACATGGGGACACGGGGACATCAGGACATGGGGACACGGGAGGCCGGGAGGGTGTCAGGGGACCCTGGTGTGTCCGGGATCCCCGGGGTCAGTGGAGTGTCCGGGGTCTGTGGGGGGTCCCCGGGATGTCTGGGATCCATGAAGGGTCAGGAGTCCGTGGGGTGTCAGGGATCCCTGTGATGTGCGGGGTTTGTGGGTCCCTGAGGTCCTTGGGGTGACCCCGTGTCGCGGGTGTCCGCAGTGCCGTGGGTGTCCCCGCAGGACGGGGCTCCCCGGGTGACACGGGACACGCGGTGCTGTCCCCTCGGTGGCTCCCGGGGGGACCCGGCTGTCCGGGCTCGTGGGTGGGGGCAGAGACTGGGACCAGAGCCCGGGGCGGGCGGGGACACGGGGCAGGACCGGGAGTGGGACTGGGATTGGGATTGGGACTGGGACTGGGACCAGCGCGGGGCAACGGGACGGGACTGGCTCAAATACCGGGACACGGGACGGGACTGGGAGCAGAACCAGCTGCGGTATCGGAACCGGGACCGTCACTGGGATGATGGGACCGGGACTGGGACCCGCCACCAGGGCAAGGGGACGGGACCACGACCCGGATCGGTGTGGGATAGCAGGCTGAGAGCTGGGACGAGCACGGGGGAACGAAACAGAAACTGGGACCCGCTCAGAGCTCCTGGGACGGAAACGGAGCTCAGCACGGGAATAACGGGAAGGACTGGGATCAGTTCGGGGTAACTGGGACGGGAACTGGGACCAGCGAGGGAATAACGGGAGGGACTGGGATCAGTTCGGGGTAACTGGGACGGGAACTGGGACCAGCGCGGGAATAACGGGAGGGAGTGGGATCAGTTCAGGGTTACTGGGACAGGAACTGGGACCAGCACGGGGACTACGGGGTGAGAATTAGGGCGGAGGGGTTGAGGGATACCGGGACGGAAACTGGGACCTTCACCGGGATAACGAGACGAGGACTGGGACCAGTTCGGAGTTACTGGGATAAGAACTGAGACCAGTTCAGGGTTACTGGAACAGAAACCGGGACCAGCACAGGGGGGCGGGGCGGACCTGAATCCAGCAGGAGCAGGAGGGGGAAGGGAGCAGAGGGAGCCGAGAACCTCCCCGACACCCCCGGGGGGACCCAGGCGTCCGGGAGAGGCCCCCGCCCCCGCAGAGGGAAGAACGGCGCCTCTGTCCCCGCGGGGACAATGGGGACATTGACGGGGATCCCCCGCTGCCCCCGCAGGACCCCCCATGGCAGAAAGCGATGACCCTGCCCGCCGGGACCCCGCCCCCGCTGGCCCCCGCACCCAGGTGGGCGAAGGGGGTGGGGGACATTAGGGGGAAACTGGGGGGCTATGGGGGTTGTAGGGCTTGGGGACGGAGGGTTGGGGAACTTTGGGCACCCGAGGAAGCTCGAGGGGGGCATGTGGAGCACTGGGGTGTACGCGGGAGCCCAAGACCCCATAGGGACTTATGGGGCACGAGGGGGGAGCTCTGGGCAGCTGCGGGGGCATTGTGGGGTACAAAGGTAAATTGGGGTGGGAGGGCTGGTAGACACCCTGGCGGCCTGGGGGGGCTGCAGGGGTGCTGGGGGGGCTTTCCTTGGCCCCTCGCCGTGGGTGACACCCCCTGCCCAGCCCTGCCGGCCCGTGCCGAGGGTCCACGCCTTTGGAAAGGGGGAGCAGGCGCTGCGGAGGGACCCCCGCACGCCCCCCGCCATGCAGGGCTGGCTGCACAAGCAGGTGAGGCAGGGGGCTCGGGGAGGGCTGGCGAGGGGGCTCAGGGGCTGTGTTGGGTTTGAGGTGCGGGATTCCGGGAGGTTTGTGGGTTTTGGAGGGATCTGGGGCGGTGGGGAGGGGCTGGAGGGTTGGGAGGGTCTGGAGTGTCAGGGGGTCATGGGGGTGGATATGGGGATTAGGGGGGAAATCAGAGGGAGATGGGGGGAGGGGCGGTTCAGTGGGTGGTGAGGGAGGGTTATGGGGTTTGGGAAGATCAGAGACACTCGGTCGGACCGGGCAGTGTGGGTGGTTATGGGGATGGAAGAGGGGTTATGGGGTTTGGGGGGCATGGCAGGGAGTCCTGTGGGGTTGAGGAGGTTGGGGGGCATCGGGAGGGACTGAGGGGTCTGTGGGGTCAGCACAGGGTCCCGTGGGGGGATGGGCTGTGGGGGCTCAGCCCCCGTTCCCCCCCCCTCCGCTTCTCAGGACAGCTCGGGGCTGCGGCTCTGGAAGCGCCGCTGGTTTGTACTGGTGGATCTCTGCCTCTACTACTACCGGGGTGAGGGGGGCAAGGGCGTCTGGAGACACCCGGAGGGCGTGGGGACCTGAGGGTGAGGGGACTTGGGTGACCTGGCGTCCCTGGGGGGTCAGGTCAGTGATCTCGGGGTGTCCCTGGGTCACTGAGGGTCCCCGCGGGGCTCAGGGTTCCCGGGATGTTGGGCAGTCCTTGGAGAACCAGAATCCCGGGGGACTGGGGGGTCCCTGGGGTGTTGGAGGTCCCTGGGGCGGTCAGGCATCCCCCGGGGATTGGGGGTCTCTGGAGCGTTGGGAATTCCTGGCGATTGGGTGTCTCTGGATGGATCAGGGATTCTGGCAGGATCGGGGGTCCCTGAGGCACTGGAGGTCCCCGGGGACTTGAAGAGGTCCTTGGTGGGTTTCTAAGGTCTGAGGGGCCCGAGAAGGTTTGGGGGCATCCGATGGGACTCAGAGGAGGTCCCCGGCATCCCCGCGATGGGACTGGAGATCTCGGGGTGCAGATGGTGCCTCTGGTGCCCTCCATGGTGACCCTCCTCTCCCCCCAGACAGCAGCGAGCAGCAAGTGCGGGGCGGCCTCCCCCTGCCGGGCTACGAGATCCGCGTCCTGCCCCCCGCCCCCCGCGCCCCCCGAGCCCCCCGGTTCCTCTTCACGGTCAGCCCCGGCTCCCTGGATCCCCGGATCCGGGGGTGCCCTGGCGGGGAGGGACGGGACCGGGACGCCTGAGCCTGATTTACCAAGGATCCCCCATTCCCAGGCTGAGCATCCCGGGATGCGGACGTACTGCCTGGGGGCTGAGACCGCCGAGGAGCTGCAGGCCTGGGTGTGCGCCCTGCGCCGGGGGGCATCGCCCCTGCCCGGGTGAGCGGGGAACGGGGGGCACCGGGAACCGGGGCCCACGGGGAGGGCACAAAGAGGGCCGGGGATTCGAGGGGTTTGGGGGATCCCAGGCGGCAGGAGGAGGTTGGGCAGTTTGGGGAGGGAGAGAGGGGGTTGGAGGAATCCGGGGAAGGGGTCACAGAGGGTTTGTGAGGGGTCACAGAGCGTTTGGCGGGGTCTTGGGGTCAGTTAACCCTTTAACTCCTGTTTTCTCCCCCTTTCCCAGCTCCAGCCGCTCCCTGTCCCAGCAGACACTCCGGGAACCCCGGGGTGCGGATCCTCCCTCGCCCCCATTGCCCACGCACTCCCCAGGTGAAGGGTTCGGGGGCCCACCCGTGCCCCATCCTTGCTACCCCCCAGTTCCCCCACTGCCCCACACCGAGGTGAGATCTGGGGGGAGTGCGGGGGGGAGAATCTGGAACGGCTACTGAATAGGGGAAAACATGAGGCGGGCGAGTACTGGGGTGATTGTTGCAGATCTGTGTGCTGAGGGGGGTTATGGGGCAGAGCGGGGGGACTGAGATGTCGGAGGGGGTTATGGGGCAAAATGGGGGGGCTGTGGGGCAGGAGGAACTGTGGGGCAGAGGAGGGGCCATCGGCCTAGTGGGGGGTCTCTGGGGCAGAGAGAAGAGGCAATGGGGCAGGAGCGGCTCTGGGGACGCCGCGGGTCCGGTCGGAGCAGCGCTCCCTGTGCCCTCCCTCAGGTGCCCCCAGCCCACGAGGAGCTCCCGGCGCGGGGATGTCCCCCCAGGGCCGGGGACACGCCGGAGGGGCCGCGGGGACCCCCCGAGCCCGCGCCCGCAGGTGAGCCCCGGCCACGCCCCGGCCACGCCCCGGCCACGCCCATCTGTCGCGCGCCCCCGCCCATTCTGACCCCGCCCCCTCAGGGAGGAGCCCGAGGAAGCCCCGCCCCCCTGGAGCCGCGCCGCAGCCCCCGCCGGAGCGAGCCAGCGGGACCAATCAGCCACCGGCCCCTCCAGCCGCCTCTTCTGATTGGCTTTCGAGCGCCGCCGGGCCCGCGGGCACCGCCCCCGCGCCGCCGTCCAATGAGGCGTCGCGGTGGCGGTGGGCGGGGGCGGGTGGGCGTGGCCGGGCGCTCGAAGGTGTGGGCGGGCGGCCAATCAGAATCACGCTGCTGCAGGCCAGCTTCTGAGGGGGCGTGGCCGGGCCGAGGGGGCGGGGCCCGGTGGGCACGCGCGGCGCGCGGCCCCGTCCCGGTGCGGAAGATGGCGGCGGGAGCGCGCGGCGGGAGCGCGGCGCTGCGGCGGCTGCGGGGCGGGGGCGCGGGCGCGGCCCCGCGGGGCGCGCGGTGAGTGGGGGACCCCCGGGCGGGGACCCCTGGAACCCCCGCCCTGAGAGCCCCCGCGGCATCCCCGGATCCCTCATCCTCCCCGGACCCTGCGTACACCCCGCATCTCCCCCGCAGGGGACACCCCGCATCCTTCCCCCGGACCCTGCGGCTCCCCCGGACCCCGCATCCCCCCTGCTCCCCGCATTCCCCGGGGCGGAGACCCCCACCTCTGAGCCCTTGAGGCCCAGATCTCCCCCGCTCGTCTCATCCCCCGGGCGGGGACCCCCGCACCCCGCTCCCCTGAGCCCTCCCATTTCCCCCCCGGACCCCGCATTCCCCCCGGACTGCGCATCCCCCCGGGCCGGGATCCCCGTATCCCCTCTCCGGAGACCCCTGATCCCCACTCTGTCCCCCGCATCCCTCCCGCTCCCCGTATGGCTCTGGGAGGGGACCTCCGCACCCCGCTCCCCTGGGCTTCCCAATCTTCCCCCCGGACCCCGCATCCTCCCCGGACTCCGGACCCTGCTTCTCCCGGGTTGGGACATCCACACCCCGCTACCCTGATCCCCCCCTGGACCCTTCATCCCCTCCGGACCCCGCATCCCCCCGCTTCCCGCATCCCCCCGGGTGGGGACCCCGCATCTCCCACCCCCGAGCCCCCTGAGCCCTCCCGGACCCCGCGGCCCTCCCGGAGCCCGGGGGCGGCCCCCAGAGTGGCCCCACGGTCGTTGCCTCGCTGGGGACAAAGGTCTGGCCGCAGCTCGGAGCCGGAGCCGAGGGGCCCCGTTCCCCCCCCCGCCACTGTGCTGGGGGGGGGAGCCCGACCTTCTCCGGGGCACCGGAGCCACCCCCGGGGCTGGGGGGAACACGCTGGGGGGCTGCTCCCATCGCCCCATGTCCCTTGCCCGTGAAAGGGGCACTGGGGCAGCCCCTGGGTTGGGGATCCCGTGCGGGGGTGCCCCCATTGCCCCATGTCCCCTTGCCCGGGTCACCGTCACCGCAGTGGCCATTGGGGCTGAGGGGGCTCCCATGGGGGCTGCCCCCCTTGTCCCACAGCCCCACACCTGTGTCCTTGCTCTGTTGGGCAGCACGGCCAAAACCCCTCTGGGTTCAGGGGGACAGACTGGACCTGGGGACAGAGCCAGCCCAGAGCTGGGACAGGGCTCCCGGTATGAACCGAGTGGAATCCATTGAAGTCCCTGGGAGAGGGGATCCCTGGGAGCCGGACAACGGAGGCAGCTGTCCCCAGGACTGGCAGTGGGGCCTCTGGATCCTGTTTTGCCATCCAGCCTGGTCATTCCTGGTCATTCCTGGTCATTCCCAGTGTCTCCCCTGCCCCGCTGTCCCACAGGGGGTACTCCAGGGAGGCCGAGGGAAGCTGGTTCCGCTCCCTCTTCGTGCACAAGGTGGATCCCCGCAAGGACGCGCATTCCAACCTCCTCTCCAAGAAGGAGACCAGCAACCTCTACAAGATCCAGTGTGAGTGCTGCTGCCGGGAGGAAGGCAGGCACGGATGGGGTGTGCCCCTCATCCATTGGAACCCCCATTCCCGGATCCTTCTCCCCTTCCCAGCCCCTCTCTCCTGTCCCTGCAGTTCACAATGTGAAGCCGGAATGCCTGGAAGCCTACAACAAGCTGACGTGAGCACTCTGAGGGGGCTTCCCAGCACCCCAGCGGGATGTTCTGGAATGAGAGGGGTGGGAGAGCTCGTGCAGAGCTCCTGAGTGAATCAGTGTCCCTGATCTGTGCCTCAGTTTCCCTCCCTGTGAAATGGATGCATCCCCCAGGCTGCACCAGATCCTGTTTGGGCAAACCCTGGGAGAGCAAAGAGGAGCACTGGGAGGGTTTTGGGGTGCTGCCACCCACCCCACTGCCCCCTTCTGTGCCCCCACAGAGAGGAGGTGCTGCCCAAGCTCCACTCAGACCCCGACTACCCCTGTGACCTGGTGGGCAACTGGAACACGTGGTATGGCGAGCAGGACCAGGCAGGTGAGGGCAGGCAGCAACTCCTGGAATGTGGCAGACATTTGTGCCTCTGCTGCCAAAGGCAGAGATTTTGGTGGGATTTTGG
The DNA here is from genome assembly GCF_030490865.1 of Poecile atricapillus. Lineage (NCBI taxonomy): Eukaryota > Metazoa > Chordata > Aves > Passeriformes > Paridae > Poecile > Poecile atricapillus. The sequence continues at coordinate 12,459,509 of NC_081264.1, read as the reverse complement.
GGTGCTGCTCCCCTTCCCCACCCCAAAACCCTCTTTGTAGTGCACCTGTGGCGCTTCTCGGGCGGGTACCCGGCGCTCATGGACTGCATGAACAAGCTCAGGCAGAACAAGGTACCACCAGCGGGGTGGGGGCGAGACCCCTGTGCCCAACACCCCCGGCCCGCCCCGAAACCCCCGGCTGGGGCTGTCCCCAGGAGTACCTGGACTTCCGCAAGGAGAGGAGCCGGATGCTGCTGTCCCGCAGGAACCAGCTGCTCCTGGAATTCAGCTTCTGGAATGAGCCCCAGCCCCGCCAGGGACCAAACATCTATGAGCTGAGGACCTACAAGCTGAAGGTGGGGATCAGCCTGTGCCTCATAGGGGGTCTTCAGGCTGACATACCCCAGGTTTTGGGGGAACCCCCCCAAAATTCCTCCTTCCTGGATGAGGAGACTCCAAGCCAGGTGAGCAGGGGGCTTCTGACTGGTTTTTACCCCCCTGTTTCCAGCCAGGGACCATGATCGAGTGGGGCAACAATTGGTAAGCCACTGGTTTCCCAGCATGGAGGGATCCAAGGTGGGAAAAGCTTCCTCTGGAGAAGGGGGGACCCCTGGGGGGGCAGGCCCCCCATGTGTCCCCTGCTTTGTGCAGGGCTCGGGCCATTAAGTACCGCCAGGAGAACCAGGAGGCAGTCGGGGGGTTCTTCTCCCAGATCGGGGAGCTCTATGTGGTGCATCACCTCTGGGGTAAGGGGTGTCACCCCTGGGGGACCCCCGGCCTGGGGGCTGGGCTGGGGGGCTCAGGGTGCCAGCCCCATCCTCTCCCCACAGCCTACAGGAATCTGCAGTCCCGGGAGGAGACGAGGAATGCGGCCTGGAGGAAGAGGGGCTGGGATGAGAATGTTTATTACACTGGTGAGTGGGACCCCCACCCGCTTTGGGGACCCCCTGCCTGTGCTGGGGACCCCCTGCCCTCACCTCTCTCTCCTTTCCTTCCCCAGTCCCGCTGATCCGGACCATGGAATCACGGATAATGATTCCCCTGAAGATCTCCCCCCTGCAGTGATTGGGGGCCCCCGGACTCCCCGCCCTGCCCTGGCCCTGCTGGGGAAGGGCTGGGGAGGTTCTGCTCCCTCTGGCTCCCAGCTCTCTCCCCCATCCCATTTTGGGGTGCCCTGGGGGATTGAGAGCAGAGAGGGGAAGATGGGAGCCCCCCATCCTGCGGTGGGTCCCCAGGATGGTGCTGCTGGGGGGGCTGGGCAGGCTGTAGAGGGGCCTTAATTGCTCCTGATGAGCCCAGCCGGTGCCTTTGCTGCCAATTAAATATTTAATATGCTAAAGCCTGGACCCCTCTCGGGGTGGGGAGGGCACTACTGGGGGTGCTTGGTGTGACCCCCAGGCTGGTGCCACCCATGGGTCTGCCCTGCCCCACGTGCTGGATGCTTCCTGCACCATAGGATCTCCACCCATGGGTGCTGTGATATACTGAGGGACTCCCCAAAACCCCAGTGTACCCCCAGTGCTATTGGGGCCCCCTTGACAAACCCATGGATACCCCCAAGTGCCATCAGGGACCCCGTCCGATGTCTCTGGATCCCCCAGTACCACTGGGCACCCCAGGCCAGGGCCCAACCCAGCCCATGGATACCCCCCCATGCTGTTGGGGACCTCATCCCAAGCCCCTGAAACCCTCCAGTGGTACAGTGAACACCATCCCATGACCCTCCAAGCCTATGGATGCTCCCAGGGCCCCTTGGGACCTCTTGCCATGCCTTTTCGAGCCCACAGATCTCCCCGGTACCACCGGAGACACCATCTCAAGGCCCCCCCAAGCCCATGGATCCTCCCACCATCATCAATGACTCCATCCTGTGTCCCTCCCAAGCCCCTGTGTGCCCCCCACCCCATTGGGGATCCCTCAGTGCCATCAGGGACCCCATCTCATGCCCCCTCCGACCAATGGATACCCCCAGTGTCACTGGGGACCCCATCCCAAGCCCATGGACACCCATCAGTGCTTCTGGGACCCCTAACCAAGCTCCCCCTATTCCTGTGGGTGCCTTTCTGTACCAGGAGCCCCCCACATCCCACCAGTGCCCCCAGTGTGGTCTCACCCCCAGGGTTGCCCTTCCCCTCCCGCCCCCTTTGATTAAGCCACGCCCCCTTCGCGCTGGCCACGCCCCCCGCAGAAGCCACGCCCCCCCTGCTGGGTCCTCCAGGGTGTGGGATCCGCTAGGGGGCGGCCGTGGCAGTGGCAGCCTCGCCGCCGCTCCGCGCCGCGCTTTGTTGTCCCGTGACGTCACTTCCGGGAGGCGCGGAAGCGAGGGCGCGGTGAGTGCCGGGGGTGAGGCGGGACCCCGGGAGGGGATGGAGGAGGCAGCCCCGGGCCCCTGGGGAGGGACGGAGGGTCCGTGGCCGCTGTGCTAGGGGCTCAGTAGGAGTGGAGGGTCCTGGTCTGGAGGGGGGAAGGCTCCGTGCTGGGGGGTAGGGGGAGCTCTGAGGCCTCGGGCCCTGTATGCTGGGGTTTGGGGGGCTCTGGAGGAGCGGGGAGTCCCCAGCGTGAGGGTCTGGGGGGTCTCTGAAGGAGTGAAGGGTTCTGGGCCCGATGTGCTGGGCTCTGGGAGATCTGGAGAGGTGCAGGGTCCCGGATCCGGGGGGCTCGGAGGAGCGGACAGCCCGGGATAGATGTGGGGGGATCTGGGGTGCTCTGGAGGAGCGAAGGGTCCCGGATCTGTGGGTCTGGGGGCTGCGGTGAGGCAGAAGCCGCAATCCCGCTGTGCTGGAGCCTGGGGGCTCAGGGGCAGTGCAGCCCCCGAGGCCGGGAGGGACTGAGCGCTCGGGCCGGGGTCCCAAGGGAGCTCAGCGGGTGCGGGGGGTCCGGGGGGGCTGTGCTGGAGCGGAGACCCCGGGCCCGCTGGGCTGGGGGGGCTCAGAGCTGGGCTTGGGGGGCTGGGAGGGAGTGGGAGGTGCAGGATGGAGGGAGGCACGGGGGACACTGCAGGACTGGTGGGGGGAGCCCCAATCCGAGCAGGTTTGGCCCCCACGGACTCCCCCTGTGCCCCTCCCCAGCCCTGCCGGCAGCACCATGTCCTCCGAGTCCAGCAAGAAGAGGAAGCCCAAGGTGATCCGCACAGACGGGGTCCCAGCCGAGGGCAAGCGGGGCAAGGGCGACACAGACCAGGTACAGACCTGCCCAGGGACCCTCCCACACCCCTCTGTGCTGGCCTGGCTTTCCCTGCTGGAAAACAGTGCCCAGAGAAGCTGTGGCTGCCCCGTCCTGGCAGTGTCCAAGGCCAGGTTGGACGGGGCTTGCAGAAAACTGGGACAGTGGAAGATGTCCCTGCCCATGGGACTGGATGGGCTTTAAAGTCCCTTCCCACCCAATCCATTCTGGAATTCCATGAATTGTGAGACCCTCAGCTTCCAATGCCTCTTAAAGTCCTGCTGTGAATTCCTAAACCTGCTTCCATCTCTTTCAGGAGACACAAACACTCCTCTGGAGAGTAAGCACAAAGCTGGAAGATCCCTCAGGGATTTGCATGGTGCCTTCAAAGCCTCCCGTGAGCAGCAGGATAGTGTAGGATCAGCCAGAGCGGGGAGTGGGGAGGAGGAATCACCTTTCTGGTCTATCTTCTGTGGTCATGTAGATCATGGAATATCCTGAGTTGGAAGGGATCCACAAGGATCCTCCTGTCTGACTCCTGGCCCTGCACAGGACACCTCAACGGCGTCAGTTCAAATTCACAATAAAAGCCAGCCTGAAATTGCCAGGTGTTTTAGTGACTGGTGGGTTTGGGGTTGTTGGAATGAGTCCTCTCCCTGTGTAAAGCCATGGGATTCATGGGCAGAGCCAGAAATGGCAGCTTGTCCCCCAGAGCCCTTTCCAGAGGGAGGGATGAGCCACGGGAGGTGTTTCTGCCTTGGCAGGATGTCAGGTACTACAGCGAGGAGAGCGAGGTGGATCTGCGCGACCCCATCAAGGACTACGAGCTCTACAGGGAGACCTGCCAGGAGCTCCAGAGGCTCATGGCAGAGATCCAGGAGCTGAAGAGCCGGGGCATCAAGGAAAACGTGAGGAAAGGCCTCCATGTGTGGTGTAACGTGTTTGTCGTTTGGTGTTTCCCCGTTAATCCCAGAGGAAAGGCAGCAGGAGCTGTGATGTCTCCTGGGCAGAGTCAGGGAGAGGGAGCAGCCTCTCTTTCCCAAGCTGCTGGGGAGGGAATTGAGCCCCTGGAAATGGAACAGCTTCCCTTGTCCAAGGCTGCTGGGGCAGGGAATTGAGCTCTGGAAATGGAACATTTCCCTTGTCTTGGGCTCCTGGAGCAGGGTTTTTACTCTGGAAATAGAATAGCCTCCGTTGTCCCAGGCTCCTGGGACATGTCAGGTGCTTCAGGCTGAACCACCTCTGTTCCTACTGCTGAGGAAAATGACTGGAGTGATTCTTGGAGGGGCCTGGACCCCAGTTATTCCCAGCAGTGCCCTGTGATGTGGCAGCAGGAGGCTCCCTCAGAACCCCAGTGCCATAAATGTGCCCCCATGGCAAAGCGTGGAGCCCCTTTTGTGGCAGGAATTCCCTGCAAAGATGGTGCCAGCCATCCCTCCTGCTTCCAACCCCTCTCCTGCCCCTCAGGCCTCCGAGATCGACGAGCGGCGCGTCCAGAGCTGCGTCCACTTCATGACCCTGAAGAAGCTGAACCGCCTGGCTCACATCCGGCTGAAGAAGGGCAGGGACCAGACCCACGAGGTACCCAGGAGGGGCTGGGAGTGAGGAATGCAGCTTGGCATTTAGTGGGGTCAGAGATGGGGGGAGTCCTGCCTGTTCTGTGTGTGTGCTGTGAGGAGTTACCCCTCAGCCAGGTTGTGGGGTTTGAGTTGAGGGATTGTTGGGAGGCTCCGATCCTGATGGACTTCTGCTGATGCAGGGCAGCTGTAATTATGTAAATAATGAAGGAGCAGTCTCTGCTTTTTGTCTCATGTATAGTGGGAGGTCAGAAAACTCTGTTTTGAGGGTCTGGGACTGTGCAGGTGTATAAATGGGTGGATGATTGGCCTGGAGGCTCTATACCCAGAGTTCCCAGAGAGGGGACTCTGTGTGCCCCAGCAAATGAGCCCTGTCCTGTGCCTTGGCTTTGAAATGTACTGGAAAGAGCAGGATCAGTCTCATGTCACAATCCTTTGCTTCTCCAGCCCTTAAAAATGTCATTCTTCCCCCCCCAAATTGTTGCATACCCCAAAACCTGCTGTCCCAAGCTGATGTAGTGATGGGGTGTTGGTGACACCTTTGGGGTGTCTTTCCTTCTCCATCCCTGCTCTGTGTCCGTGTTTCAGGCGAAGCAGAAGGTGGATGCCTATCACCTGCAGCTCCAGAACCTGCTCTACGAGGTGATGCACCTGCAGAAAGAGATCACCAAGTGCCTGGAGTTCAAGTGAGTGTGGCCAGGGAGCAGAGGGAGTACTGGTGTGTCTGGGAGGGGTGGGTGATTCCCGTGTTTGGGAGCTCTTCCCACGTTCCCCTAGTTCACTGTGGGAGCAGAGTGGGTGCTCCAGGTGTTCTGTAATCAGGGAATGGTTTGGGTGGGAATGCTCATCCAGTGCCACCCCCTGGCATGGCCAGGGACACCTCCCACTGTCCCAGGCTGCTCCAAGCTGTCCAACCTGGCCTTGGGCACTGCCAGGGATCCAGGGGCAGCCCCAGCTGCTCTGGGCACCCTGTGCCAGGGCCTGCCCACCCTGCCAAGGAACAATTCCTGTCCAATATCCCATCCATCCCTGCCCTCTGGCTATTGGAATCCACTTCCTCTTGTCCTGTCACTCCAGGCTTTTATCCAGAGTTTCTTTCCAGCTCTCCAGGAGCCCCCTTAGGCACAGACAGTGGAGAAGAGTTCAGCTCACTGATGGTGGTGGCTCAGGAGCAGAGGGGAATTGGGGCAGGAAGCACCAGTGGGATGCTCTTCTGTGGGACACGTTGGGCACTTTTTCCTGGTCTGATCCATGTGTCCTGGCAGATCCAAACATGAGGAGATCGAGCTGGTGAGCCTGGAGGAGTTCTACAAAGAGGCCCCCCCTGAAATCAGCCGCCCTGCCATCACCCTGACCGAGCCCCACCAGCAGACCCTGGCCCGCCTGGACTGGGAGCTGGAGCAGCGCAAGAGGTGGGTCAGTGGTGTTCCCATCCACTCCCAGCTGGAGTTCTGGGTGCTCCAGGGATCTGGGCAGACACCCAGAGCTGCTGGGAGAGCCAGTGTAGGGATGAAGTTTTTCACAGCCTCTTGGATCAGTGTGGAACAGGCATTTATTGTGCGGCTGGCAGATTCCCTCTGTGCAGAGCTGGGCTTGCTGGGATCCTTGTTCCATAGGTCAGGGAGTTCTCTGCCACTGCCTGATGATCCAAGGAGAAAAGGGAGCCCATCCTGGCTGGAGCTGCTGCCATTCCATGCCATGGTGTGGAGCTGCCAACCATGGCACAGCCCCATGTCCTGCTGCTGGCGTCACTGCTGTCCCAGGGCTCAGCTGCTCCCTGACTCTTGCCCCCTGGGAAAAGCAAGCATGACACAGCATTCCTGTGTTTGGGTAACATCCAGGCAGTGTCCAGGAACACCTTCTGGAAAGATCAGTTGGAACATGCTGGTTGGTGCTGCCTGAGGGCAGCTCAGCAGGGCAGACAGTGAGAGGTGCTGGGTGCCTCCAACCCCTCATGCTTCATTTTTCCCAGATCCTTTCCCTAAAACTTGGCTGGAAGGCACAGCCAGGATCCTCCAGCTGGCTCTGCCTGTGGCACAAGAGGGTTGTGCTTAAAAATGATGATTGCAGACCTCATGGAGACCCTCAGCTGCACATTAAATTGCTGAGAAGCCTTGGAATTCCCAGTCCTCACTGTGGTGTCTAAGGAATGCTCTTGTCCATCTCCAGTCACTGCTGAGGTGGGATATGGCCTGTTCAGCTGCTCAGGAGCAGATGCCAGTGGTGCTTTGGGCATTTTCTGATGTTATTGGGGTTGTCCATGATTGATGTTGGTGTTTTCAGCTGTGCAACCCCATTGAATTGGCTTTGGATTCCTCTCCACCTTGTGTGAGGTGCCTCTGGAGTGGTTTCAGTAGCTCTATTTTGGGAAGATGTGTGAACACTGGAGCTCACTGGAGCATGTGTAGGAGCCTGTTGGGATGTGCATTCACACTCACAAATACAGTTTTGCTTGGAAACAATCCAAGTTCTGCACAGTCAGGTCTGTTCCCCCTTGGAGGACCCTTGTCCTGAGCAGGTCACTTCCACACCCAGATTCCCTGTTCCTGCTGGGAAAGGGCTTGCAGTCAACAGCAATAAGGAGATTTGCTGTGCTCTCCCTAAACACGAGTGCATCCAGGGCTCAGAGCATCGTGGTGGGCTTGCATTTTCCTGGGCTTTCTCTACTGAACCTTGTCTGTGTGACATGAAGTGACTCTGGAGATAGGAAGTGACAAAGTCTCTCAGGGAGCTTGGAGGGGTTGTGGCTGCTGGCAGCAGAGCTGCTGTGGGAGCAGATCTCCTGAGGGAAGATCCAGTTCCCCTCCATGGAGCACAGCACGAGGCTGAGCTTCACCTTTTCCTTGTTTGTTTTCCATCTCCAGTCAGTTCCTTCCTGCCTCCACTCGCCCGTGGCTTTAGGAGCTCTGTGTTTGCCTCGTGTCTGAGTTCTCCTGGTTCCCTGTGTCAGGGCAGGAATGCTGACAGGTTAATCCAGGGTGGGTGAATCTCAGCAGGTTTAGAGCTGTGGCTGTGGTGTGTGGCAGTGACAGAATTCCCACCCCTAGGCTGGCAGAGAAGTACAAGGAGTGTCTGACCAGCAAGGAGAAGATCCTGAAGGAGATCGAGGTGAAGAAGGAATATCTGAGCAGCCTCCAGCCTCGACTCAACAGCATCATGCAGGTACCTGAGCCCTGCAGGAGGTCACAGTCCGAGGGGCAGCTCCTGGGCTGCTTTGGGTTCTGAGATGTTTCATTCCCACTCGGGGTGGGCGAGGGGCAGATCCTGAGTCTCCTTCTTTATTTATGCGGCAATTCCTGCAGAGCTGCAGCTGCAGGAGCTGCTAAATGGGCCTTTCCCTGGAGAGCCCCACGCAGTTCCAGCCCCCTGTGACTGCCTTGGGAGGGAAGAACAGGAGGAGGAACTGGGTTATTTCCAGATCCAAAACTTTCCCAGCAGAGGCAGCTGCCAGCCCTTTCCTGGGACTCTCCATGTTTAACCCTGCACCACCGCTGCTGGGCTGGCTTCATCTCCTGTTCTCTCAGGGTGAGGAGGATGAGCTGTTCCCTTCCCAGTGATGAAGGCTCTTCCTGTCATTCCCCAGGCCTCCCTGCCTGTCCAGGAGTACCTGTTCATGCCCTTTGACCAGGCTCACAAGCAGTACGAGACCGCCCGGCACCTCCCGCCGCCTCTCTACGTCCTCTTCGTCCAAGCCAGCGCCTACGGACAGGCCTGTGGTGAGCACCGAGGGGCAATGCCCCCCACAGGCCACATTTCACTCCTGCCTGCAGCAATCACCACTTTTTGGGGATCTTTCCCTGCTGTCTGCTCTGCTGTTGGATTCTGCTGAGCGCAGAGCAGCGGGGTGGCCCCACGGCGCAGTGAGGCAGCAGCATTTGAAACCTTGTTTGCTCAGCTGCCTCGCTGGAAGAAGTGCTTGGGAAGCTCCCTTCCCACCCCTTCCCCCCTTCCCAAGGTCAGCAGGGATGTCCTTGCAGCCTGTGAGCTGTCACAACTTCCCCAGAGCTGTGACCCCCTGCCTTGTGCCACCTATGGGGGACCTCAGGCCTTGTAGAGGCCATTCCCACAGCTGACCTGGAAACCTTCATCCCCTCAGGAAGCTTTGTATTTTATGGGGATTTCTGGAGCCTCCCTGAGTTGGGAGAGATTTCCTGGATGAGATCAGGAATCCCACTGGCCTGTGCACACCTGTGCAGATGCAGCCATGGTGTCACCACTCCTCAGTCCCTGCTTGTCCCAGCCAGACCCCAACGTCTCTTGGCTCTTAATAAAGATTTGGCCCTTACGATTTCCAGGGAGAGTCCCTCAAAATCCAGCATTTTCCATCCTCTCACACCATCCTGCCCAGGAGATCCAGCTCAATGGTGGCCTCCCAGAACCTTCCAGGCTCTTCCCACTGGCCTTTTACTGGAGCTTCCTTCACCAGGAATCAGGAGGTTTTGGGGCAGGGCTGCTCTGCCCACTGTCTTTGCAGCAGGAATGGGGTTCCTAACACAGTTTTTCTGTCTCCTCTGAAGATAAGAAGCTGGTGGTGGCCATTGAAGGGAGTGTGGAGGAAGCCAAGGCCCTTTATAAGCCACCTGAGGACTCGCAGGGTGAGTTTTGGTGTTGCCCTGGGGACTTGTTCCTATGTGTCTGCAGCTCTTGGGATCCTGCTTTTGTTGGGAGAGGGGGTCAGGGGGAGCCATGGGCTTGGAAAAATCCCTGCTGGTGCTGCTGGTGGTGGGAGAGCTGAGCCCTGGGCAGTCCCTGCTGACACCCCTCTCTCTGTGCACAGATGATGAGAGCGATTCCGACGCAGAGGAGGAGCAAACCACGGTAAGGGACAGCTCTGTCCCCACTGGGTCCTCTCCCAGCACTGCATCAGGGGAGGTACTGGGAGAGCTGGGGCTGGGAACTGCCCCTTTACGCTGTGAGTGTGTGTGGAAGTGCAGCGATGTCAAATCCTGACCTTTCTTGGGAGGAGGGAGCTGCCATTTCCAGTTGGTGTCCCAAATGCAGGAGCAGCCAGGGTACAGAGCTGCTCCTCTCGTGTCCCATCCCGCCCTGCAGCTCTCCGGCTGGAGCTGCTCCACTTTGTATAAATAGCCTGAGGGCAGGGAGCTGGTGTCCAACAGGGAGGGATTCGTGTCCATCCTGTGCCAAAAGCATTCTCTGCACCAGGGCTTGTTCAGCACTCCTTGGAGGAAGTGTTTCTCCTACAGATAATTCCTGCTGGATGCTGAGGACAGGCTGGAGGTGCTGGTTGCTCCCAGCAGCAAAGCCTGAAGGGGCTCTGGGTCTCCACTCCCACCACCCAGCAGCAGAGCCAAGTGCATGGAGCTGTTCTGTGGGGAAGGGTAAAGGGAAGGGAGCAGATCTGGGGAAGGGGCTGGAGCCCCAGGAGCGGCTGAGGGAGCTGGGAAAGGGGCTCAGCCTGGAGAAAAGGAGGCTCAGGGGGCCCTTCTGGCTCTGCACAACTCCCTGCCAGGAGGGGACAGCCGGGGAGGGTCGGGCTCTGCTCCCAGGGAACAGGGACAGGAGGAGAGGAGAGTTTGCCAGAGGAGGATTTTGGGAAAATTCCCTCACTGAAAGAGCTGTCCAGCCTGGCACAGCTGCCCAGGGCAGGGGTGGATCCCCATCCCTGGAGGGATTGAACAGCCCTGTGGATGTGGCACTTGGGGACATGGGGCACTGGTGGCTTTGGCAGTGCTGCAGGAGCAGTTGGACTTGATGCTCTCAGAGGGCTTTTCAAACCCAAAGGATTCGGTGATTCTGGGTTCTGCCTCTTGCAGTGGGAAAGCTTTTGGGCCAGCAGGTCATTGGCTTTGTCTCCCAGGAGTGGAGACATTCCTTGGAGCTGAAGGAATGACAGGAACTGGAGCTGAGTGAGGGTTTCCTGCTCCTGTCCCTCCCCAGGGCAGCTGTGGCTGTGCTGCTGGGGGATTTTGGAACTGGACTGGAGGGAAAGAGCTGTGGGCTGGGGAGGTCCATGGGTTGGTGAGGAGCAGGAGAAGGCTCTGACAGCTGTTTTGCCCCCCCAGAAGCGGCGCAGGCCCACCCTGGGCGTGCAGCTGGATGACAAACGCAAGGAGATGCTGAAGAGACACCCCTTGTCAGTCACCCTCGACCTGAAGTGCAAAGGTGAGGGGCTCTGAGGTGTGCCAGCAGCTCAGGGACTGACCCCAGCAGCACCCTGGGGACCTTGGGGGGAGCTGAAAGTGTGGAGGGGTTTCTCTGAACTGGAGAAGGCACCAATGTCACCCCTTCTGTGTGGGCAGATGAGAACGTGCTTCACCTGACCTTCCACTACCTGATGAACCTCAACATCATGACAGTGAAAGCCAAGGTGACCACTGCCATGGAGATGACCACAGCCATCAGTGCTGGGTAAGGAGAGTGCTGTGGGCAGCAAGCCTGGAGCTCATCAGGCAGTGATTCCATGGGATCCAGGAGCCCTGCAGAGCCTGGAGCTCATCAGGCAGTGATTCCATGGGATCCAGGAGCCCTGCAGAGCCTGGAGCCCATCAGGCAGTGATTCCATGGGATCCAGGAGCCCTGCAGAGCCTGGAGCCCATCAGGCAGTGATTCCATGGGGTTTGGGAGCCCTGCAGAGCCTGGAGCTCATCAGGCAGTGATTCCATGGGGTTTGGGAGCCCTGCAGAGCCTGGAGCTCATCAGGCAGTGATTCCATGGGATCCAGGAGCCCTGCAGAGCCTGGAGCTCATCAGGCACTGATTCCATGGGGTTTGGGAGCCCTGCAGAGCCTGGAGCTCATCAGGCAGTGATTCCATGGGGTTTGGGAGCCCTGCAGAGCCTGGAGCTCATCAGGCAGTGATTCCATGGGATCCAGGAGCCCTGCAGAGCCTGGAGCTCATCAGGCAGTGATTCCATGGGGTTTGGGAGCCCTGCAGAGCCTGGAGCTCATCAGGCAGTGATTCCATGGGATCCAGGAGCCCTGCAGAGCCTGGAGCCCATCAGGCAGTGATTCCATGGGATCCAGGAGCCCTGCAGAGCCTGGAGCTCATCAGGCAGTGATTCCATGGGATCCAGGAGCCCTGCAGAGCCTGGAGCCCATCAGGCAGTGATTCCATGGGATCCAGGAGCCCTGCAGAGCCTGGAGCCCATCAGGCAGTGATTCCATGGGGTCCAGGAACCCTACACAGCCCAAAGCTCATCAGGCAGGGGCCCCTCTTCCCCCGTGGGTCCAGGAGTCCTGCACAGCCCAAGCACCTTCCTCCCCCTCTCCTCAGCCATGACAAGCCAGAGTCAGGGAGTTTGGGAATGTCTCAGCAGTTCCAGAGCTGTCAGGAACTGGGGAAAAGCCTGTCCTGCTGACACTTTCAGCCTCCCTCCCACGGGCAGAGCCTGGCAGCTCCCTCACCTGACTGCTGCTGAGGTCACCTTGTCCTGAGCTCCAGAGATGCAGCTGCCTCTCCCAGTGCTCCCCAGAGCCTGCTGGAGCCTGATTGGTGTGAGGAAAAGCTGAAGTGGCATCTTTGGGAGCCTGCCCAGGGAGCTCCCACCAGCTGCCAGCTCTCTGGTGGCTCTCCCTGCGACAGGAGGTGCCTGAGGAAGAGGGAGGTGGGAGAGGCTGGTCTGGGCTTGCCTGGGAGCAAGTGCTGCCTCCCAGCCTGTCCCATATGCAGCCTCCTCATCCTGTTGGGTTTCTCTTCTTGCTGCAGACACCCCAAACCCTCTGTGACAGTGGCTGGAGATCCTGTGCAGGGCATTCCCTCACTCCTGCTTCCTCTGGCCGTGTTACCTCAAACCAGGGAGGCTGTGCCTTGAGCCAGACCCCAAATCCTACACAGCCTCTTGTGCTTGGTTGGTCTTGTGTGTACAGTCAGACATGAGGAATTTTATGGCACTGGAGGGAACAGCTTCCTGGATGAGCAGGAGCTGGTGCCCTGTGATTTCCATCTTCTTCCAGGCAGGGAGGAGACAGCTCTCCTTTTGGAGTGGAGTTATGGGAGAGTCATTCTGGTCTTGAACTCACAAAGCTCATAATCCCCTTCTCTGGGCTTGAAGCCTGTTCATGGAGGAGTGAAGAGCCCAGACTGCTGCTGATTGACCTCTCCCCTCTTTCTGCCAGGGACCTGCTCTCCCCAGACTCCCTCCTCAACTGCCTCTATCCAGGGGACCACGGGAGGAAAACGCCCAACCCGGCCAACCAGTTCCAGTTTGATAAAGTGGGGTGAGTGTCACCCAGGCCATTGCCATTAGATCCTTGCTCCAGCACAGCAAATCCTCCCTGGCTTGATGTGACCCTTCCTCATTGTCCCCACAGCATCCTGACCCTGAGTGACTACATGACAGAGCTGGGACACCCCTACGTGTGGGTGCAGAAGCTGGGTGGCCTGCATTTCCCCAAGGATCAGCCTCAGGCATGGCACAAACCCCTCCTCTCTCCCCCACGACACTGGGCTGAGATTTAGGGTCCTGTCAGTCCCTCTTCTGGCACCAGCTGCTCCCAAACCATGGCTGGGACAGGCTGAGCTGGGCTGGCTGTGTGTGGGGGCCATGCTGATGTATTTCATGTCACACTTGATAGTCCAAGCCCTTTTTGTGACACTGAACACTGGGAGCCTGTCCCTGTGGGGGTGTGGCTCCTGGCCTGACATCCCTCCTGCCCACAGCACACGGTGGCTGCTGACAATTCCCTGAGTGCCAGCCACATGGAGCTGACGGTGAAGCTGCTCCGGAGCCGCCTGCAGTCCCGCCTGGCCCTGCACAAGCAGTTTGCATCCCTGGGTGAGTGCTGGGCTCCCCACCCTTCCCTGGGGCCAGCACTGCAGTGACAGGGTCCTGCCCATTCCTTGGGGCCAGCACTGCAGTGGCAGGGTCCTGCCCATTCCTTGGGGACAGGGGTGCAGTGGCAGGGTCCTGATGCAGGGAAGCATCTCTTCCCTGCTCAGCCAGGTGCCATGGTCCTGAATCCCAGTTATTCCAAGCTGCTGCCCGTCTTCAGCCAGGACCTGAACTGGGAGGGAGAGTGGAACAGCAGCAATCACAGGAGAGGAGACATCAGCTGGCTGATGTCACCTCTGGTGGGTGGCAGTGCCACCCTCAGCATTCTCAGTTGTTCCCTCAGCCCTTGGAATGAAGGGACTGCCCATTTTGGGTGCCAGAGGAAGGTTCTGCCCCTTCAGTACCCAGCACCTCTTTGGGAATGGCCATGCCAGCGCTGGGAAGTGGTTTGGGATGTGGTGGGAGGTGAACTGCACACCATGCATGTTGTGTGCCTGCCAAGCAGCCCGGGGGTCCAGTGGGATCACGAGCCAGGAATGAAGTGGGGTTGCAGGCCAGGGATCCAGTGGGGCTGCAGGCCAGGGATCCAGTGGGGCTGCAGGATGCTGTGGGATCCCGTGGGATCCTATGCTGGGCACTTGATGGAGCTGCTGAAGGACAACATCATCCCCAGGTCCTGCTTTGGGAGTGTCCCCACTGCAGGATGGTGACAGAGCTGTGTCCCCAGCCCTGCCCTGCTCAGGGGCCCTGTCCTTGCTTTCAGAGCACGGTGTTGTGCCGGTGTCCAGCGAGTGCCAGCAGCTCTTCCCAACCAAAATCGTCTCACGCCTGGTGAAGTGGACTGCCATTCCCTACGAGGATTATGCTGTAAGTGCTGAGCACGAGGCTGAATCCTTCCCTTCCAGCTCCCACATGGCACTGCAGCCATCATTCCTCCTCCTCTTTAGGAGCTGCCCTACACTAAGGATGTGATAGAGGCTGGCTTGGCTGAAGACACTCACCTCTATTACATGGCCCTGATAGAGAGGGGAACAGGTGGGCACTTTTCCTTCCCTTGGGAATTCCCAATCCCCATCCCAGGGCAGCTTTTGGGAGTCTTCATGGATATCCACCTGGAGGCCCTGTGAGTGACACCTTTTCCCTGCTCAGCCAAGCTCCAGGCGGCTGTGGTGCTGAATCCTGGTTATTCCACGCTGCCTCCTGTCTTCAGCCTGTGCCTGAACTGGAAGGGAGAGCGGAACAGCAGCAACGACGACAACATTCGGGTACTGTGGGCTGGGGACTGGATTTTTGGGGGTGTCCCCAGCACTTCTGAGTCTGTAAAAAGGGAGTGTTGGGGTGAGCTGGTGGCTGGACCCACCTGGGAATGTGGAGCAGAGCTCCAAGCCCGTGCCAACCTCATCCCTGTTTTCCAGGCCATGGAAAGGGAGGTCAATGTCTACTACAAGGAGCTGTGGGGGCCCAAACCTGGCTACCAGCTCCTCACCAACCAGCTGCAGCGCCTGTGCATGGTGCTGGACGTGTACCTGGAGACAGAGCCCCACGATCCCAGCGTGGAGGGGCCCAAGGAGTTCCCCCAGGAGAAGATGTGTCTGCGCCTGGTCAGGTGGGAGCTGCCTGGGGACTGAGGCTGCTGGCAGGGACTCTGGTGGTGGCATTGCTGTTCTGTGGAGCCCCTCTAGAAGCCTGTCCTAGAGGGATCTGCCCCCACAGCAGGGCAGTAGCCCAGGATTTGATTTCCTGTGGGTGCCATGGAATGTTCCTGTTCCCCGTGGGTCACAGTCTCTCCCTCTTCTCTTCCAGGGGTCCCCTGCGCCTGAAACCCTTCAAGTTCAACTACCCCCAGGGGTTCTTCAGCCATCGCTGAGCAGCCCTGGGTATCGTTCTGGGATGGGAATCCTTCACTCTGTGGGAGGAGTGTCCCCATCCTGACATTTCTGCTCCTTTTACAATATTTTGGGTTTTGTTTGAAGGTTTTGTAGTCAAAGGGATTAAACTGAGCTAAAGAAAAAAATGTGTGGGTTCCTTGTCTGTGCAGAGGGCTGGGATGAGAGACCTGTGAGGGCTGCAGCAAGCCCTGTGTCCCATCCCTGGGCTCTGACAACCTTTCCAGGGACACTCCCTGCCTCCTGACATCCCTCCCCACCACAGGCACTGGGGAGCTGAGATGGCTAAAAACTGAGGTGGCTAAAAATAGTCCTTTTCCAGAGCCCGCACTGCAGCCCCAGCCTGTCCTTGCCAGTTGGCTGCCATCCCACTTGGCATAATCCCTGCATCCCGGGGGGCTTCTCTGCTCCTTGTGCTTGGAGGGGAGCAGAGCGGGGTCCTGGGAGAGGCAGGATGAGGGTTGGGACATCTCAGCATCCCAGCTTGGCATCAGGGAGTTGGGATGTGCCCCCTCCCTGGCACTGCTGAGTGGGGGTTCCATCCCCTCTCCCAAAATCACTGTCCCTCCTTCCTCCCAGGCTCTCTGTGTCTCCCCTGGGAGTGATTTGTCCCCCAGGAGGGCTGGCAGCCCCTCTGCTGCTCCCCCCAGCCCCTGCCCTCGGTGCAGTGCTGCAGTGCCAGGCTGTGCCGCAGCCCTTGGGTTAAACCAGGCTCTCCCAGCCCCTCGGGAGCCACGCTTTAAAAAAAGAAGGAAGGGGAAAAACACACTGAAATACTTTGGGAAGCGCAGCAGGGCTGCCCCTTTCCATCCTCAGGACACAGGGTCCTCTGTGCCTGCTGTGGGCTGTGTTTCCCCTCTGGAAATGTCACCCAGCCCTGGGTGACAGATCCCAGCCCTGCATTCCCACCTTCCCTCCCTGTCTTCTCCCCAGCACAAGCCAGCAGAGCCAGGGTGTTTCCGTAAGCACTTTTATTTGGTTATTGCACAGAAAGCAAAGATCAGTGGGCTGAGGTTCCTGGTGCACCGTGTGTGTCTGTGAGCATTCCAGCAGCTCCCAGCCTCTCCCAGCTCTGCCCAGAGGGACTGTCACCCCCCAGGGCAGGGCAGGACCCTGCCAGCCCCCCCCAAGCAGCTACAGCTCTGCATTGCACTCATCCATCCATTGCACATACATTAAATAAATGCACTTAAGAGGAGAAGGGCGGTGGGGCTCCCCTGGGGGTCCCTCCTCTTCTCCTGGGTTATAATTCAAGTGTTTAAATGTGGCGCTCGGCGAGTATCACGTTCTGCGAGGGAAGCAGTCGCCCACCCGAGGGGCTCTCACGGACCTATTGCTAAGGGAAAGCCTGGCCTGGGGGTCCCTGGGGTCCCACCCCGGGCCCAGCCATCGCAGGGAGCGGAGCAGCTCCCGTGCCCGGAGGTGCCTTGGGCGCCTGGGACTCTTCCATCACTTCTTCCCTGGCTCTGGGGCTGTGCCCTCCTTGCTGGAGGGAGCCTCAACTTTGGGGGGTTCCTTACTGGCTTTGGGCTCATCTTTGGGTTTTGCTTTAGCTTTGGCTTCCTCCACTTTCTTGGGTTCCTCTGCCTTCTCCTTCTTGGGCTCCTCCACTTTCTTGGGCTCCTCCACCTTCTCCTTCTTGGCCTCCTCTGCCTTCTCCTTCTTGGCCTCCTCCACCTTCTCCTTCTTTGGTTCTTCTACTTTCTTCTTGGGCTCCTCCACCTTCTCCTCAGCCTTTGGCTTCTCAGCCTCCTTGCTGGCTGCTTTGCTGACCTCCTGCTGAGGTTTTGCTGGAGCCTCCTCGGCTTTTCCCTCTTCAGCGGGTTTGGGGCTTGGCTTGGTCTCTTTGGCCTGTGGAGCTGGAGGCTCTGGCACAGCAGCCGCCTTCTCTTTGGGTTTCTCCTCTGCCTTGGCCAGGACTTCCTTCTTGGGAGCTTCCTCCTTCTTACCCTCCTTGGGCTTGGAGGGAGCCTTCACCTCCTTGGGCTGCTCCTCCTTGGCGGGGGCCTTTGGCTCCTTCGGAGCAGGGCTCGGCTCCTTGGCTGGGGCCACTTCCTTCTGCGGAGACTTGGCCTCCTCCTTCACAGGAGATTTGACTTTCTCTGGGGACTTCACAGCTGGGGGCTTGGCCTCCTCCTTTGAGGGGGTTGGGGGCTTCTCTGGGGACTTCACAGCCGGGGGCTTGGCCTCCTCCTTTGAGGGGGTTGGGGGCTTCTCTGGGGACTTCACAGCCGGGGGCTTGGCCTCCTCCTTTGAGGGGGTTGGGGGCTTCTCTGGGGACTTCACAGCTGGGGGCTTGGCCTCCTCCTTTGAGGGGGTTGGGGGCTTCTCTGGGGATTTGACAGATGGGGGTTTGGCTTCTTCTTTTGAGGGAGTTGCCGGTGGCTCTGGAGATTTCACAGACGGGCTCTTGGCCTCTTCTTTAGAGGGGGCCGGGGGTTTCTCCGGGGACTTTACAGTTGGGGTCTTGGCCTCCTCTTTTGAGGGGGGTGTGGGTTTCTCTGGGGATTTCACTGTTGGGGTCTTGGCCTCATCCTTTGAGGGAGGTGCAGGTTTCTCTGGGGACTTCACTGTCGGGGTCTTGGCCTCCTCTTTTGAGGGTGTTGGTGGCTTTTCAGGGGATTTGACAGCTGGAGTCTTGGCTTCCTCCTTTGAGGGGGTTGGGGGTTTCTCTGGGGACTTCACAGCCGGGCTCTTTGCCTCCTCTTTTGAGGGGGTTGCAGGTTTTTCTGGGGATTTCACAACTGGGGTCTTGGCCCCTTCCTTGGAGGGGGTCGGGGGCTTTTCAGGGGACTTGACTGCTGGGGTCTTGGGCTCCTCCTTTGCGGGGGACTCAGGTTTCTCTGGGGTCTTGGCCTCCTCCTTTGTGGGGGACTCGGGTTTCTCTGGGGTCTTGGCCTCCTCCTTTGTGGGGGACTCGGGTTTCTCTGGGGACTTGGCCTTTTCTTCACCCTCTTCTTCAGCTTTCTCCTCTTCTTCTTCCTCCCCCTCCTCCTTCTCTTCAGCTTTTTCCTCTTCAGCCTCTTTCTCAGCCTCCTCCTCCTCTGTGACCTCCTCAGTCACCTGGATTTCCTCTGTCTGCTCCTCCACAATCACCGTCTCCTTCTCTGATTTTTCCACCACCTTGATCTTCTCCTCGCTCTTCACCTTGATGCTGGTGGTGATGCTGGGGGGCTTGGGGACCACCTCGGGGTAGGAGAGCATGCCAATGCCAGTCTCCAGCCGATATTCCTCCCCTTCCAGGAGCTTTCTGCCAGGGAGAGATCAGAGCAGGGCACTCAGTGACGGCTTCTCATCCCCTCCCGTGACCGGGAGCTACCAGCAATGTCCTGCAGCTCTGTCCCCCTCCCTGCTCCATCCTGGATGATCCTCCTGCTCCTGTGGCCTGGGATGAGCAGCTTTCCTTTCCCTTCCCTCCACACACCACTGAGTCACCCAACTGGACATTACCCACCATGGCTTTGGAGCCACCAAAAAGAGCCCTGGTGCTAACAAGGGACCTTGAGCAGACCTGTCTGAGACCCCCCACACCTTCCCCTGCCCCCCCCTGTACCTGTAGGCAGCAATTTCGATGTCCAGGGCCATTTTGACATTGAGCAGATCCTGGTACTCCCGGAGCTGAGCTGCCATCTCCCACTTGGTGTTCCTCAGCTCGCTGTCAAGCTGCTGGATGGTTTCCTGTGGACAGACAGAGCAATAACTGGGGAGAGGGGGACACATGGCACAGTCCCCAGGAGCAGGGGGACACAGAGCACCCCTAAAGGGTCCCCTGGTCTCCAGCACCAGCAGAGAGGAGGAGTCTGCAGCCGCCTCCTCCTGCAGACACACAGGGAAGGGGACACAGCCAGGGGTGGTGCCAGGGTGTCCAGTCACTTTGGGGGACCTGGCAGGAGCCCTGCACACCCTGAGCAAGGAGCTGCCCTCCAGCTGAGCCCCTCCCAGCACTCCCTCCAGCAGGGACAAGCTGTGGGAATGCTCCCAGGACTTGGGTGAGTCCAGTGGAAATTGAACTGCAGCTGGAGGCTGATGGGGACAGCACTTCAGTCCAAGGCCACCAAGGCAGCCCTCACTTCCCAGGTTTGGGGGACAGGATGTTTGGACGCACTTCCATGATGTTTGTAACCATCCTCAGGCAGCTTAGTGCCAGGCAGAGCTGTGGGGCAGCTCCAGGGGTGCTGAGAGCCACAAGAGCCCAGACACCAGCTCTGACTCTGGGTTCCTGATCCCTGTGGGCTGGGCCAGGCCAGCTCTGACACTGCCCCGAGCATTTGCCACAACAACTTCACATCCCTGAAGCCAAAATCCCAGCACTGCTCCTCCCCAGCCTGGGCTGCTGCCCACTGCGCCACGGTACCTGGTAGGACAGGACATCTGCATGATGGCGCTCCTCCGAGTCCTGCCTCTGCCTCTCCAGCGACTCCTGGGTCCCTTTGAGGGCTTCCAGCTCGGTGGTCTTGGCCTGGAGCTGCCGGCGGTACTCGGAGATCTCCTCCTGGGCCAAGCGCATGGCATCCGTGTTCACCTTGGCCACCTCCGAGAGCTTGTCCAGCCTCACTGCAATGGAAAAGAGAAGCTGCAGGGCGGGAGGGAAGGAGGCTGAAGCCTCCCCTCCTTGGGGAAACTCAAACCTGTCCATGCCACACATCCCTGTCCTCTGCAGAGCTGTCCCAGGCTCCCTGAGCGCTCTGCCTTCCCCACCTCTCGCTCCAGCTCTGCCGGGAGGTGAAGGAGGACGGGCAAGACGAGCTCGGGGGTGTTTCTGCCATCCTGGACTTCACCCAGTGCAGATCCTCGCTGCAGCCCCCGCCTCCCTTCAGCTGTGTCACAGCCCCCTGCCCCACGGCGCTGCCTCCCTGCCGCATCCCAGACACGCCAACCCCGGCCCGGGGCGGGGGGGTTTTGCCGCAGCGCCCTGCGGACACCCCAGGGGACGAGGAGGGGCAGAGAATGAGGGGACAGGAACGGGGATCAGCGATCCTGCGGCTCCCGAGCAGCCCCAGCCCCGCGGGACGGGCTCCCCTGGCTCGGCGCTGCCGCTGCCCGCGGTGCTGAACCGCCGCTGTCCCCGGTGCTGGAGCCGCCCCGCGCAACCGGGGGGCTCTGCCCGCGGTGCCGACCCCACCCCGCGCCCCCCGGGCCGTAGCGTCCCCTCCACCCCCTCCAGGAAGGGCCCGTCCCTGCCCTCCCCTCCCGCCTCAGGGATGCGGTACCGCCCCCCCAGCACTGCAAAGCCCCGGCCTCACCCCGGCTGAGAGGGACCAGCACAACACCCTGCAGCATCGGGGGGGCCGGCACCCCTAAAACTTGCGGGGTGCAGGGCCGGTGATGCTGGAATCCTCCTCGAAACTCACTGCGGGACAGAGGGGGGTTCGGGCAGCGCTCCCGCAGGTACTGGAGGTGATGGTGGCAGGGGTGGGGTCACCCTGAAGCCCTCCCAGGGCGCTGGATATCGGGGGGTCCCTGCACACTCCTGGGGGGGGGCACTAATGCCCACCCCAACACAATATATGGGGGGTCCCTGCACCCTCTGGGGTATCCCAACACCCTCCAGGAGCACAGTAGAGGTGGGAGGGGTCCCTGCACCTCCCGGGGTGGGGGCAGCCTAACACGATATAGAAAGCGGGGGGTCCCCGCATCCCTGGGGACTCCCTCGCTCCCCTTGCTCCAACCGCATCCCGGGGGGCGGCAGCCCAGGGTACATCCCCGGGGAGGTACGGGGATGCTGCGGACGCGTTTGGCGGCCACACCCTCACGCTCACCGCGGAACCACTCCTCGGCCTGCAGGGTGCTGCGGGCGGCCGTGCCCTCCAGCTGTGCGCGCAGGTCTCGGAGAGCGGCGGTCACTCCGGGCCGCAGGGACGCGGGGGGCTCCGCGGGCAGCTCGGGGCGCGCCCCGCGCAGCAGCGCTCCCACCTCGGCTCGGTGCTGCCTCCGCAGCTGCTCCGCCTCCTCCCGCAGGGCCCGGGCTCGCTCCTCCAGCGGCGCCCGCGCCCGCTCCTCCTGCGCCGAGCGCTGCGCCAGCCCGCGGGCCGCCGCCTCCAGCTCCGAGCGCTGCCGAGCCTCGTCCTCCAGCCTTCCCCGCAGCGCCGCCACGTCCTCGGCCAGGCGCGCCCGCTCCAGCCGCAGCTGCCCCTTCTCGGCGCCCAGGCGCAGCACGGTGCCCCGCATGTCCCGCAGCTCCCGGGCGTACAGCTCGCCCATGGCCGAGCGCCCCGCCTGCTGCTGCCGCAGCGCCGCCGCCTCGGCCGCCAGCGCCCGGTTCTGCTGCTCCAGCGCCCGCACCCGCTCGATGTAGCCGGCGAAGCGGTCGTTCAGCACCTGCAGCAGCTCCTTCTCGTTGCGCGCCCGCGGTTCGCCGTTCAGCGAGTCCAGGCTCTCGGTGGAGGATGCGGCCGCGCTGCCGCCGCCGCCCCCCGCGCCCCGCGCCCGTCCCACCACCGGGGCCGGCCACGAGTAGAAACCGCTGGAGGCGGCGGAGCGCGGGGGAGCTCGGCCCGGCTCCTTGCGGAGCCCCCCCGGGGGGCCCAGCAGCGTCTCCAGCATCAGGCTCATGGCGACCCCCGCCCTCGCTGCGGCACCGGCGCGGCCGCAGAGCTTTATAGCGCTCGGGGCGGCCGCTCCGCCCCGCCACCGGCGGCGGGGGTGGCACCGGCACCGGCACCGGCACCGCCCCGCGCCGCCGCCGCAGCCCCGCGGGTGCGGGGGGACCCCGCTGCCACGCCCAGGTGGGGAGCGGGAGCCGCACCAGAAAGGAGCGGATTCCCCCTGGCAGGAGAACGGGGACTCTGGGGCACGGCGGGATCCGGGAGGAGAAAACAGGAGCACCGGGAAGGGAGTGGAGAGCTCCCGAAGGGAGCACGGGACCCCCCGGGCAAGATAACGGGACCCCTGGGACGGGAGGAGGGTGCTCCTCAAGGGAGAACACATCCCTCGGGCAGGGAGCAGGACCGCTGGGAATAGGGAATGGAAGCTCCGGGAAGGGAGCAGGGACAACCCAGGACAGAGTGGGAAGTGGAGAGCCCCTGAAGCGAGCATAGATCCTTCGAGCAG
The DNA here is from genome assembly GCF_030490865.1 of Poecile atricapillus. Classification (NCBI taxonomy): domain Eukaryota; kingdom Metazoa; phylum Chordata; class Aves; order Passeriformes; family Paridae; genus Poecile; species Poecile atricapillus. The sequence continues at coordinate 12,437,125 of NC_081264.1, read as the reverse complement.
AGAGGGGGATAAGAGGAATAGACGGTGGGATCTCCGGAAAGGGAGGTGGGACCTGTGAAAACAGGGCGAGGACCCCATGGAAAGGGAGTGGGGAGCCCCCTGATGTGACTGTGGATTCCCTGGGCAGAGAGAGGAACACCTGGGAATAGAGCAGGATCCCCAGGAATAGAGTGGGACTCTGGGAAGGGAGCTGGGAGCACCCGGTACAGAGCAGGTCCCCACCCTGGCGTGAAGAAGAAAGGGGGGACCCCCGGCTGGCACAGACACCCCCTCCGAGGGTGGGATGCCAGGGCAGCGACCCTGGGGTGGGGCCCTCACTCTGTGTCCCCCCGGGATCAGGCATTGACCGGGGCTGGGGGGGGGTGGGTGCTGGGAGGGTCCCCTGGGGACCAGGGCAGGGAGGGGATGGGAGGGCTGGGTCTGCCAGCCCAGCTGGGATGGGGATGGGGATTACAGGGAATGGGGATGGGGATGGGGATTACAGGGGATGGGGATGGGGATGGGGATGGGGATGGGGATGGGGATGGGGATGGGGATGGGGATGCGGATGGGGATGGGATGGGATGGGATGGGATGGGATGGGATGGGATGGGATGGGATGGGATGGGATGGGATGGGATGGGGATGGAGATGGAGATGGAGATGGAGATGGAGATGGGAATGGAGATGGAGATGGGGATGGGGATGGGGATGGGGATGAGGTAGGGGGATGTGACCCCCCCCAAAGCCCTTGGAACCTGGGAATGCACAGACCACCCAGCCAATCAGCACTTGTGTACCATCTCACCAATCAGCACTCGGGTACCATCCCACCAATCAGCACTCGGTACCATCCCACCAATCACCACTCAAAGAGAGCCCGGCCAGTCAGCCCATATGAACCAGTGGCCAATCAGCAGTCACAGACCGCCCAGCCAATCAGCACACACGGAACTCAACATGTGGACAGGTACTGACAGCTCAGCCAATCAGCAGCCAGGCCCAGTGATCTCAGCCAATCAACACACAGGTCTCTAGATCCCAGCCAATCAGCAGCCAGCCCCATAATCATTGCTCCAGCCAATCAGCAGACGGGAGCACAGATCCCAGCCAATCAGCAGGCAGGTCCATAGATCCCAGGAGCAGCCATGGTGTCCCTGCTGTCCCATCCCTCATCCCACAGAAGTCCCGGAAGCAGCTCCAGAGCATCCAGGAGGGAGAGGGAGGCTGAGCACCCCCAGCCTCGGCCAGGCCGCTGGTGACGTCCTTGGGAAGGGCTGGGACAGGGGACAGCAGGCGCTGGCCACCCCTGAGCAGCTCTGTGCCCGCCCTGCTCCCGCTCCCGGCCATTCCCCACCAGCCTGGGGCCATGGGGGGCCCGTGGGTGGGGGACGGGCGGTGCCCCACAGCTCCTGGCCACCCTATGGGCCCCCAGGAGTGGGGACACCCAGCTGGGAAAGGGGGACACACCAGGAGAGTGTGACCCTGTCCCCCACACCCTGCGTGACCTCCGTTCCCAAGTCTTGCCCTCTCCTCTCTCTCCAAGCCCTTTTCCCCCTGTTTCCATCCCAACCCCTGGGGTGTCCCCTGTCTCCATATCTCTCTGGTCCATCCCACAACCCATCCCCTGTCCCCATCCTCTGTCCCCATCCTCTGTCCCCATCCCTGTCCCCATCCCTGTCCCCATCCCTGTCCCCATCCCCTGTCCCCATCCCCTGTCCCCATCCTCTGTCCCCATCTTATGCCCCTATCCCTATCCCTTTCCCTATCCCCTTCCCTATGCCTGTGCCCATCCCTCTCCTCATCCCCTGTCCTCTTCCCTGTGCCCATACCTATCCCCATCCCCGTCCCCACCTTATGTCCCTGCCCCCTATTCCCATCCCACGTCCCTATGGCCATTCCCTGTTCCCATTCCCTGTCCCCATCCCGTGTTCCCCATCCCATGTCCCTGTTCCCATTCCCTGTTCCTATGCCCTGTCCCCCTTGACCCTCTCCCTGCCCCATTCCCTGTTCCCATGTCCCTGCCCCATTCCCTGTTCCCATTCCCTGTTCCCATGTCCCTGCCCCATGTCCCTGTTCCCATTCCCTGTTCCCATTCCCTGCCCCATTCCCTGTTCCCATGTCCCTGCCCCATTCCCTGTTCCCATTCCCTGCCCCACTCCCTGTTCCTATGTCCCTGTTCCCATGTCCCGGTCCCATGTCCCTGTTCCCATGTCCCTGCCCCATTCCCTGTTCCCATTCCCTGTTCCCATGTCCCTGCCCCATTCCCTGTTCCCATGTCCCTGCCCCACTCCCTGCCCCATTCCCTGTTCCCATTCCCTGTTCCCATGTCCCTGCCCCATTCCCTGTTCCCATTCCCTGCCCCACTCCCTGTTCCCATTCCCTGTTCCCATGTCCCTGCCCCACTCCCTGTTCCCTGTCCCGGTCCCGCTCCCGTTCCCAGCCCCGCCCCTCCCGCCCTGGCCCCGCCCCTGGCCCCGCCCCCGGCGCTGGCCCCGCCCCGCCCCGGAAGCGCTCCCCGCTGCTCAGTTCCGGTGGCGGCGGCGGCGGCGGCAGGTACGGAACGGAGCGGAGCGGAGCGGGCCGGGCCGGGGGCTGAGCCGGGGGCTGAGCCGGGACCCGCAGCTGCTCCTGCTCCGGGCGCCCTTCCCCGAGCTCCGCCCGTGAGCACCGGGGACGGGCCCCCCCCGGGTTCGCGCCGCGTCCTCCCGGGCCCCTCCCGCGGCCCGACCTGAGCTGAGGCTCCTCCCTGCCCCTCCGGCACCGGCCCCGCTGGGACCCCGGCCCGGCATCCCCGGGATGCGTCCTCCTGCCTCGGGCTGTGTCCCCGCTGTGACCCCGTGTCCCGGGCTGTGTCCCCCTCGCACCCCGCAGCCTCCCCCGTGTCCCAGCGCTGCCCTCCCGGATCCATCCCGGGGATCGGCCCGGGCTCTGCTCCCCTCCCCAGCGCCCCGGGCACCGTGTCCTGGCCACAGCCAGAGCCCCACGGGCACCGTGTCCCGGCCACAGCCAGAGCCCCACGGGCACCGTGTCCCGGCCACAGCCAGAGCCCCACGGGCACCGTGTCCGGGCCACAGCCAGAGCCCCACGGGCACCGTGTCCCGGCCACAGCCAGAGCCCCAGCCCCACGGGCACCGTGTCCCGGCCACAGCCAGAGCCCCACGGGCACCGTGTCCTGGCCACAGCCAGAGCCCCACGGGCACCGTGTCCTGGCCATAGCCAGAGCCCCACGGGCACCGTGTCCCGGCCACAGCCCCAGCCCCACGGGCACCGTGTCCTGGCCATAGCCAGAGCCCCACGGGCACCGTGTCCTGGCCATAGCCAGAGCCCCACGGGCACCGTGTCCTGGCCATAGCCAGAGCCCCACGGGCACCGTGTCCCGGCCACAGCCAGAGCCCCCGAGCTGGGGACACGACCCTCTGCAAGGGCTGGGGGACACGGGGTCACCCCTTCAGCCCCCTCAAGGCACGGCACATCCATGGGGACAGCTCTTGGCTCTGTGAGGAATAATCTGGGAAGTGGGCATGGAGCAGAGAGGGAGGCAGCGGGGCTGATACCCTGTGCTCACTGCCTCCTCCTTGGAGACTTTAGGCCCCAAACTGGATAAAGAGGAGGTGTGAGGCAGCTCCAGCCTGAAGGAGCCGTGTTGGAGGCGTTGCTGTTGTTGCAGGTGTTTTGTGGAGTTTCCCAGAGCTGTGACACCTGTTGGGGTCCCATCCCCAGCAGCAGTGGGGGCTCAGGGGGGGTTTTGTCTCCGCTCTCTCCTGGGCTGGCAGAAAATGGGATAAGCCTTGGGTGAGCAGTTGGATTGATGTGGTTTGTGGCTCCCACATCCATTTGTTGGGTCACACTGCCAGGCTGAACAGGCTTTGGGACTCCAAGGGGCTTTCCAGAGGTGTTGGGCCGTGCTTGGATCCAGCCAGGCTGGGAATTGCATGGCAGGTGGTGTCCACACTGCAGAACCTGGCTTTCCCAGGAGGAGAACATCCCCTCTGCCATGGGAACCTGATGCTGTGACCAGAACAAGGTCCTTGGTGTCCCTGAGGACGCCCAGCCAGGGTTTGGGGGCAGCCCCTGTGGGTGCCATCCCTGTTCAAGGTGATTAAAAATCCCCCCAGCTCTGAGAGCACGGTGCTGTGGGCTCTGTGGCAGTGGGATCCTGGCAGTGTGTGCTGCAGGGGACACCTCAGGATTGTCCTTTTCCCTGGAGTTTATTCCCCAGTTATTGGTTGATGGGATGTATTGGTTGCAGCTCATTTGCTGGTGCCACTGCTTTGGATCTGCCATGATTTTGGTAGGAGTTTGGCTCCTGCCCCTGAGTTATCCAAGGGTTTTGATGGAGATGGAGCCTTTTGGAATGCCCATGGATTGGTCAGGAACAGATTTGTGAGAGGATGTGGATGGTCCTGGTTGGGAAGCAGAGGAATCACAGCCCTGTGCTGCTGCAGGGCCGAGTTGGAGCAAAGACTGGCTCCAGTTAGGCCAGACAGAGGAAAAATATCTTACTGGGGACTGGGAATGTGTGTGTGGCTGGTGTGAGCCCTGGGGGTTTGTGGCAGCCTGGCAGAGGTGGATGAGCACAGGGATGGGAGCGTGTTCCCATTCTGTAGGATGGGAAACACTGCTGTGAGTAAGGAGGGAAAGAACTGGGGTCAGCACAGGGCTCTTTAGCTGTTGGGTTGTGGATCCCCAGCCTCTGCTTCTCTTCTTCCACCCTGGAGAGTTTATTTCCCTTGGCTGGTGTTTGTGGCAGCTCCTGGGGTTTGTCCATAGGGCAGGGATGTGCTTGGAGCTGTGGGGAGCCATCACCACCTCACCCTGCCTGGCCTGTGCAGTGCCCTGGAACTCCAGCAGGGCACAGTTATGTGATTCCCTTGGCTCCAGTTACTCATTAATTTTTTAGAGTCTTATTTTCCCTAATTATGCCCCCTTGGCCCTCAGGTGCTTCATTTCCAGCTGAGGTGTTTGTTTGTGGGAGTTGCCTTTCCCCACTGACCTCCAGCTGCCCCTCTGTTTTCCAGGTGAGCCCTTTCCTAGGACCTTGCCCTTTGAGTTTCTCCTCTCCCTGGCTTTAATTGCCAGCCTGTCCCCCTGAACAGCAGGAATGTGTGTGCAGGGATGAACCCTTTCCCCTTTCCCCTTTCCCCTTTCCCCTTTCCCCTTTCCCCTTTCCCCTTTCCCCTTTCCCCTTTCCCCTTTCCCCTTTCCCCTTTCCCCTTTCCCCTTTCCCCTTTCCCCTTTCCCCTTTCCCCTTTCCCCTTTCCCCTTTCCCCTTTCCCCTTTCCCCTTTCCCCTTTCCCCTTTCCCTCCCCTCCTGTCAGGCTGGGCAGATCAGAACTCTGGCTGGGCTGTCAGAGGGTTTAGAAAGAGCTGGGAGCTGTGGTGGGCTGGGATAAGTGTGGATTTGGGATGTCTGGGCCATGGGTTAAAGGCTTCATCCCAGCCCTGTGGGTCTGTGTTGGTGGAAGCTGAAAGTGAGTCCAGAGGAGGCCACGGAGCTGCTCCAAGGGCTGGAGCCAGGCTGGGAGAGCTGGGGGTGCTCACCTGGAGAGGAGAAGCTCCAGGGACACCTCAGAGCCCCTTCCAGGACCTAAAGGGACTCCAGGAGAGCTGGAGAGGGACTGGGGACAAGGGATGGAGGGACAGGACACAGGGAATGGCTTCCCACTGCCAGAGGACAGGGATGGATGGGATATTGGGCAGGAATTGTTCCCTGTGAGGGTGGGCAGGCCCTGGCACAGGGTGCCCAGAGCAGCTGGGGCTGCCCCTGGATCCCTGGAAATGTTCCAGGCCAGGTTGGGCAGGACTTGGAGGCACCTGGGATTAGTGGGAGGTGTCCCTGCCCATGGCAGGAGTGGGACTGGATGGGCTTTAGGGTCCCTTCCCACCCAAACCATTCCATGTTGAAAGTCTCTGGCCAGCAGCATCTCCACCTTCAAGGATGGAGGAATTGTCCTAAAACAGGGTGATAAAAGTAGCAGAAGAAATGAGTTTTTCTCCACTCTCCATGAGAGGAAATATTGGCATTGGTGTCATTCCCAGGAACCCACTGGCAGCACCCACCTCGGTGGGAAGCCCAGTGATGTGTTTGTTGTTTTATTTTGGGTTTAGGAGCCTCTTATTTTCCCAGAGTAGCTGAATTTGGGAGGTGCTGGTGTGGCAGGGGGAAAAATGGGGTGGCTCAGCTCTGCCATGACCCTGACCTGGGGGCTTGAGAATCTCAGGAGAGCATCCTTGGTTTGTGTGGAGCTGTAGAATTTGAGTGTGAATAGAATCAGGGATAAAAAGCTTTGGGTTTATGTCACTCCCAAAACCTGTCCCAAAACCAGACCTGAGGAGCCCAGACTGGGTGTGTGGGAGCTCTGGAGCTCCTCTCCAGCAGCTTCCAGATCATTATGGACACTTAACCCTTGAATCCTGTTTTCCAGACCAGCTTAAAACAAGTTTGGCATGAAGATGGGGTAAAATCTGAGCCACCACAAGGTCAGGGGTGGTCGGGATCCTTTACTTTGCTGCTTGCATCCCGCTTTTTGTGAGTGAGGAGCTGCTCCACTCAGCCCCTCACTGTGAGATCAGCGTGGAAAGGAGCTGGGTGGGAGGGAGTTGCTGGAGCTGAGGGAGCAAACACCTTCTCTGAGCTCTCAGCTCTGCAGCACACGTTGGCATCCTCCAAAGCAGAGCCCAGCAGCAGCGCTGGCCCCTGCCCAAGGGCTGAGCTGGGGGAATTCACCTGCGGCGCTCGCGTCCCGCGCTGGCAGCCGGCCCTGCCTCGTCACCCTGGCACGGCCTGGGGGACACACAGGGTGCAGGGTGCTGAGCACTGAGCTTTGGCAGGTGTTTGGATCCCCTCATCACCCTGCTCCAGGCCCTGCCAGGAGGGTTGTGTCGGTGTGAGGAGCGAGGGGTGCACCTTCATTCCCGAGCTGGAGGAGCCTCTTTCCTTCCTGGAGCTGCTGCAGGGGCTTAAAGGAGTGGGGAGGATGGGTGGCTGTCTCAGCCTCTGGAATCAGTGGGGTTCTGAGTGCCTGAAGCACACCTTGGGGGGGTTGTGGATGGGAAAACCACAGGCTGTGCTTTCCCTGGCTGTGGGAGAGCGGGAAGCTGCAGGGAAGTGGCCGGTGTGATTCACGTCTCACAGCTGCCTGCAGAAATTCCCTGCTCGCCTTCAAGTTTGCTTTCCAGGCACTTCTGCAGAGCAGGGCTGAGTCCGAGCCAGGTCCTGGAATCAGAGGGACTGCAGTGAATCCTCTTTCTTTCCTTCCTCGCTGTCTGGCAGGACAGGATCTGCAGTGAGGTGCAGAGAGCTGCGGTGCAGCCCGGAGCTCCCGCTGTTCCCTGGAGAGCCATCGACTTAGTGGGATAAAAAAGGCTCTGAATCAATCCCAGGTAACTGAGGCAGGGAGGAGTGTCCTGTCTCCCGAGGGGCAGGGCTGTGGGAGCGTGGTGACAGGCTTCCCCCTCTGGAATAGCACCAGGATCATGCCCCCAGAGCAGCCCCAAACCTGCACAAACTCCTTCCCTCTCCCTCCCTCCCAAACTGAGTGCTCAACCCCCAGATTTCATCCAGATTTTCTTTTTATCCCTGCTGGGGATCCCTCTCCAGCTTGGACAGGGAACAGAGGACACAGTTCCTCTGTGCTCCTGCTGCGTTTGGCTTTCAAGATGCTCATTTGCATTTTAAACCCATCCGCAAGCTCTTTTTTTTAATCTCTTTTTTTTTTTTTCCCACTTGGCTTTGCTTCCCGTATTCCTGCCCCTCCAAAACAGCAAGGCCACTGCAGGCTTTCAAGGACGAGCCTCTGGTTCCTTCCCTGTTGAAGGAAAGATGGGAAAACCAGAGCCATAAAAGCCAAATCCCCGCTGACCTTTCTGAAGGGCTGCACATCTCCTTCCTCAGCCTGCCAAGCCCTAAATCTGCCCTAAACTGCCTGAATTATATAATGGAGCCTCAAGTGCTGGGGGGAAGCCTCACACCCTTGGAATTTAAAGCAACCCTGCTGGAGCAGGGCTGGTTTCTGGAAGAGGCTCCCTTTGATCTGGCAGCTCTGTGCCTCTCGGCTGCGCTGTCCCGTTGAGCTGAGCCTCGGGGCTGGCTCAGTTCCTCTGTCCAGCCCAGAGCTGTTCCCTCTGGAGGTTCAGGGAGGGCTGGGCCTGAGTTTTCCTTAAGAAAGCATTTTTTGGATGAGGAGAGGTGAATCCAGGGGGGATCACTGAGCCCCTGCTGCCCGGCTCTCTGTGGGGTGGGATGAGCAAAGTCAGGGCTGCAGCTCTGGAATCCTCAGTGATTCCCTTCCTCCTTCACATCCTCTTTGGAGAACCAGCTGATTCCCCATCATCACAGAGCTGTGAGGTGCTCACCCTCCCTTAGGGATTGGGCTTTTCCTTGTGACTCTTCCCATGAGATCCCAAACTCCTTCCCTCCCCTGTTTTTTCCCTTCCTGGAGCTCTGTGTAACAATCCCTGCGAGGAAATTACCAACCCTGAACCTCTGTGCTCTGCCTCTCCTCCAGGGCCGTGCTGCTGGCTGGAGACCACCATGACGGACTCCAAGTACTTCACCACCACCAAGAAAGGTAAGGGAAGGAGCAGGAATATTCCAGTTGATCCCAAAATCACCACATCTGTATAAACCAGGTGGGGAGGGCTGGGAAGCTCCCGTGGGAACGCCCTGAGTCCCCGTGGGGTGCTGTGGCTGACACCCCACCCTGCTCCTTGCTCTGGAGCAGCTCCTGGGCTGTTGTGGGGTCAGGACACCTTGTCCCCAGCTCCCTGACCCCGGCCAGGGCTGGTGGCAGCTGCTGATCGGCTTTAGCAGCTCAGGAGCTCCCCTGGGCAGCGCTCGGGGCCTTAAGCGCTCTCCAGACCAAGGAATTAATGTGGAGAGAAGCCATGTGGAATCTTCCTCTTCAATCTGCCAGCCCAGGAGGGAATAAGGAGCTCAGTGTGGCTTCAGGAGGGCAGGAGATGGTGCCCTGGGGGGCTGAGGGGTTGCTGCCACGGGCAGGGAGGGATTTGGGAGCCACCCTGCCTCGTATGAGCTTGAGGAGCAGTGCCCAAAATCCATCTGCCATCATCCATGGGAAGGGCAGGGCCTCATGGGGCTGGGATAACCACCCCACAGCCAGAAATACCCTCTGGATAACCCCATCCAGTGCCCGTGGGGTGCTCCTGGCTCCTGCAGCATCTCCCTCCCCTGTGGGGCTGGAGGAACCACAGGGATTCAGCAGGAAGCTCATCTCCATTCCCATGGATGACAGCTGAGCCCCCAGAGCAGCCCCAGCCCCCGGGGAGGTGTTTGGGAAGGTAAATCCCTCTTTTCAGGGGTGGCAAAGGAACCCTGTCATGCTGCAGGTGGGAGCTGTGCTCACCCAGCACCCACTAATCCCTGAGCTCCCACTTTTCCCATTTTTCCAGGGGAGATATTTGAGCTGAAAGCTGAGCTGAACAGCGACAAGAAGGAGAAGAAGAAGGAGGCTGTGAAGAAGGTGATCGCGTCCATGACTGTGGGCAAGGATGTCAGGTGTGTGGTGGGGCTGCATCAAGGGATATCCTGAGCTGGAAGGGACCCATAAGGATCATCCAGTCCAGCTCCTGGCCCTGCACAGACCCCCCAACAATCCCTGTCCCTGGCAGCGCTGTCCAAACGCTCCTGGAGCTCTGGCAGCCTCGGGGCTGTGCCCATTCCCTGGGGAGCCTGGGCAGTGCCAGCACCTCTGGGGGTAGAACCTTGAAATTTATCCTAAACCTTTCCTTCATGCTGTTCTCCCATGTGCCCGAGCCAAACCCAGATGGCTTTTGGGTTCCCTTTTCCCCCTGTTGCTTCCAAGGGGGTTTCCATGCTGCTGTTCCCCTCGGGATTCACCCAGGTCTGCTCCTGGCTGCAGCTCTACCTCCTGGAGTGCAGTTTGTGGCCACGTGGCCACCTGGCAGGTGGGGGCTCTCCTGGATTTTGTTGTAATCTGGCTAAAAGAGGATTGGTCTGGCCGCCAGATCAGTTTGTTTGGATTATTCCCACTTCCTTTGTGTGTTACTAAAAACAAGCAGGACCCCCTCAGAGTCTTCCTGGTGCAGGGTTGGTGGCGGTGCCTGGATGCTGATAAACCCTTTGCAGCCTCTCCAGTCCAAAAGGTCAGGCAGCTGCTGTTCCTGCTTCCCTTTTTCCCTCTGGCTGAGCTGCATGTGGCTCCTTCCGTGCCTTTTCCTGCACAGACCTGTCCCAGCACAGGCAGCATCAGCAAATTGGTTTTCACGGTGCATTTGAGAGTAAATGGAGGGAAAACACACTCAGGGTTGGGAGAACTGGAGCATCCCTGGTTCCCAGAGCAGCAGCAGCAGCAGCAGCAGGGAGTGTCTGTCTTGGGACCAGTGTGGAAATGGCAGGAGCTTCCAGAACTTGAAGGGGCTTAAAAAAAGAGGGAGAACAGCTTTTTACATGGACAGATAATGACAGGCTTAAAGAGAGTGGCTTTAAACTAAAGGAGATTTAGATGGGATATTGGGCAGGAATTGTTCCCTGGGAGGGTGGGCAGGCCCTGGATCCCTGGCAGTGCCCAAGGCCAGGCTGGACAGGGCTTGGGGCAGCCTGGGACAGTGGAAGGTGGGGACAGTGCTTGATAAGCTTAAAGATCCCCTGATCCCCAGCCCATTCCATGATCCTGTGGCTGTGTCAGCCCATTTTCATGGTGTGTGCCTGTTTCAGGCTGCAGGGAAGCATTTGCTGAGTTCACTGCTCCCCAGGAGGTGCCAGCAAAGCCTGGTTTACCCTGGGGTGAGACCAGCCCAGGTGGGCAGCAGCTTTGCAAAGCCCAGTTGCCTGGATTTAGGGGGACCCTGGGTTTGATCCTGTCAGGGCTGGCTGGGTTTGCGGAGGTGGAAAAGCTCCCAGGAGCCTTGGGACATCTGTCAGGGTGGAATAACCCCTGTGTTAGCCCTGGGATCCTGCCTGCCTCCCCTGAGGTGGTTTAATTGTCTAATTGGTCTGTCTTTGGATGAAACAGCATCTCTGGTATCCCACAGCTCCAGGATGTTTGGGAAGGGCAAGCCCCAGCTCTGTGCAGGCACCTGATCCACCCCATTCCCCTCCATCCCAGCAGAGTATCCTGGTGCTCACGACTCACCCAGGGGAGTGGGGCTCTTCCTTTTGGCACCATCCTGTGGTGATGCATAAAATCCTGGAATATCCTGAGCTGGAAGAGATCCACAGGATCATCCAGTCCAGCTCCTGGCCCTGCACAGGACACTCCAACAACCCCACCCTGTGCCTGAGAGAATTGTCCAGCACCTTCTCCTGGGGTAGTGGATGTGCCCTGGAGTGGGGATGCAGCAGAGCCACGTGGGAAAGCTCAGTTTTGGTTCATCAAGGGCTGGTTTAGATACAGATCCATAAAAAAAAATCCACTGGGGATGGGCATGCCTGCTGCAGGATGAGCTCAGGTCATGGAATCACAAAATCATGGAATGGTTTGGGTGGGAAAGGGTCCTTAAAGCCCATCTAGTCCAACCCCCTGCCATGGGCAGAGAACCTTCCACTATCCCAGACTGTTCCAAACTCTGTCCAGCCTGGCCTTGGGCACTGCCAGGGATCCAGGGGCAGCCCCAGCTGCTCTGGGCACCCTGTGCAGGGAACAATTCCTGCCCAATATCCCATCCATCCCTGTCCTCTGGCAGTGGGAAGCCATTCCCTGTGTCCTGGAGTGCCAGGCCCTTGTTCCAAGCCCCTCTCCAGCTCTCCTGGAGCCCCTTTAGGCCCTGGAAGGGGCTCTGAGCTCTCTCTGGAGCCTTCTCCTCTCCAGGTGAACACCCCCAGCTCTCCCAGCCTGGCTCCTAGGAGAGAGGCCTGGCTTCTCCTGGCCTTAGGAGAGGGTTATCCATGGGAAGAGGATCCCAGTGTGGATCCTGCCCTCATGGAGCTCTCTGTGTTCCAGCGCTCTCTTCCCAGACGTGGTGAACTGCATGCAGACAGACAACCTGGAGCTGAAGAAGCTGGTCTACCTCTACCTGATGAACTATGCCAAGAGCCAGCCAGACATGGCCATCATGGCAGTGAACACCTTTGTGAAGGTGAGGGGACACAGGGGACACCACGTGCCAGTTCACCGCGCCAAGCTGCAAATCAGAGAGCGTGGGCAGCTTTCCAAAGCCTCTCCCTTCTGGAGGAGGGGCTCTCCAAGCTCTAGAAAACTGATTGAATTTGTCCAGTAATGCAGAAACCCAGTTTTTGGCAGCTGTCCTGTGCCACTCGCTCTGTCAGGGGTGTGGGCAGCTCCCGTGATCGAGAGCCATCATGTGAATTTATGCGCTGAGAAATCCCTCGTGATCTTCCCAACTTGTGTTGGAGCTGGGAACTGAGGAGTGTGTTAGAAACCAGGATATTGCCAAATCACTCAGTGAAAAGGCCTGGTGGGCCTGGGAGTTGAGGCTTTTTAGGGAGGATAAACCCCACATAATAATCTCGATATGTGTTTCCAGCCTCAGGTTAGGTTCAGGTACCTGCTGTAAGTGATGAGTGACAATCCTGCATGGATTGGGGAGTTCTGGGACTGAGGATTGGCAGTGTTGGAACTCAGTGGGTGCAGGACAAGAGAGAAACTTCTCTTGGGTGACTTGTCCTCGAGAGCAGAACACCAAAAACCTCAGAATTTAAACCCAAATCCTCCTGGAGGACCTGAACCCCCCTGCGAGTGAGGAGCGCAGGAGATGCACTCCCCTCTCCTCCCTGCAGGACTGTGAGGACCCAAACCCTCTGATCCGGGCTCTGGCTGTGAGGACCATGGGCTGCATCCGGGTGGACAAGATCACGGAATATCTGTGTGAGCCCCTGCGCAAGTGCCTCAAGGACGAGGATCCCTACGTGCGCAAGACGGCCGCCGTCTGCGTGGCCAAACTGCACGACATCAACGCCCAGCTGGTGGAGGACCAGGGCTTCCTGGACACCCTCAAGGATCTCATCTCTGACTCCAACCCCATGGTGATCCTTTTCTGCCTTCTCCACCTCCTCTTCATCCAAATGGCAGTCACCGCTCTCCCGTCATCTTCACACCCAGCTCCCTTTTCCCCACACCCTCTTTTTGGTGTTAAAAAACCACTTTTGGGGAGTTTTTGCTTCTCAGGACTGCAGGTTGTGTTCCCTGCCCTGTAACCCTGTGTTAGGGGTTTCTCCCATCCCTTGGCAGTTTGTTATTCCCCTGTTCCCCGTGGGAAGGAGGCTGCTCCAGCTGGCTCAGGGCAGAGGGGAGCTGGTGCTTGCTTCTGATACCACAGAGCCTGGTGGTGGATTTTGCCTCTGGTTTTCCTGGCAGCTGGACTTTGGCTTCCCTCCCTTCCCCCAGGCAGGGAGAACTTTAAAACCACCTTTCCCCAGGGTTTCTCTTCCCCCAGCCTTTCCTGCTTTTCCAGTTTTACCCTGGCTGTAGTGCTGAGCCCAGGAGCTGTGTGGAAAGCTCTGGGGCTCCTCAGAGCAGCCTGGGGAAGGGAGCTGGGCACGAGGCCAAGGCTGACTCCCATGGGAGACGTGGCGTGGGCGGTGGGAGCGTGCCGGTGGGGACGGCTCATCCATCCCCCTCAAACCTGCTGGAGGGAGGGAGAAGCCAGAGCCCAGATGTAGGTGGGATGTGAGGGGTTCGTAGTGAGGAGGCAGCTCATCCCCTCAGGCCACATTTGGTGTCACCAGTCCGTGTCCTGTCCCCCCTGGCAGGTTGTGGCCAACGCGGTGGCGGCGCTGTCGGAAATAGCGGAGTCACATCCCAGCAGCAACCTCCTGGACCTGAACCCCCAGTCCATCAACAAACTGCTCACAGCCCTCAACGAGTGCACTGAGTGGGGCCAGATCTTCATCCTGGACTGCCTGGCAAACTACATGCCCAAGGATGACCGGGAAGCACAGAGGTGAGGGGACTTGGCACTGCCCCTTCTCCTCTGAGGAGAGTCCTCATCCTCCTGACCCTGCTGCAGGAGGTGGGACAGCGGGCATCTGCTGGACCTGTGCCTTGGGCACAGCCATCTGGAGCCTGCCCTGCTCCTGTAGCGAGCCCTGGCACTGGGATTGTCCTCCTTGAGCTGCTCAAAATGTGGCTGCAGGGCACAACGGGCACCGGGGAGCCCCGAAACGGGGTCACCGCCAGAGGGTTCTGCAGGGCCTGGGGAATAACCTTCACTGGGGCATTCAGGAGCCAGCTCAGCCTCTTTGGGAATGTCCCAAGTGCTTCCTGCAAGACCTTCCTCTGTGCTGGCAGGAGTTTTTCAGCAGGAGGAAGGGCTGGGATCATTTCCTTTCTCTCCTGGCCTCGGCAGCATCTGCGAGCGGGTGACACCGCGGCTGTCCCACGCCAACTCTGCCGTGGTGCTGTCGGCCGTCAAGGTGCTGATGAAGTTCATGGAGATGCTGTCCAAGGACCTGGATTATTATGGCACTCTCCTGAAGAAGCTGGCCCCACCACTGGTCACTCTGCTGTCCGCAGAGCCCGAGCTGCAGTACGTGGCCCTCCGCAACATCAACCTCATCGTGCAGAAGAGGTGGGTGTTCAGGATTGTGCTTCAATCCCTCTGACTGCAGCACTGTCTCAACACATCCTGTAGGGTGTTTTCTTCTCTGTTATTTAAAATCCAAGGAGAGATGTGAAATCATGAAATGGTTTGGTTGGGAGGGATCATAAAGCTCATCTCATCCCACCCCCTGCCATGTGATGCCTTCCACTAGACCAGGTTCCTCCAAGGCCTGTCCAGCCTGGCCTTGAGTCAGTCAGGTGAGGGAATGAGCAGGGAGCTAAGCTGGCATCTCCATTTTCATGTATCCTTTAGTTTAATTTATTCTTTATTTGGGGCAGCAAAGGATGGCAAAGCCAGAAGCTGTGAGACTTTGGAGTAGTCACTCCATGTGTAGGGAGGGATTTTTGTGCTGGCAGCTGCTTTCTCCACAGTTGTCCTCTTTGAACAAGTGCTCAGAGTCCTTCTGTCCCTTTGCTGATCTAAAATCCTGGTGGGCAGGAGGTGGCTGAGGCCCCACACGTGTGCCTGGAGCAGGAGTGGCAGCTGCAGAGCCCCAGCCCAGTCAGATGATTTGTTCTCCTCCCAGTCAGCGCCGTGGTCGTCTCTTAAAAATAGCAGCAATTTCTGGGAGAAGTGGAAAGCAATTAGTGTCCCTGGGAGTGGGAATGTGGAAGGCAGCTTGGAGCTGGAGCTGGCCTAGCTCTTTCCCAGCTTAGAGAGAGGGTGAGCTGGTGAGAAAGGTCCAGCCTAGCCCTGGGGTCTGGATTTGTGTCCCTGCTCCCACTAAAATGTCCCTTCCAGCCTTGGCAGGACAGACGTCCCCCGTTGCCTCACGTCTGGCCCGTGTTTGTGACAAGGTTGTGCTGTCCCCTGCGTGCCAGCAAAGGGGAACCAAGGGACAGAATCCTGGGGGGGATAATCACGGTGACTTGGATTCCTTGGCATTGAACAGACCCCCAAAACCTTGGGATTGTGGTGGAAGGGAGTGCGTGTCCCCCCTAACGCTGCCTCTCGCTGCCCGCAGGCCCGAGATCCTGAAGCACGAGATGAAGGTGTTCTTTGTCAAGTACAACGACCCCATCTACGTCAAACTGGAGAAACTGGACATCATGATCCGCCTGGCCTCCCAGGCCAACATAGCTCAGGTCAGGAGCTGGGCTGGGACATCCAGGGCTGTCCAGATCCCAGCCCCAGCTCTGGGGATGCAGCTGGGAGCAGCTGTCCCCCCCAGCCTGCTCGTGCTGGGTGGCTGCCCCGCTCTCCTGGTGGCTTTGCCAGGCTCTCAGTGTGCTGTGCCATCCCTCAGGTGCTGGCAGAGCTGAAGGAATACGCCACGGAGGTGGATGTGGATTTTGTCAGGAAGGCGGTGAGAGCCATCGGCCGCTGTGCCATCAAGGTGGAGGTGAGGGCTGGCACACGGCGCGGCCCCGTGGCACCTCTGGGTGGGCAGGGCGGCACTTCCCAGCACGTGCTGGGCATCTCAGCCCAGGAATTTGCAAGTGGGGATGAGCCATGGTTGTTCCACAGGGATCAGTGGGGTGCCAGGAGGGTATTCCATCCCCTTGTCCTTTGCCACTGGAGCTGCTTTAGGATCCCTGCCTAAAACGGGGCCAGGAGTTCTGAATGCAGTGGGTGATACCAGTGGCTTGTTGGGGACCACAGTGGGACTGCAAGGGAGCTGATCCCTTCCTAAGGAGCTGGGAGGGAGCTGATCCCTTCCTGAGGAGCTGGGAGGGAGCTGATCCTTTCCCAGGGGGTTGGGAGGGAATCCATCCCTTCCTGAGGGGCTGGGAGGGAATCCATCCCTTCCTGAGGGGCTGAGAGGGAGCTGATCCCTTCCTGAGGGGCTGAGAGGGAGCTGATCCTTTCCCAGGGGGTTGGGAGGGAATCCATCCCTTCCTGAGGGGCTGCTCAAAGGCCTTGCTTCCCTGTGGGGATAATTTTCTGAAGGGGATTATTAAAAACCCCCCTGGAAAGCTGGCTCTGCATGGCTGGAATGCTCCCCATGGGGAGACAGGAGCCTGTGGGAATGTGCAGAGAGGATGAGGAGGAGCCACACCAGGATGTGAAGGGGAGACCACGCTCATGTGTCCCCCGTTGTGCTGTGGGTTGGATTTGGGGGGTTTTGGGTTGGATTTGGGGGGGATTAGGGGGAGTGGTGGGTTTGGGGTCACTGCCCAGGTGACCAAGTCCCCCTGGCAGCAATCGGCCGAGCGCTGTGTCAGCACCCTGCTGGACCTCATCCAGACCAAGGTCAACTACGTGGTGCAGGAGGCCATCGTGGTCATCAAGGACATCTTCCGCAAGTACCCCAACAAGTGCGTGGGGATTCTCTGGGATGGGGATTCCCTGGGATGGGGGGGATTCCCCGGGATGCTCCCGGTCCTACAGAGCTCTTCCCTCCCTGCTCTGTGCTTGGAAGGCCACAAACTCTGGGTGGGATGAAGCCCCCAGAGCCTGCCCCCAGCACGGGTGGCTTTGGGATTTTTTTGTCCCCAGCCCCAGGATCAGTCCATGGTGGCAGTCCCAGGTCCAGGCACGCAGAGAGGAGCTGCCAGGGATGTGCAGGTCCCTCTGTCAGCAGAATCCATCCCTGGCTCTCGGGCTGGCTCCTGGTGCTGGAACAAGGGCAGCAGGAGGAGAGGGGAGGGAATGTTCCAGCTGAGCCAGGATGAATAGGCAACTCCGTAATCAGGAAGTCGGGGACTAATAGTGGTAATAAATACTAATGAACTGAATTGGTAACGAGCAGAGCTCTGCAGGAATAGCCAGCAGCTCCGGAGAGGAGCGGATCAGACGAGCAGGGTTAATTTGGGAGCAGGGAATGTGCTTTGGGATCAGCGTGGGCACTGCCCGTGGGGCGAGGGGACAGCCCCAGGCAGGGTGGCCTTGGCCACAGTTCTGCTGTGGGCAGTGGGGCGTGGTTTGGAGCTGGGGTGGGTCGGGATTCGGGTCTCCTGCTCTTGGTGAGCTTTCTCCTGCTTTTTGTCCTCCCCTCGGGAAGGTACGAGAGCGTGATCGCCACGCTCTGCGAGAACCTGGATTCCCTGGATGAGCCCGAGGCCAGGGCTGCCATGATCTGGATCGTGGGGGAATACGCCGAGCGCATCGACAACGCCGACGAGCTGCTGGAGAGCTTCCTGGAGGGATTCCATGATGAGAGCACCCAGGTGTGCCAGGGGGACCTGCAGCCTCAGGGTGACACGGACACAGCTCCTGCCGAGCGCAGCAGGGGACGGTTTGCTCTGGAGGGATTGTTCCTGCGGGCGCTCGGAGCAGCCGTGTCCCACGGCAGGTTTGGGGGTAGGATGTGGTCCAGGCTTGGAGTAACCTGGGATGGTGGAAGGTGTTCCTGCCCATGGCAAGAGGGGGAGTGAAATGGGATCTGGGGTCCCTTCCAGCCCCAAGCTGTTCCATGGTTCTATGAAGTGCCACCATGGTGTTGTCCCAAGTGCCTTCCCTGTTCATGGTTGGGAGGCACCGAGCAGTCCCTGGTTATCCCACTGTGCCAGCACAGGATCTGCCTTTGCAGCTGGAAAATGAGCAGAGGGAGCAGTGCCTGCCCTGTCTCCCAGGGCAACTGAGGCCAGTTTGCCTGTGGAATTTTGGAAGGTTTCCATCTCAGAAAAACTCTGCAAAACACCGTGTAACCAAGTGACAGTGAACAGGGCAAAGTCTGTGAGTGCTGAGTGGCAAAGCCAGAGCAAAATCCCAGCTCCCTGAGAGGCTGGGAGGGACCAGCACAGGGGAATTCCTGCTGTTTATCCATGTGGAAGTCAGAGGATGCTCTGGCCCTGTGGGACCGTGTAACCTGCTGCAAGATCCTGCCCCATAATGCTGGGGTCAGCCTGTGTCTGGGGGTGTGGAAATGGGCTGGAAAATGTCACTGCCACTGACATGGTCACTGTGCCTTTGGTCCCTTGGAAGGCAGGTTTGGGTTAGGTCCTGGGGCAAATCCATGTGTTCCTGCACAAACCCAGTGTGACCTGTCTGTCTGTCTGTCTGTCCCCCACAGGTGCAGCTGCAGCTGCTGACGGCCATCGTGAAGCTGTTCCTGAAGAAGCCCACGGAGACACAGGAGTTGGTGCAGCAGGTGCTGAGCTTGGCCACACAGGTGGGTAACACCTGGGAGAGCTTCCCAGGGCTTCCCATCCCCCGGGGCAGTGGGAATGGCTTGGTCATGTGACAGCAGGCAGGTAATTGGAGCTTAATTCAGAGTGGTTTGGGGTGGGAGGAACCTTAAGGATCTTCTTGTTGCAGCCTGCAGGTGTCCCAGGCTGCTCCAAACCCCGTCCAGCCTGGCCTTGGGCACTGCCAGGGATCCAGGGGCAGCCCCAGCTGCTCTGGGCACCCTGTGCCAGGGCCTGCCCACCCTGCCAGGGAACAATTCCTGCCCAATATCCCATCCAGCCCTGCCCTCTGGCAGTGGGAGCCATTCCCTGTGTCCTGTCCCTCCATCCCTTGTCCCCAGTCCCTCTGGGAATGCTGACAGTCAAAAGCCTGGAGAGGTTGGACACTCCCATGGTTCAGGAGGCACCTTGTGGCCTCTTTGACCCCTGTGATCCCTCCTGGCAAGGCTTAGATGGGACAGCTCCGAGTAGCTCTGTAGTAGCCGCGGCTTCCCAATGGCTTCCCAAAGGACTCGGACAACCCCGACCTGCGGGATCGTGGCTACATCTACTGGCGCCTGCTCTCCACGGACCCCGTGGCCGCCAAGGAGGTGGTGCTGGCCGAGAAGCCGCTGATCTCGGAGGAGACGGATCTGATCGAGCCCACGCTGCTGGATGAGCTCATCTGCTACATCGGGACGCTGGCCTCGGTGTACCACAAACCCCCCAGCGCCTTCGTGGAGGGCAGCAGGGGCGTCACGCACAAGAGCTTGCTCCCACGGACGGGCTCGTGAGTGTTCCCGGGTCCCCACCCCAGGGCTGTGGATGGAGGGGTTGGATGTGGGGCTGCTGTGGGGCAGCACAGCCCCAAGGGAGGTTCTGGAGGAGCAGGGCTCTGGGTTCCACGCTGTCCTTAAAAAGGCGAAGGAGGGAAGTGGAAGGTGATCTCCATGAGAATGTGTTGGGAGCCAGGATGGGATGGAGGGTCCAGCTGGGCCAATTCCTGTCTGCAGTGGGACCCCCTGTCCCAGCTGGAGCTCCTCACCCTCTCCCATCTTTCCCATGCCATTTCCTTCAGGAATGAGAGTGTTGAGAGCCCGGACACAGCCCCGTCGGGGGGGCCGGCGGCGGATCAGCCCTCGGTGATCCCCACCCAGGGGGACCTGCTGGGGGACCTGCTGAACCTGGACCTGGGCCCCCCGGTCAGTGGGCCACCCATGGCCACAGCCCCCGTGCAGATGGGTGCCGTGGACCTCCTCGGGGGTGGCTTGGACATCCTGGTACGTCCCAGTTCCCTGCTCCTTCCCTGATTCCAGGCTGTCCTGTTGGCATCGTGCAGGGCTTGCTGGGCTGGGCTGGGCTGTCCTGGCATAGGACAGACTTGTCAGCCTGGGGACATCTGAGCTGGTCCTTTCCTGCAGTGGGTGAGGACAGAGGGCACTGCACCCTAATTTATCCTGTTGTTAATTAATCCTGCCCTGGGGTCCCACCCACCACTTCCCAGTGCCTTTTCTCTCGGTTGGCGTGGATGTTCCCACTCCATGTGCTGTGCTGCAGGAGCAGCTGCTCTTGGGGCCCCTCTCTGCCCCCCAGACTGCTGCAGGGCTGGGCCAGGATGTGCCCACTCCCTGCCTGTGGGGTGTCCCTGTGCCAGGAGAGCCGGAGGTGACAGCGTGTCCTCCTGGCAGTGCAGCCCAAGCAGAGGTTTGGCCTCGGGGTGTGGCAGGGTGGAAACCTCTCCCTGTGTGGGAACACCTGCCCTGTGGGTGCTGGAGATGGGCCAGGCTCCCTGAAGGAACAGAGTTTGGAGTTTCCTCCATGACTCATGAAATCCAGCAGATTTATCCCAAGGGGAGGCAGGGTTTTGTGACCCTGCAAGTGCTTCCCTGGCACTTTGTGGCTCACAGGGGTTGGTGATGGGCTGGCACTGAGGCTGGGAATGAGATCTGGCTCTGTCCCCTGGCTCCAGGACAGCCGTGGACAGACAGACAGACGTGTCAGGACTAACCTCTGTCCCCTCCTCCCTTTCTCTTCTCTCTCTCTCTTTTTGTCTCTTCTCTCCTGGCTTCTCTGCATGTGGCTGGCTCTTCTCTCCACCTTGTCTGCTTCTGCTTGGAGATGGGGGACGAGTCTGAAGGGGTATGGATCACCCTGTGCCAACCCTGCCTGCCCCTGCTGCCCCCCAAGCCCCAGGGACAGCTTGCTTCCCCCTGGGGACACCCATGGCCCCTCACAGCTCCTGCTCTGGGACCACTGGAGCATCCCAACCCCTCTCTGCCCCACACTGCTGCTTTCAGGGAGTGTCCAGAGGGGACATTTTGGGGAGCCCTGTGCCCCCAGCCCTGCCCCTGCTGATGCCCCTTTCTTCTCTTGCAGCTGCGCAGTGATGTGGGAGGCAGCCCTGCTGTGAGTGTGCTCTCACACCCAAACCCTCTCATTCTCTGCATCCTCCTCTTCATCCTCCTCTTCCTCCTCCTGTCCCCCTCCCCGTGGTGTCCCCTGTAACCCCTCCCCTGTCCCCACAGATGGGTGGCAGTGGCGGCACCTTCACCCCCGCTCCCAACACCGCGGCGCCCACAAACGTGGGGGCACCCCTTGGCACCGGCCTGGGTGACCTCTTCGACCTCACCGGAGGGGTGGGGACCCTCTCAGGATCCTACGTGGCCCCCAAAACGGTGAGTGGGGCAGGCAGGCTCGGGGCTGAGGGGGGCACAGACCCCCGTGCCCACCCCCCACAGCAGAGCCTCCCCTGGAGGAGGTGGGGGAGCACCAGAGGGTCTGTTTTGGGTGACACCCCAAGGGTTTCTTGTCTCCCTGAGCCAGGTGTGGCTCCCTGCCATGAAAGCCAAGGGGCTGGAGATCTCTGGCACCTTCAGCCGCCAGGTGGGCTCCATCTCCATGGACCTCGTGCTGACCAACAAAGCCCTGCAGGTCATGTCTGACTTCGCCATCCAGTTCAACCGCAACAGGTGAGTCCCACCTGGGCTGGGGTCTCCTGGGACCCCTGGGGATGCTGCCCGCAGCAGTTCTGTGTGGAAAGGGTGTGAGGAAGGAGCTGCAAGGGCTGGGAACAGCCTCTGGTGATGACCCTTCTCTCTCTGATGGCTGTGGTGGTGATGAGCATCAAACCAAAGCCTCTAAGAAGTTGGCTGAAGAGGCCGTTCCTCTGGGGTCTGATCATTTCCTGCTGTTTGTCCTGAGGAACTGGTGCTCCCTTTTTCCTCAGAGGCGCTGAGGGAATGCCATAAATGGATGCAGGAGGAATGGGGGTGATCTTGGGGTTTTTCCAGGGTGGGCAGGGCAGGAACCAGCCCGGTCCTGGACAGTGCCGGGGCAGCAAGGCGATTCCTGGGATGCCACTGGAGGAAGGCAGGGAGCACCAGGGCTGGATGGATAACACCCTGTGCCATCACCTGCTGTCCCCACCCTGACCCCCTGCCCCCCCTGGTGTCCCCCAGCTTCGGCCTGGCCCCAGCAGCTCCTCTGCAGGTGCACGCGCCTCTGGCTCCCAACCAGTCCGTGGAGATCTCCCTGCCCCTGAACACCGTGGGCTCCGTCATGAAGATGGACCCCCTCAACAACCTCCAGGTGGGGAACACGGGGGTGTCCCCTCCTGGGGAGCTGGGGATGGGCAGGGTCCCTTGGAGAATCCCCAGGGAGGTGTGGCAGCAGGAGCCAGCTGCTCTCTGCAGTGACACCTGGCTCCAGAGGGGTGGGATGGGACATTTTGGGAGCCTGCTGTGGGTTGGAGGTGTTGAAATCCCCGTGTCCTTCCACCCCAGGTGGCGGTGAAGAACAACATTGACGTCTTCTACTTCAGCACCCTGTACCCCCTGCACATCCTGTTCGTGGAGGATGGCAAGATGGGTGAGTTGTGTGACCATGGCTCCAGCCAGGTGTGCTCTGTCACCTTTCCCTAGGTGCCATCCCAGCCCCTGGAACCTTCTTGATCACATGGGCTGAGCCCCCAAAGGCAGGTGGCTGCCCTGGGCCTGCCCTTGGGGAGCTGCTGGAGGGGATGGAAGGGTGACATCCCTTTGTTCCATGTCCCCTGTGTCACCTTTGGGGGTGGCAGCTCCCTCAGTGCTGTTGTCCTCCCTCCCTGCAGAGAGGCAGATGTTCCTGGCCACTTGGAAGGACATTCCCAACGAGAATGAGACCCAGTTCCAGATCAAAGACTGTTCCCTCAATGCAGGTGGGTCCCACCCCTCGGAAGGACCTGGCTCAGGTCCTGTCCCCAAGTGTCACATCCATGTGGCTGTTAAATCCCTCCAGGGTGGGGACTCCAGCACTGCCCTGGGCCATCCTCACCCTCCTTTCCATGAGGAAATTTCCCCTAATGCCCAATCTAAGCCTCTTCCATGACAAGGAGGGGAGGAGATGGGGCAGGAGCAGGTCCAAGGGGAGCAGGGGGTCAGCCCAGCCCCTCAGCCCCTCTCTCCCATCCCAGATGCTGTGAGCAGCAAACTCCAAGGCAGCAACATCTTCACCGTTGCCAAGAGGAACGTGGAGGGCCAGGACATGCTCTACCAGTCCCTGAAGCTCACCAACGGCATCTGGGTGCTGGCAGAGCTCCGGATCCAGCCCAGCAATCCCAACTTCACGGTACATCCCATCCCAACCCCCCGGGGCAGCTCCCTGCCTTTCCCTGCCCCGAGCTGGGGGGCACATCCCTGCTGGTGGCACCTCCCCAGCTGCTGGAGGTGCTGGTGCCAGCCCCGCTGTCCCTCTCTCGTGGGGAGGGTGACACTGCTCCTGTGGGGACAGCTGAAGGACACAGAGGGCTCCCAACCCACCCAGCTCCATTAAACCCCATCCCCGGAGCATTCCCTGAGCAGGGATCTATCCACACCTCATCCATGAGCCATCCCAGTGTCCTGCTGTCCCTGTCCCCTCCCCACCTCGCTGCCAGCCTGTTCTCTCTGGGGTGGGACGAGCTGTGTCACCCTGACTCCTCTCTCTGTGTCTCCGTCCCCGCCGCCCGCCCGCCCTCGCCGGCCTGCCCGCTCTTGCAGGATCTGGAGGTTAGAGACTGCATTTTCCCTGGCTTTGGGCTCTCCCTGGCTGCTGCCTGGATGTTCCTTCCTCCCCCGATGTTTTTCCCTGCCCTGCCGGTCTCCTGCTGCCTCCTGCCTCTCCTTCCCAGCAGGGCAGGCACAAGGAGGGTTGGGATGTCCCAACAGCTACAGATCCTTATCCCAGGGGATTCTCCATGAACTATCAGTGCTTGAGGAGCTAATTGATTTTGGAATGATTTAATATTTAAGCAAACACCTGAAGGGGCTTGTTCCTCTTCAGAGAGGAGGATCTTTTTGGGGAACCCGTCACCCTGGAGCGCTAGGCACTGAATCCAATCCCAAAAGCTGGAGTGTTGCCCCTGCCTGTTCCCTGCCTGTGCTGCATGTGGATGGCTCTGCCCTGGGAGGGCTTGTAGGGGTTTAAGAACCTTTTTCCAGCTGAAATCAGGAGCTGGACTGTCCTGTGGGAGGGTGCTGCAGCATGCAGGGCTCTGCTTTGGGGCTGGTGGCTCTCCAGCACAGGATGGGATGCCATGACCCCGCTCTTCCCTCTCTCCCCACAGTTATCCCTGAAATGCCGAGCACCAGAGGTGTCCCAGTACATCTACCAGGCCTACGAGACCATCCTGAAGAACTGAGGTGCTGCTGCAGCCCCTCCTCCTCCTCCTCCTCTCCTCCCTTTCCCGCCCGAGGAAGCAGGGCCGGATCCGTGTGCATGTCCCCTTTCCTTCCTGCCCAGGATCCAGTCCCTGGGATTCTCCCTGTCCTGGTGGGGCTGGAGGGGGCAGGGGGCTGTCCCCAGTCCCTGCATCCCTGTAGCAATCTGTGTGTGAGCAATTCCGTGTCCTCCCAGCTGCTGATGCTCCCTCCAGATCCCGGTTTCACCCTCGGGCTGGGAGCTCCCAAAACTCCTGCTCCTGGCTCTCATGGAGTGGTCTCTGGTGGTGGGTTCAGCATTCCAAACCCTGGGAATAGCAGCTGGGGGGAGCCCAGAGTGCTGTGGGATTAGATGGCTCTGGCTGCAGATCCCCCTGGAGCTCTGGGATTTGGGGCTGGAGCAGGAGGGAAACAGCTTTGGCTCCTTCCCCCTCTCTCTGCCTCTCCCTGATTTTGTGAGCCCTTCACAGAGGCTCTCCTTCCCATGGGAGCCCTTCCCAAAGCTCCCAGAAGGGCTTGAGGATCCCAAATTTGAGGCTGTAATTAATGTGATGGTTAAAAAGGGCTTTCCCAGCCCCCTCCAGCACCTGCCACGGGGCTGGGAGGGCTCTGAGCCCCTGTCCCTCTGCCCAGCCCCACGGCTCCCTCTGCTCCCCCCAGCACCCCTGGGTGCTCCCCTGGGGGTCCCACTGCTCCTTTCCCCCCAAATCAAGCCATGGGTCCCCCCCTCCCTCGAAGCAGGAAATCTCTAATATATGAAAGATAAATATATTGTAACGTTCAGTGGTGTGAAGGGAATGTTGAACAGAGGGGACAGCGGCCCAGGGGGGCAGCGGGGTGGCCGTGGCCTGGTGACCCTGAGGGGACTCTGGAGCTTCCTGCCAGCCCTGCAGGGGCAGATAAACCTCAGTGGGGCCAGTGGCCTCTGGCACAGCAAGGCCTGACACAGCACAGGGGCTGGGGCTGTGGGCCAGGGACACTGGGCCTGTCACCCCTTGGGGACAGGATGGGCCTGGAGAGCTCTTGGCTCTGCTCCTGGAGCCTCTCAGGGATCCACCAAGGACAAGCTGGCCCTGCACCTCCTACAGGCTCTGGGTGCCCTGAGCCCCTCTGGGGGTTGGGGACATGCATGGGGTCCCCAGGAGGGGACCTGGTCCCTGGCAAGGATGGGCAGCACCACCGAGTCCTGCTCTGGGACACCCCACAAATCCCTGGAGCTGCTCTGGGACACCCCACAAAGCACTGGAGCTGCTCTGGGACACCCCACAAAGCACTGGAG
This sequence comes from Poecile atricapillus, assembly GCF_030490865.1. Taxonomy (NCBI): domain Eukaryota; kingdom Metazoa; phylum Chordata; class Aves; order Passeriformes; family Paridae; genus Poecile; species Poecile atricapillus. Next base: position 12,411,599 of record NC_081264.1, on the reverse strand, counting down.
CTGCTCTGGGACACCCCACAAATCCCTGGAGCTGCTCTGGGACACCCCACACAGCACTGGAGCTGCTCTGGGACACCCCACAAATCCCTGGAGCTGCTCTGGGACACCCCACAAATCCCTGGAGCTGCTCTGGGACACCCCACACAGCACTGGAGCTGCTCTGGGACACCCCACAAATCCCTGGAGCTGCTCTGGGACACCCCACACAGCACTGGAGCTGCTCTGGGACACCCCATGGGCCACCAGCACCACTCTGGGGCTGGACAGCAGCCCCACCCCAGAGGGAGGAGAAGCAGGGCGGGTGTGCAGGGACCACAGTGGACACCCTGCTCTGGAACCCCCAGTCACAGCAGGGTGGTCACCAGCAGCAAATCTGGTGACCAGAACCTGCCCAGCCCTCGGAGCGTGGCCGTGTCCCCCTGGGCCAGCAGCCCTGAGGTGAAGGTCCCCGGCCATGGGGCACTTGGGGCTCCAGGAATGGCTCTGGAGGGGTCCCAGTGGCTGCAGGACATTGGGGTGCAGCCTCACCTCAGCTCTTCACTGCTCCCACCCCTCCTGGGACCCCCAGGGCCTCCCCCCCTTGGGCAGGGGGGTCTGCATCCCCCTGGACAGATGAGCAGACAGGGTGGGCTCAGCTCCGTTGGTCTTTACTGGCTGGAGAGGACATGCAGGGCCACAGGGGTGGGGGCCACGGTGGCCTGGGCTGGGGACACAGCCCTGTCCCACCCCGGGGACATCAACACGAGCTGTGGCCAGTGCTGTGGCCAGCTGGGGGCTGGAGAGGGAGGAGTGACCCCCCTGCCCTGAAATAGGGATAGTGGTGACCAACCTGTCCCAAAGTCATCCCAGGGCTGGAGAGAAGAGAATGGAGAGATGAGAAAGTGGCCAAGGAGGTGATGACAAGAGGCCAAGAAGAAAAGAGGGGAGGGTCAAGAAGAGAAGATGATGAGGGACAAGGAGCTGAAGGCCAAGAGGGGAGGAGTAGGCAGCCCAAGAGAAGAGAGAGAAGATGAGATGAGGAGGATGACAAGAAATAGCAAGAAGAAGAGAAGACAAGAAAAGGTCAAGATGATGAAAACAAGTGAAGAATGAGAGATGAAGACCAAGAAGGGAAGAACAGAGTGCTCTCCAGCCCCGTTCCCAGGTGCCAGCTCTGCCCCTGCTCTGGAGCTGCTCCCCATGGCCTGGGGACACCCCTGGCACCCTCTGGGCCTGGCTGGGGGCTCCTTGCAGGTCCCACCCCAACGCCAACAGCCACCAAGTGAAGAGGTCCTGGCCACCCCAGCTCTGTGGCCATTGCCTGCCCGGGCACCTCCACACAGGAGCCACCTCAGTCCCCCGGCAGCAGCTCGGGGATGTCCCCAGGAGCCACCAGGAGCTGCCATGGCCATCGACCCCTCACGGCCACGCGTTCTCCTCCAGCCCCCCGCGCTCCCGCGGGTTCCAGGGGGGCTCCAGGAGGGAGGAGGGGACGCTCTGCAGAGCCCCCCAGGCCCTGGGGCTGCCGTTCGGGGCGCGCTGGGCGCCTGCCCCGTACCCCCGGGGCGTGGGGATCCGGGACGGTGCCTTGTGGGGCTGCGTGTCCAGCCGGGGCTTGGCCCAGGGCCGCGGCGGGGGCGCGGGGCTCTCCTCCATCTCCATCAGCTCGTCCTCCCCGGTGGCCCAGTCGGTGTCGGAGCCCGGGTTCCCCGCTGTCTCCCGGTTGTCCCAGGAGGCCGGGAAGCAGCAGCTCTCGTCGGAAGAGCTGGAGAAGGTGGAGCGGCGCCTCGCATCTGCCAGGGTGGGGTTGGAGGGCAGCGGGGGGCAGCCGCCGTTGCTCCCGTTGTTGTTCCCGTTGTTGCTCCCGTTGTTCCCGTTGTTGCTCCCGTTGTTGTTCCCGCTGTTGTTCCCGCTGTTGTTCCCGTTGTTCCCGCTGTTGTTCCCGTTGTTCCCATCGCCGTTCCCGCCCCGCCGCCCGTCCTCGGCGGGCAGCCCGTGCTTGGCGAAGACGTTCAGCGAGGACGACGAGGATGAGGAGGAGCAATAGGCCGAGTCAGCGGTGGCGGGGGGCCCGGGGGGAGCGCTCTCCGTGTCCCCCAGCTGCTCCAGCAGCCTCGTGTTGGCCAGGAATTCCTCCTCCAGCCGCTGGAACAGCCGCTGCTCCTGCCCGGGCTCCAGCCAGCGCGGGGCCCGCAGCCTCCTCGCCAGCTCCTCGGGGTCCCCGGGGCCGGGCCGGGGGTCGCGCCGCCCCCCGGAGCCCCCCGAGGGGCCGGTCCCGGCCGTGGGGGGCTCCGGCCGCGCCCACGAGTGCTGCCCGTCGGGCCGGCGGCGGATGAGCAGCAGCGGAGCGGGGCTGCGGGAGGAGCGGGGGGAGCCTCGGGGGGACGCGGGGGCTCGGGGGGCTCGGGGGGAGCCGGGGGGGTCGGCGGGGTCCCGGCGGGCCGGGGGGCGGCGGGGGCCGCTCTGCGCGGACGCGGCCGAGGAGTCGCTGTCGCCCGAGCAGCGCCGGGAGCGCGCCGGGACGCGCGGCCTGGGGGGCGGCGGGGGGGACACGGGGGGAATGAGCACCCCGGTGTCCCCCCCAGGGCACCCCCCAACTGCACAGCATCCACGAACCCCCTCCCCAGTGATACCCCCCCCTTGTACCCCTCCTCATGGAACCCCCCCAGTGCCTCCACCCATCGCACCCCACATTCCCTCCATTGTACCCCACTGCACCCCTTCATTCTCCCCCCTTTTACCCCCATTTCTCCTCACTGCACCCCACATTCCCCCCCTTAAACCCCACTTCCACCCTCACTGCACCCCCACCTTGCCACTATTGAACCCCATTTCCCTTGCTCCCCATTGAACCCCCCCACAGTGAACCCCCCCATTCTCCCCCTGCACTGCTCATTCCTCCCCACTGCACCCCCAGAACCCCCTTTCCCTCCCCACTGTCCCCCATTTTCCCCCTCCACTGAATCCCCACTGAATCCTCCCATTCCACCCTCATGTTCTCCCCCCTTCTCCCGCTCAGCCCCACCCACTGCACCCCATTTCTCCCCCAGTGCACACCCATTGTCTCCCTCCTCTGAACTCCACCATGGCACCCCACATTCCTCCCACTGCCAATCCCATCCCCCTCCATTTCACAGCCCACTGTACCCCCACTTCCCCTGTTGCCCCTTCATTCCCTCCCCCATTCCCCCTTGTCCCCCACTGCACCCCAGTGAACCCCATAGCCCCATCACACACCCCATTCCCCTTCCCTCCCCCTGCTGCCCCCCACTATTTCCCTTCGTTGACCCCCAATGCTTTCCCCACTGCCCCCACCGACCCCCATTCCACCACCCACCACCTCCCAGTGCCCCATTATCTGTCCCCATGGCCCCACACCGAACCCCCATTGTCATCCTCCATTTCCCTTCCACTGCCTTCCCCAACTGCACCCCCATTTCACCCCAAATTCGCCCCCACTGCCCTCTCAGTACCGCTCCTTGCTGCCCCATTTTCCCCCAATAATTCCCCCTTTTGCTCCCAATTTCACCCTCCCTCTGCCCCCCGTGATTTCCCGAGAGTTCCCCACTGCATCCCCCAGTTCAGCCCAGTTACCCCATTCCACCCCAGTGCCCCCGATGGTTTCCCCATTAACGCCCCCACTGTCCCCAGTCCCCATTCCCCCATCCCTGCCCATCCTCTCTGCGGGGTCTGGGCGCGGTTTTGGGGTCCCCCCGGGGGGGCCGTACCTGAGCGCTCCCCGCGGCTCCGCGGGGCTCCTGGAGGGGCTGCCAGAGCCGGAGCGGGGGACTGCAGCCCCTCGGGGGGGCAAACCCTCCTGCTTGAGGGGCTTCGGGGCGTCCCCCCGGGGCTGGGGACCCCGCTCTGCCCCGGCCGGGGGGGGCCCGGCGGGCCGGGGGCGCCGGGGGGTGCTGGGGCTGGAGGCGCGGGACGAGGAGGTGCCGGGAGCTGCTTTTTGGGGGGACATGCCCGGGGTGCGGGGCTGGGGCAGGCGGTGAGCTGGAAGGGAGAGGGGGGAGGTCAACGGGGGCAGCGCCGCGCCCTTCCCTTCCCTTCCCTTCCCTTCCCTTCCCTTCCCTTCCCTTCCCTTCCCTCCCCTCCCCTCCCCTCCCCTCCCCTCATTTTCCACCTGGGGGATTCTGGAGGCGATGAACACCCCGGGAATTTGGGGGATTCCGGAGGTGATGAACACCCCGGGAATTTGGGGGGTTGCTCACTCCCCTTTTCCCCCTTCCAGCAGGATGAGTGGAGCCCAGCCACAGGGAAGAGAGCCCCACGGACAAGCAGGGAGTGCAACCCATGGAAAATCAGGGAATGGAACCCATGGAAAATCAGGGAATGGAACCCATGGAAAATCAGGGAATTGAACCCTACAGAGAGGCAGGGAACAGAGCCTCACGGGGAAACAGGGAACAGAACCCCACAGAAAATCAGGGAACAGAACCCCATAGAGAACCAGGGAAAGGGGCCCCAGGGAGAATCCAGGAACAGAACCTGGGGAGAACCAGGGAACAGAGAACCAGAACAGAGCCCTGTGGAGAACCAGGGAATGGAATCTCACAGAAAATCAGGGAACTGGGCCCCATAGAGAACCAAGGAATGGGGCCCCAGGGAGAACCAGAGAAAGGAGCCCCAGGGAGCAGCCGGGAACGGAACCCAGGGAGAAGCAGGAATGGAAGGAAGGCCAGAGCAAGGCAGGAGCCAGGGCCGTGCCGAGGGGGGTCCCGGACACTCACCGAGGGCAGCACAGCGACACGGGTCGTGCTTGTCCAGGTAATGTTCCAGTGTGTCCCAGCCGCCGCCCACCCGCACCATGACGTGACTCCTCAGCACCTGCGGGCAGCGCTGTCACCCTGCCCGCCCCCCAAAATCCACCGAGAGCCCCCCGGGACCCCGGCCTGGGCAGGAAATGCAGCTCTGGACCCCACCCAGCTCGTCTGGGAGTGGGGAAGGAGGAGAGTGGGGGATCCCGGGGTAATGGGGGGACAGTGGGGTGAGGGAGGCTCTTACTCGGACGAAGATGAGCGTGTTGGAGTCGCCCACTTTGTACTTCCCCTCCGAGACCTTGACCATGGGGAACTGCGAGGGGCAGGAGCAGCAGCCCAGGATCTCCCGCACCTGCCGGCACAGAGGGGAGGGGTCAGTGGGGCGTGGACACTCTGCTATAGGGTCGGTGAGGTCCAGAACCCCCCTGTAGGGCCGGTGGGGCAGAGACCCCCGTTACAGAGCTGGTGGGGCACAGACCCCCCCCACTATAGGGCCAGTGGGCACAGAACACCCCTATAGGGTCGGTGGGGCACAGACCCCCTGTTATAGGATTGGTAGGTACAGACCTTCCACTATAGGGCCTGTGGGGTGTGGACCCCCCAGTTACAGGACTGATGGGCACAGAACCCCCCCTATAGGGTCAGTGGGGCACAGACCTGCCATCATAGGGCTGGTGGGCACAGATGTCCCACTATAGGGTCAGTGAGCATAAACCCCTGTAATAGGGCTGGTAAGGCATGGACCCTGCACTATAGGGCTGGTGGGCAGAGAAATCCCTGCTACAGGATCCGTGGGGCACAAAATCCCTGCTATAGGATCGGTGGGGCACAAAACCCCTGCTATAGGATCAATGGGGCACAAAATCCCTGCTATAGGATCCGTGGGGCACAAAACCCCTGCTATAGGATTGGTGGGGCACAAAATCCCCGCTATAGGATCAATGGGGCACAAAATCCCTGCTATAGGATCGGTGGGGCACAAAATCCTTGCTATAGGATAGGTGGGGCACAAAACCCCTGCTATAGGATCAATGGGGCACAAAACCCCTGCTATAGGATCAGTGAGGCACAAAACCCCTGCTATGGGATCAATGGGGCACAAAATCCCTGCTATGGGATCAATGGGGCACAAAATCCCTGCTATGGGATCAATGGGGCACAAAATCCCTGCTATAGGATTGGTGGGGCACAAAATCCCTGCTATAGGATCAATGGGGCACAAAATCCCTGCTATAGGATAGGTGGGGCACAAACCCCCTGCTATAGGATCAATGGGGCACAAAATCCTTGCTATAGGATAGGTGGGGCACAAACCCCCTGCTATAGGATCAATGGGGCACAAAACCCCTGCTATAGGATCAGTGGGACATAAAACCCCTGCTATGGGATCAATGGGGCACAAAATCCCTGCTATGGGATCAATGGGGCACAAAACCCCTGCTATGGGATCAATGGGGCACAAAATCCCTGCTATACGATCGGTGGGGCACAAAATCCCTGCTATAGGGCTGGTGGGTCATGAACCCTCCACTATAGGGCTGGTGAGACACAAACCCCCTTCTAGGGTCAGTGTGGATCCCCACTACAGGGGCAGCCCCTCAGACTGGCACACAGGGAGGGGCTCTGTGCCCCCCATCTGGCAGATCCCCTCCGTGGGTGGGCTCGGGTGCAGCGGGGCCGGGGTCTCGTCCCACGGCCGGGCACCCCCGGCAGGCTGAGAACCCCTCCCCTCTTCATTTGGGGTCCACCCGCGCCAGGACCCCGGGTGTGGGCACAAAACATCACCCACCCCACTAATCCCAAACCACGGGGGGATTCACCCCCAAATCCATGGGGTAGGACCTACACCCATCAACACAAGTGGGGTCAACCCCGGGGGTTTTTGCCTCTTTGTAATCGTGAAGGTCTGGCACGGGGAGGAGTGGAGCGGGAGGGTTTGGGGGGCCGGGCAGGGGTCCCCAGGGCAGGGGTCCCCAGGGCAGGGGTCCCCAGGGCAGTGCCGTGGTCCCGCTGGCTGCCAGCTGCCGGCTCCATCTCCCGGGCTGACGTCAGGGATTAAACCGGGAGCCACGGGGGGGACGCGGCCACATCCTGCCCGGGGCTGGGGGGACACAGCGCCGCCTCACCCCGAAATCTGGGGTGTCGTTAATAATCCCGCGATTCTGGGGGGTTTCCTGCAGCTGTGCCCATCACAGGGGTGAGAGGAAGGAAGGATGTGACCGCTCCGGTTCCCATCCGGGTGACACGGACAGCCCCAGCTGGGGAAACTGAGTCACGGGGGGGGTGCAGTGAGGGGGGGTCGTGACCCTGCTGCCACCCCGGAGGGGGCACCTGGGGACGAGGAGGGCCGGATCCTGCTCTGCCAGGCTCCTCCCCGGCTCTGGCGCTGCCCATAAAAGCCGATGGCGAGGAATTACGCAGCCCGGAAAAATGCGGCCGGGGCTGGCAGCGCCCGGCCAGGGGAGCTTGGGGGGGCAACAGCGCCGGGGGCCCCCCCTGAAGCGGCACTGGGCGGAGCGGGGGGTCAGGATGCTCTTTAATGAGGGACTTAATGAGGAATTGGGGTTTCAATTAAAAAAAAGGCTTAGGGAGTCAGGGGAGGGCAGAGCTCCCCTGTCCCCCCCGTGTTCCCCCCGTCCCAGATTAATCCGCTGCCTCGCCCGGGGACCGATCCCGCACCCGGCTTTAATCCCGCCTGAGCTCCGGCCCGGGGGGGTCCCTGCACCCCCCTCCTGACACCCCAAATTGAGACCGTGAGAAGCCGGGATGGCCCCGTGTCCGTCCCTGGGGACAGCAGCCCCGAGGTGCTGGCAGGAGGAGAAGTCCTGGGGTGGGGAGCACTCACGAGGAGGAGGTGGCAGGGCACAGGGGACACCTGAGTGTCCCCACTGAGATCCTGTGAGCCACCAAAATAACCCCTCCTGTAGGCTGGAGGCTCCACGGGAGCCTGGGAGGGGGTGGGTGGGTGGAGAGGAGCTCCCGTAGCCATGGAGAGCTGGGATGGGTGGGTGGAGCACATCCTATGGAGCTCGGGGGTGGAGAGGAAGATCTCCCAGGGGTCACGGACACACGTGGGACCTCCCCTGGACCACGGAGTGTCCTGTTGGATGGGCAGAAAGGGCTTCCTGGGGGTCAGGGGGACAGGTGGGACCACAGAATGCCCCGCTGGGTGGACAGGTGGGAGCTCCCATGGATCATGGAGCATCTCATGGGGCACACAGGCAGGACCTCCCGGGGGCCACAGGGACAGGGAGGAGTCCTGGGGGAGAAGGGACCCCCATGGACCCCGCTGGGTGCACAGAGAGGTTCTCCCACAGACAGGTGAGACCTCCCAGTGACCACCGGGTGGACAGAGAGGACCTCCCAGGAGCCAGAGGGCAGCCTGCAGGGTGGACACAGAGCTCCCTGTTGGGTGGATGGACAGCACCTCCCACAGACCCACAGACCCACCGCTGGGTGGCCGGCGAGGCCCTCACCCAGGCACAGGGCTCCCAGGGGAGCGCGTGTCTCACCAGCTCGTCCAGGTTCTTGAGGTCGCACAGGGTGATGGGCCGGGCCCGGCTGGGGTAGGCGCCCGCCTGGGGGTCCCGGCTCTCCCGGCGCGTGCCCAGCGCGCCGTCGGCCATTTGGTCCCTCATCTCCTCCTCGATCTCCTCCTCCATTTGGATCAGCATGGGGGCCAGCATCCCAAACTTGGAGCCCCTCCTGGCCACCTCCAGCAGGCAGAGGACAAAATTCTTCTCATTCTTCTTCAGCACCAAGTCATTGGTCTCGAACATGAGCACGTCCTGGATGCCCAGGTCCTGCCGGCACCACTGGATGAAGTTGGAGACGTTATCCCTGGCGATGAAGGAGCCGGGCACCACGTTCTTGGCCTGGAAAACCACCTCGTTCTGGGGCACTCGCATGCGGGCGGCCGCCTCCGGGTGCCGCTCCTGGAAGTCCAGGGCGGTGCGGTTGACGTTGTTGGCGTGGCGGCAGAGGTGACATCCCGTCTCCAGGCTCTCCAGGAAGGTGTCCACCTGGATGTCCAGGTCGTAGAGGGTGTTGAACCACTCAGCCAGGTCCTCCTTCATGGCCTCCAGGTACTCCTCGCTGGAGCGGAAGGGGCGGATGCTCTTGGAGGCGGCCGACTGGATGTGGCTGGGGTCGGCCATGGCCCCCCTTCCTGCATGGGGACAACGGGGCCTGTCATGGGCAGGAACCCCCCCAAAGCCCCCCCAAATCACCAATAACCTCGGTGACCCCTCTGTGCCTCAGTTTCCCCCACACGTTACCCATGGGTGGGAACATCACCACTGCCACCACCACCCCTCCAGGACCTGCAGCACCCCCCATCCCACATCCCAGGTGTCCCCCCCTCTCACAGCCCGTGTCCCCTCACCTCATGTCCCTCCACCCCAGGTGTCCCCCCATTCTCCATGTCCCCTCATCCTGTGTCCCATCCGGCCCCCCCAGGTTAACGAGTCCCTTGTCACCTGTGCCCACCCCACGGAGGGGCTGTGGCCGAGGGGGGACATCCCACCCCAACCCCGCCCTAAAAGCTGCCCAGTCATGGTGGGTGTCCTCAGCACGGTGTCCCCACCCTGGGAGCAGGTGACACCCCGAGGGATGGCAGTGCCAGGGGCAGGGAGCCCCCCTTTATCCTGGTGGGGCTCAACCCTGAGGGGCTGCACCGGGTGGGGGGATTGGGGGATTGCTCCCCAAAACTCAGCCATGGGGTGTGGGCTGCACCTGGGGGAGGCCCCCCAGCCATCCCTGACCTGGGGCTACAGGAGCCAGTGAGGGGTCACCCCCGGCCGGGGGGGCCCAGTGACCCCCAGTGCCACCCCCCAGCCCAGCCCCAACCCCTGGGAGGGGGGTCCTGGCCCTGGGGTGCTGCTGAGGGGGTGTCCCCTCCCCTCCGAGGGGGTGTCCCTGTTGGGGAGGGTCCCCTCTCCTCGGTGGGGGGGATCCTCGGGGATGAGGGGACTCTTTTGGGGGGTGGTCCCCATCCCTCGAGAGTGGGGGGATCCTCTCGGGGGGCGTCTGTTTCCCTCGGGGAGGGGTTTTGTTCTCTCGGGGATGGGGGGGGGTCCCTGTTTGGAGGGTCCATTTCCCTCGGGGGGTTTGTCTCTGCTGGGGGGGGTCCCTACCCTCGGAGGGGGTGTCCGTGCTGAGGGGTGTCCGTATCGGGGGTCCCCCTTTCCCTTGGGGGGAGGGTGTCCATCTCTGGGGGTGTCTCTTTCTCGGGGTGGGGGGGTCCCTTTCGGCAGCGGGGTCCCTATTCCGGGGCGATCCACGGGGGGCGGCGGGAGGGGATCGGCACCTGTGGGGACACGGGCTGGGGACACGGGGCCCAGGGCCACCCTCCCACCCCCCCGGCCTCACTCACCGCCGCCGCTCCGCGCTCCGCTACGGCCGGGCCGGGCCCGCTCCCCGCTCCGGGCCGGGCCGCGGCTCCCAGCGCCGGGGGGGCCCCGCCGCGGCCCCCGCCGCCATCGGCCGCCGGCAGCGGCCCGGGGGGCGGCCGGGGGGGCCCGGGGGGCTCCCAACGAGGCTCGGCCGCCGCAGCCCCGCGGAGCCGCCGCCGCCGCCGCCGCGCCCCGGCCGGGAAGTTGGAGGCGGCCCAGAAAGGGCCGGGACGGGGGCGGCGGCGGCGGCGGGCGGGGACGGGCACGGGGGGGACACGGACACGGGGGGGGACAGGGGCACGGCACGGGGAGCGGGGGACACGGACACGGGGGGGGACAGGGGGAGGAGCACAGACACGGGAGGGGGCACGGCGGGGGGAACAGGGGCAGCGGGGAGGCACGGGGGTGACACACAGCGACACTCGGTGACATCCCCCCACCCCCGCCCGGGTGTGGCTCCCCGCTCCCATTGATCTGCCCCCTCCCCCACCCTCCCTCCCTGCCCCGGGACTCACACCCCGCGGGGAAACTGAGGCACAGCGGGATCCAGCGGGCAGCTCCGTCCCACCCCTCCATCCCCTCCTACCCCGGCCCGGGCCCGGGGGCCGCGTCCCCCCGGCTCCCAGGGATGTTCTCAAGAAAGGCCAGCAATGGTGCGGTTACAAACAGCGGGAATTTTATTTAAAAAAACAACCGTCACAACCGTTCACAGCGTTACAGGCGGGGAGGGGGGCGGGGGCGCGTTAAACAACCGGATTTATTTGGGGGGGGGTGGGGAGAAAGAATTCACGCTACCGTTGAACTTGGTTTTAATGTTTCTCCACAAACGGTGAAAAATACTAAAGTACAGACAAGGAGGACTCATAATGTTGTGGCCAACATTATAAATATGGAATTATAAATTTAAAACATTTTTTTTTTCTGGTTTAAAAAATAAATCTGGTAGTAAATGCGGCTCTGGGGGGGCGGCGTTAGTAGGGCCGGTCTCGGCGATCCTGGCGGTGTTCGCCCCTGTGGGCCGGGGGGGACAGGGGTCAGTCGTGGGGTCCAGGAGCTCTCCCCGGGCTGGGGAGGCTCCTTAACCCCTCACCCAGACACCCTGACACCCCTTTACCCACCCCATCCCATCCCCACCATTCACCCCCTTGCCCCTCCACCCATTTATCCCACCCCAGTCGCCCCCCACCATTGCCCCATCAGGGTCTCCCCCTCCCCAATGTCCCACTGCCCCCTCCCATCACCCTCTGTCCTGCCCTCCCCATCCATACTTGTCCATCTTTCCCGGCCCTCCGCGCCGTCCTCTGCCTCCTCCTCCCATCTGCTCCATGAGAGGTCCCGGGGGTCCCCCGGGGCCGCCGCCTCCTCCTCCTCTCCGGCCGCCTCCTCCGTAGCCGCCTCGGTCCATGCCCCGGCCACCTCGGAATCCCCCTCGGTCTCCGCCGCGGCCGCCTCGGAACATCCCGCCGGGCCCTCCTCGGTCCATGAGGCCCCCGCCGCGCCCGCCCCGCATCCCCCCGGGGCCGCCTCGGCCGCGGTCACCGCCTGGGGGAGGAGGAGAGACCCTCAGAGTGACCCCAAGGGAGCACATCCCGCTCCCACATCCCCGGGATCCCAGCACATCCAGCTCCGGCAGGAGCAGGGCTGGGAGCTGCTGGGTACCCGAGGGGATTCAGGTTCATTGAGGTTGGAGCAGCACCCTGGGGAGTCGGGGTGGTGCTGGCAGCCCCCCAGATCCAGGAAGCACAGGAGAAATGGTGATCCCAGTCTCCATGTCATGGCTCATGGAGGGATGAAGGCCTGGCAGCTCCTGGAGCTGGCCCAGCCACTCCCCAAGGAGCCCGAGGCCAGGCCTGGGGTGTCCCATCGGGAACTGGGGCTGTGACACCCCCCAAACGTACCTGGAGGAGGGAAGGGGGGCGGGAGGAACCCCTCCGGTTTGGGCGCCTTGCACTGGTTGCACTCTGTTCTCCAGGCAAAGTTCTGGTTTCCACAGCCCCTGGGTACAAATTCCAGTTAGCCCAGAGTGGAACAGCATTCCAGCCAGGGTGACATTGGGAAGCACGAGCAGGAGAGCACGTGGAAGGGGACACCAGGGCAGGAGCTGGGGCACAGCTCCCGCGGTGGGGTGGGGGTCTGGCAGCCCCCGGGAGTGACCCCGTCCCTCCCTCTGTGCCAGCTGGAAACTGTTTCCTGGGAAGGCCCAGGGAGTGACTTTGGGCAGCCCCGTTGGCACAGGGTGTGGCAGCAGTGGGTACTCACGGGTTGGGGCACTGCCAGTCTCCTGCGCGGTGCTGGACACTCCCTCCAGACGGGTTTCCCCGGGATCCCCGCGGTCCCCGGGAGGAGAAGCCGCCCCTGTCTCCGCCTCTTCCCCCCATCCTGCCCATGGGGCCGCTGGGCCCGCTGGGGCCCCCTGGGCCACCGGGTCCCCCTGGACCTGCGGGAAGGAGCCCTGTTAGTGCTGGGAGCCACGGGAAGGCCGGGGAGCAGCTCTGGGGGGCTGCACGGTACCTCCACGGAGGGGTGGGGGCATTCCCCGCTGCTCCCGGGGGGGTATCCCGCCCCTCAGGCTGTTCATCGGGCCCTTCTTCCGCGCCAGGGTCACCTTCAGCTTGCTCCCCTGGAAATCCTTCCCTGGGAGGGACACAACGGGCAGGAGCATCAGTGAATCACAGCCCTGCTGCACACAGGTGCTTCCCACACCTGGAAGTTTTGGAATTCCACCCCAAAAGGACCCCCAGCACTCACCATCAAACCACTCCACGGCTGTTTTGGCAGTGGACGGGTCATCGTAGGACACGGTGGCATCACCCTTGGGCTTGCCTGTTTCCTTGTCGATGTAGAGGTTTATCATGGGCTGCCCTGTCCTCTTGTTCATCTAAGGGACAGCACAATGTCACCCGAGTCCTGTCTTCCCACTGCCCAGCAGGGATTTGCTCTGCTCTGCTTTCCAGCAGAAGCTCATTCCAGGGACTCCAGGACAGAAGAAAGGGGCCCCAGGCCTACCATGGATGACAGCAACTGCCCACACACCCCAAAAACAAAGGGACGGGCCCCAAACAGCACTGCCAGGCCTCTCCCAGGGCCTGGACAAGATGGGCCTGAAGGATGTGAGCAATGGGCAGGGAGATGGAGAAGGAAGAGGAGGAGGTGAGGGACCCTGTTCCCTCTGCCAGCGGGGGGTCACTGGTGTCCCCTCACCTTGACAACACCGCACTGTTTGAAGAAATCTGCCAGATCCTCCAGGGTCACATTATCATTGAGTCCCTGCACATAGACTGCAGTGCTGTCCGAGTCCTCCTCTGGGTCCATAGGGGGGCCTAGGAGACAATTCCCAGGGTCAGTGCAGGCAGAGGAAGGGCAGGAATGCCCCAGGGCCGAGTTCTTTCCATCCCCTCCATGGCTGCAGCTTCGCTCTCTGGGAGTGACAGGAAAGCCCAGGCCCACGGGAGGTGACTGTCCCCAACCTCACCTCCCTGGTGCCACGGCCAGACAGAGCCCACACCCCCCCACGTGGGAAGATCCCCCAGGTTATTCCAGGACACATCCCAGAGGAGAGATGAGGAAGACCTTCATGCCCCCTGGGCTCCCACACAAGGACATCCACCCCCCTTTTCCGATGCTGGAAGGCTGACGCAGAACTTCCAGACACGCCTGGGACAGGAAGGGACGAGCCACGGACGAGGCTCTGGGGGTGCTGCAGGCCCCCTGGATGAGCTCCAGAGCAGCCCCCAATCCCCCTCATTCCTGCAGAGAAGGGGGAGCATCTCCCAACCACGTGTGGTTGTTTCCAGCTGTTTGGGAATGAAGAATCGATGGCAACAGCCAGAGAGGCTGCAAGTGGCGGTGGGGTGACACACAGCAGCCCTTGCAGCAAGGACACAAAGGTCTGTCTGACAGCCTCAGGAGGGAGTTTGGTGGGAATTACCTAAATCCAGGTCGGGTCCTTCCTCCATGTGTCCTGCCAGGCGGGAGAGAAGCATAGGGAAGGGTGTTAGTGGGGGCCCTGCGGGCTGGAGAACCGACACACACAACACTAGCTACGACCTGCGCCGCACAAGCAGCAGCACTGCACCTTACTGGGCCATCAGGTGGCTCTTTTAGCATTTCTTCCAACCAAAAACCACTATTACACTGGTTTTAAGCATTTTTTTTTCCAACCAATAACCACTATTGCACTGATTTTTTTTTTAGCAGTTTTCAAACCGTTAACCACTATTACACTGATTTTTTTTTTAGCAGGTTTCAAACTGTTAACCACTATTAACGCTGATTTTTTTTAAAAGGTTTTACCAAGCCAATCGGTTTTTAAGTTCATTAATAAAAGTTACTTAATATATCTATATATATTTAAAAAAAAAAAAAAAAAAAGATTTATTACATCCAAACCATTTCTTTTCCCCAAAATTACAGGAGTGGTTGCTCAACTCTTCCACTGTGTCCGCACACCCCTGGGCATCGCCGGCAGTACCCATTACAGTCTGGTTGCATATTGTCATTTTTTTAAACCACTTAAATGAATAAAAAAATTACACTTTGTGCTAAAAAAAAAAAACTGACTGCAATTTTTTTTTTTTTTTTTTTTTTTTTTTTAACACTATCCATTGTAATGCTCAAAAACTTACCACCAGGCTTATTGAAGCCACCTCGCTCTCCAGCGCTGCTGGGGGGATAAACGAAGAAATGAAGGCCTTTCCCTTTACAAAGCCAGCACCGCTCTGAGCCTCTGCGGCTCACAGGGGAGAAGGGCACTGGCTAAACATCTCCAAACATCTCTCTGTCTCTCTCTCATCTCGGCACTAGGCCTTTCTTCAGGGCAGCTCGCTCAAATTTTCTTTACATATAAAGCAACCTTGGTGTGGTTTGAGGCACCGCTTTGCTGTCGGTGCCCTGGCGTTACTCGGGTATCATCAGTGCAATACTTGGCTGAGAAATGGGGGTTGTTTGGAATCAAAGTGAGGGTGGTTTGTTTTTTTTTTGTTGTTGTTGTTGTTGTTGAAGAGCAATTTGGGGGTGTTTCAATGGTCAACTCCCTCCCCTCGGTGTGTCCACCAAGGTGCACCCTCAGGCTGTGGCAGCGCGGGCCCGCGGGTCCCTGACATTTAACAGTGTAAAAGGAGACAAGCCACACGCGAGACCTACAACACAGTTCAGCTGACATCGCCCCTAAAACCCTCAAAGTAAAGCCATACATTCAGGTCACTACTGAATTTAACAACTCTCTGGAGGGAGAACTTACAGAGTACAGCGGGGGCTCCGAGGCCTGGGGTGCAGCTTTGTGGACACACTCACTTTTGGGCAGGTGCCAATGCAAACAGGGCCGCAGCTTTCACCAAAAGCTTTGGCTGAAGCATTCACAGCTGAAACTGCTTTGGAGCGTGGTGGTGAAGTAGGAAAACGCCACCTTGAGAAAGGATTTGGGCTGTTTCTTGCTCTTTTTTTGGGTGAGCCAGCAAGCTGTTTGGAAGGAGCCGAGCGGAGGAGGGAGAGCACCGTGAATTTTTCTAGCAAGTATTGCACCTCTAATACTGGGATAAAAAAAAGTCAATACAGAATTTCGAGCTGTTGCATGCAGCTTTGCCTCCTCTCGTTAAAGTACACACCATTTACGTAATGTCTCTCTTTTTAAACATAAGATTTTTTACACTTTTTTTTTTTTTTCTTTAACGTTACACAATTCTAAAGTAGTAGTATACCCTCCTCTGGTTTTATTACCAAACAACAAGTATGCAGTTACCAAAGTTACAGAAGGATTCCGTTTATACAATCAATACATTGGGTTAAAAATATTCTATGTATATTTTTCCTCTCCATATGGACACCGTGTCTAGTCCCACTTTTCATTATGCTGCCGGCTGAGTACTGAGTACGGGTACTTTTTAAGTATTGAGGTGTTTACAAGGCTCTCACTTTGTAACCTGTAGCATATAAATGCGACAAAGCATGTTAAAAAGTTTTCCATTTTCATAAAAATATCAAATCATCGAGGCAATGAAAAAGGGCATGTTAATAACATCGAGCTCCTTACCTGCTGGAGACACTGAAATCCATCACCACAGCATGCTAAGGTGGGCCGAGTTCCCCTACCTGCCCTGGGTGTCCCCTGAAGCCACCTGTTCTATGGACATCACAAACTCTACGTCCATAAGGCAGGGGGATGACCCTTTGTAAGGGTCTGGCCAGGTGGGAAATCGCTCGGGAGGCAAATTTGAGCTGGGATTAAGGTGTGAGATCAGAGACAGGTGACAAATCTTTGGCAACGAGAAGCTCGGAAGGGGCTAGAAATTTGAAGATGTGATGATAGACATTTCAGGTGTCTACATCTACTTTCATCGTTAAGACATCAATACAGCAAGGCTGAAATCTTTATGCAGATCCCTGGAACTCTGTTCCACCCGAGCCAATTCCAAGCTGGATGTGTTCCCACACAAAACCAGCCTTTTCCATTCTTTCCTGGATGTCTCTGATAAAGATTTCATGCCAGGCCAACGGGCTGCAACAGAGCTATGCAGAAAGGGGCCAAGCGCTGCCAAACTGAGGCTGTCACCGGGCTGTGCCACGCGGGGAGAAGTGGCCTCTGGAGGGCAGCTGCCATCACAGCCACCCTGCCAGCGCCGGGGCGGGCACGGCGTGTCCTGTGCCACACCTGGGGACACTCTGCACAGCTCTGAGCAACGGGGTGAGGGGATGGAACACACACAAAGCTGTGAATTCTGTCTTGGAGGAGCCTTTGGGATGAATTCTCCTCCCTTGCCTCTATCAGAACAACCTCCACGGATGGGGACACACCTGAAGGCGCAGGTGGCACCAAACCAGGTTGTGCCATCAGGTGAAATGGCCAAACTGATTCAGAGCACCTGAATGCTCCAAGGGGGAGCAGGCCTGGGAGCCAAAGCATTTCTTTCTCTCTGCTCTCGGGCTCCCTATCCACGCGCTCCAAGTGTTCCAGGCACTCCGAGCTCGCAGGCTCTGCAGGAGGAGGCTGACACGAGGCTCCTGCCAAAATCCCCGCTCCTGAGGCCCAGGGAGCATCCCCTGGAGCTGGTGGGAGGTTTGTGTGTGTTCCACCCGGAGTTACTGTTAAACCCCACAGAGGATTCCACCTCTGGGCAACCATGAAGGGAGCTGAAAGTGCCAGGGCCAGCATCACCCCCAATTTCCCCCTCCCTGGGGGCCCAACCAGCTGCAGGACAAACCAACCATCCTGCTCCTATTTCCCTTAGGATAATGTTTCCATGGATGACAAGCAATGCTGCTACACAGAGATGTCCTCCGTGGAAACACAGCTGCAAACGTCAACCTTTCAGTCCCTTCTTTTGTGTTTCAAATCCTATGGGTAAACCAGAATTAGAGAAAAGGAAAAAAAGCTTTGCTCTTACCCCATTCCACCGCGTCCTCCTCCCCGCCCACCTCTGCTCATGCCTCCACGCTCATATCCCCCTCGTCCCCTGCCCCGGCTATCGGGGCCGCTCAGATTCCGGCTCTCTCCGGGGCCGGAGAAGCCTCCGGATTCCTGCCCGTACATGTTCATGCTGCTGGGATGGTCCTGGCGGAAGGAGCCTGGGGAAGGGTGGAAACAGGTTAGGGAGAGGCAGCTCCTTCACCTGCCCCCAGCTCCAGCCACGACAGCAGTGCTGGAGTTGTTCAGTTTGGGAAAATCCCTCTGGGAGCATCGATTCCAGCTGTTGTCTCAGCCAAAGCCAACAGCGCCCCATGTCCCCAAGTGCCACATCCACATGGCTCTTAAATCCCTCCAGGGATGGGGACTCCAGCACTGCCCAGGGCATGAACAACGTGAAGAAATTTCCCCAATATCCAACCTGACCATCCCCTGGCACAGCTTGAGGCCACTCAAGTGGGAGGGAGAAGGGAAGAGAAGGAGAAAGAAGAGGAGTAATGGGAGATGGAGAAGGAATAGAAGGAGGAGGAACAAAAGGAACAAAAGAAGGAGGAAGAAGAGAATGAGGAGGAGGAAGAAAAACAGGAGAAGAAGGATGAAGATGAGGATAAGGATGGGATGGAGGAGAAGGATGAGAAGAAGGAGGAAAAAGAAGAGAAGGAAAAGGAGGAGGAAGAAGAGTCCCATCTTGTCCCATCACTTACTCCCGAGGAGCAGAGCCCAACCCCCATGGCTGCCCTCTCCTGTCAGGGAATTGTGCAGAGCCAGAGTCCCCACTGAGCCTCCTTTTCTGCAGGCTGAGTCCCCTCAACTCCTCCCCACAAACATTCTGTGCCTGCCCCTGAGGGGATGACCCCAACCTACCACTGCCTCCAGAGATGCCACTTTTCATCACAAAAGGCCAAACCCCAGCTCCAAACCCTCTCTCCCTTCAACTCAGCTCCGAGTTTTAGATCCAAACTAAGGCCAGGGCTCCTTCCCTGGGATTGCACTCACTCTGCTGGCCGTAGCTGCTGCTCTGCTGGCTGTACTGGCTGGGGGCCTGGCTGTAGGATCCCGTGGGAGGTGGGTAACTGGTGGGAGGTGGCTGCTGCCCGTAGCTGCTTTGCTGGCCATAACTGGTCTGCTGGCCATAGGAGCTCTGCTGCCCGTAGCTGCTCTGCTGGGAGTAAGTGCTCTGATCGTAACTGCTTGGCTGTGTGGAGGAATAGCTGGAAGAGAAAAGCGTTGGGAAAGGTGGGATGATGAGGCAATTCCCTGGCAGCGTGCATGGAGTGGCTCATGCTGGAAGGCAATGCAATTAGAGGCTGTATTTAGTGCTGTAAATCACTTTAAAAGCTGAAGTCATGCTATGGAGGCCAGTCTGGAGGGCCGTGAAAGCAAAAACCACATGGCCAATCCCAGTTTATTCACACCTCTAGGAAAAGGCACAAGTGCCAGGGCAAAGCTCAGTGGTAATGGAAGTAACAGGCCCTGGATAAAAGAAGTTCCCCTCATGCAGCTGAGGCTTTGAGAATTTCACAGTGTACATTTTAGAATTCACATTAAAGACACTTGAGGGGAGAAGGGAGCTCCTGGCCAAGCTGAATGTGGAAGGAGGCAGCAAAAGGTGACTCTAGGAAAATTCCTAAAATTCTCTAAGTATTTAAACAAATAATTAAATAAAAATTATAAAGTGTTTTAAACGCATTTGTCATTATTTTCCTTCCCACGTGTGCACACGCAGAGCACTCAGCCACAGCCTCCCCACCCCCACCACAGCTACAAAAAGCACAGCTCCTCCTCCCAGGCCACCAAAGCTCCTTTTCCATAAAATCCCCCAGGAAAGGCCCCTGTCTGAGCCCTGCCAAGCATTACCTGGTCGGAGGGTAGGAGGGTGGAGCGGTGACAGGCTGCATGGGGTAGCTGGCAGGCACCTGGGGGTAGCTGTAGTTGCTCTGCCCATAGCCCAGGCTGGGCTGGCTGTAGCCTGTCGTGCTGGACTGGGGCTGGCTGGTCTCTGCTGGTTTGCTGCCATCCTGGGGTCTGCAGAGAAATATGGAACAACATCGGTGCCCAGCCCCACGGCTGGCAGCAGCAAAGGGCTCACATCCCCTCAGCACTGATGCCTGTGACCTCTTTTTTTGGGTAGCATGAAAGCTGGCTGTGATTGGTGACAGCCAATAAATAAGTAATAAACACAATTGTAGCACTCACTGCCTGGGTATTTGCACACTCCTGAACAGAGAGCACGAAACACCACAGCTCCTGCTCATCCCAAAGCCAGGGGTTCAGACTCTGGCTGTGGGGCTGAGTGGAGGAGGTGGAATGCCAGCAAGGCTGCTCCTGCAGAGCTCTGGGAAAGCAGGAGCAGCAGCAAGGCAGGCAGTGAAATGCCCCATTGTTTGGTTCAAAATCCAGCTCAGGCAGATATTGCCTCATATACGTTATCCCAATTATCCCATGGAAGAGAAAGGATGCTGGGCTAGGACTGGGTGACCTCTAAAGGACCCCTCCAACCCAAACCACTCTGTGATTGCGTCTTTAAAATCAACTCTCAAGGCCTGAAAATTGAGAACCCTCTGCATGTGATTCACACATCACCTTCTGTGTGTCCCAAAGTTTAAAAGCCATGTGGATGTGGCACCTGGGGACAGGGTTAGTGGTGGCCTCAATGATCTCAGAGGTCAAAGGATTCCATGAGTCTTGTAATTTTTATGTGTTTCTCAGAGTGGAGTAAAAAGAGTGAAGCTGCTTTTACCGTACAAGCTGGGAAAAATTATTCACAATGTCAGGATTCCTCCTGTAAATTTACATCCCTTTAAAGTGTAACTTGTCAGAGCTGTGCCAGGCTCTGCCTTTCCTTCCCACAGTGCTTGCTACAGACACCAGGTAAGGGAACAAATCAGCTTTTACTCACTTCTAAACAAGTTTCCATTATGTATTCTAAATTTTTCATATCCTCTAAGCAAACAATTTGACAGTAGATGACAGGCAGTGCCCAGAGGGGTGAGATTGAAAGAGGAAATGTTTTGCAGCCTGCACATCCACCCCAGCATCCTGCCTGACCCCGTGACTCGGGAGCAGACAGGACTCAGCCCTGTGCTGTACCCTGAGAGCCTGATGTGGCTGTGTGGTGGCTCCCTGGTCCTGCAGGAACGGCGCTGACTCACCGTGCTGGAGCACAGCCCTCCCACGCTGCGCCCCGGCCCCGCAGCGCCGCGGGGAGGAGGGGCTGCCACAGCACCAGAGCCACCCCGTGCTGGGGAGAAACGGGAGGAGGAGGAGGGTGAAGAGGAGGAGAAGGAGCAGGAAGAAGAGATGGGCAATGAGGAGAGGAAGAAGAGCAGGAGTAACTAGAGATGAAGGAGGAGAAGGAGGAACAGGAGGAACAAGAAGAGAAGAAGGAAGGAGGAGAAGGAAGAGGAGGAGAAGGAAGAAAAGATGGAGAAGGAGCGGGAGGAAGAAGGGAAGAGAAGGAGAAAGAAGAGGAATAATGGGAGATGGAGGAGGAGGAGAAGGAGGAGGAACAAGAGGAACAGAAGAAGGAGGAAGAAGAGAATGAGGAAGAGGAAGAAAAAAATAAGAAGGAGGAGGAGGAAGAGAAGGAGGATGAGGATGGGATGGAGGAGAAGGATGAGAAGAAGGAGGAAAAAAGAGAAGGAAAAGGAGGAGGAAGAAGAGACAGAGGAGAAGGAAAAGGAGGAGGAGGAGGAGGAGGAGGAGGAAAAGGAGGAGAAAGAGGAAGAAGGAAAAGGAGGAGGAGGAGGAGGAGGAGGAGGAGGAGGAAGAGGAGTACCTGGCGGGAGCGGACGGGGCCGGCTGCTGCCCGTAGGCCGGGTAGGCGGGCTGGGTGCCGTATGCGGACGGGGCGGCGTACGAGGTCTGGCTGCTGGTGACCGTGGCCGTGTTGGTGTCGTAGGCGGCGCTGCCGTAGCCCTGCACGGGCTGGCTGTAGGCAGGGGGGGCAGTCGGGGCGCTGTAACCTGCAACACACCACAGCTCAGCCCCACAGCTCCACTGGGAACCACGCAATTCCAGCATGGGTGGGCTGGAAGGGAGCTTGAGGCTCATCTCTCTCCATCTCTCTGCCATGGGACACCTTCCACCAGGAGAGGTTGCTCTGAGCCCTGTCCAACCTGGCCCTGGACACTTTCCAGGGATCCACGGGCAGTCACAGCTTCTTTGTGTCACCTCCCTCACCTCAGCATGCCATCTAACCCTGCTCTCTGTTCACATTCCCCCTCATCCTTTCCCTCCAGACCTTTGTCCCAAGTTCCCTCTCCAGCTTTCCCAAATATCTGACTCTGGCCCTTGTGGTGCTCCTGGGACTCAACACAAAGACACGGTTTTACCACCACAAAACCACCTCTGACAACCCAAAAATCATCAGTTACCCCCCCCTGCCCCTCTGCCTTCCTCACAGAACCCTCCCACCTTGGGAAGCCTTGGCCTCCAGCCCCTCAGCATCCCAAAATCCCACTCCCAGGAGCTTTCTGGAAGCCATCCCTGGACCATCACCCAGGATTGTTTACAGCAACCAGAACTCAGGCAGGGCAAGCTGAGACATGGAGCATCTCCTCAACAAAGGCAGGGTAACAAACCCCCCTGAGCTCCAAAATAGAAGAAATCCAACTGATTTAGCAAGTACAGTCCCATCCTTTTAGCTTTTCTGAAAAATAAAGGCACAAAACCTGACCTGGGAAGCCTTTCAGAGGCATTTCTGAAGGCTTATTTTAAATCAGTAAAGCTGGAAACAAAAGAAAAGCACTTTCCATTTGCTTTCACATGAGAAAAAGGTCAAAAGAGACACATCAGGCAGCTCCTGATGTTTTATATACCTTTCCTTTTCTCAGAATTTCAGTTTGGTTTAGGGAAAAAGCTGAGAGCTCAGAGAATTCCTTTTCAACAGTTTTACAATATTCAAGATCCCAAAACAACTCCTGTATAATTTAGTGGCATTTGCCTTGTCACAAAGGTGAACTGGCATTAACACATTGGGTTTTTGCTCATAACAACCTTTCTAGGAAGTTTTCAAATTAAGAATATGAGATTTAGATGGAAAAACAGCAATAAAAATGTTGTTTAACAAATCTGACAAAAAATAAAAAGAGCAAAAAGAACAGCCAAATGCTCTCATGGCTGGGATCAGTGAAGGCAACAGCTTCTCCATCACTTCTGATTTTTAATAAACACGGGAGGCTTGTGACACACTTTTCCTTTAGGCAAATTGAGCTGCAGCATTTTATTCCAATTCCCTCATTTGCAAAGCAAACAGCAGTTGCAGCAGCAGAACACGGTGTGCCCTCACTGCTCCCACACCCTGAACCCGCTGCTGCCACCACACCGGGGCAGGGATGAGCAACACGAGCAGGGCAGGAAGATTGCACAGCAAATTCATTAAAAACACCCCAAAAGTTCAGCTTTTTGGTGACTCCCAGGATCCTGGTGAAGACACAACACCAGCCTGGACCCTCTTCCCACCCCCAGCCCCCAACTCATCTCCATCCCAGGGCTGCCAGCCTGGGAATGTAAACTGGACTCCCACTGGGAAATAAGTTGGAGGAATCACTAGAAAATCAGAATTTATGGTCACTATTCCTGTCTGCTGTTCTCTGAAAAGTGTTGCTGAGAAGGGTGAAGGAGATGGTGCCCAGCAGGAGGATTTTTAAAGCCCTGGACAAATTTGAGCAACCCAAACACTTAAATGTGAGTCCAGATAGCAATTCCAGAGGGAGCACCAATGCCAGGAGTTAAATAAACCCTTATTTTAACTGGCCAAAGCCTGACCACACACTAAAAAAGGCTAAGCACAGCCTGCAGCCCGTGTGCTGCAGCCACAGACCTGCCCTGGGCTGTTCCCCTTGGATTTGGAGCTCCAGGGTGCTCCTCCCACAGCTGGGTCCCCTTTTCCCAGTGCTGCTACTGGGAGCAAAAAGCTTTGCTGGCTCTGCACAGGCAGCAGGATAAAAGGGAGAGGGGAAAAAAACAACAAAAAAAGAAGCTGAATTTTAAAGCTTCAGCTCTAGATGGAGCATTTCCCTCGTGGAAGAGTGTGCTCAGCAGGAAGGGTTTGTCCCAGAGGAAAGGCAGTGATTTCCCATCCCACTGGTCTAAATCACAAATCAAGCTCAGTTTAGACACTCTGGGAACCCTCAAGAGCTGTGGTTTTGAGGGTGGCATTTCTGTTACATCACTTCTCTCTCCTCCCCTCCCAGCCAGGAAGATAAAAGTTGACACAGCAGAAAAGCTGGTGAAAGAAAAAGGCAACAGAAGGAATAATAACCTGCTTAAGTGTTGAAATTCCCCTCAAAGGCTCCAAACCAACCCCCTACTGAAGCCTAGGAATTCTCCAGGTGGTGGATAAGCTTGCAGCACTTGATTCTCAGAGAATATCAACTGGAAAAGGATGGATTCAGAGAGATTTCTTCTTTCCAGAGAGATTTATTGAGGAAGAGAGCTGACTCCTGCTTGGCTTGTGTATATCCCACCAGTGAGGGGCTGGAGAAGGGATGCAGAGCTGACCCTCTCTCCAGCCTGTTTTGGGATATTTTGGGGTTGTTATGGCAGTTGTGTGTTTATCAATTCCAAATCCATTAGAAATTTCAATAAACCCATACCCCAAAATTCCCAGGTAAAGGGAAGCAGGGGCTGGCTGGTTTTGGAGAGCAATTCCCACTTCCAAGAGATCCACACCTGGCCATTGAAATGCTCTTTATTTACTCCTGTAATTCCTGCTAATACCCTGCAGTGATTAATTAACGAGCCACTGAGGGTGCCCAGTGACCCCTCACCTGAGGGAGCTGCTCCCAAATCCCTTTTTCTTTGGAACAGAGTGACTGGGTGGCTCCAAGACACCTTTTCCTACAGCCCCAGGGAGGGAAGGAGGGTGTAACTCTTTCCTGGGGTGTCCTGGAGGCAAGGCAAGGTGGGATAACAGTGCTGGGAAGGAAAAATCCATCCCTGCCATTCCCACCCATCCTGGGAGGCTGCATCCACACAGACCTTGGATTTCCTTGACCTCAACACCACCTTCCCCAAACCTCGGGCTGCTCAGGCAAATAAAACCCAAAACATTTTGCTTTAAGGAACTGCACTATAAAAAGGTGATTCTGAGGAAAAGAGGATTGGGATTCAACTGGAAGAACTGCACGTCTCTCAGGGCATGACAATGTCTGGCCCAGGGGTTTATTGAGCGTGAAAGGCAGGGAGGGGGAGGGGGGGGGGACAGAGAGAGGCTGCAGTCTCCTTTCCACAGCTCTGGCTCCTCAAGGAGGCAGGTGGAGGAAGGATAAATCCAAACTGGCTCTATGCCCGGAGCTGCCACAGCCCTGCTCCGTGGGCTGATAGGATCTTTTGCTTGACCACTTTCTAAGCTGGTGGTTTTTTTCATGGATGAAAAGAAAATGAAGCTTTTTTTTTCTTTTGGTCAACAGAAAAAGAAAAAAGTACAGCTGTGGAGGAAAAAAAAGCCTGATATTATTATTATTCCTCCAGCAAATCTCCTCTTAAGGGAGAAGGAAAAACATCAACAGAGCAGTTTCCTGTGACCTCTGCGGGACTGGAGTCTGCAGGAGTCACAGAGATATAAATATTTCTAAGAAAGGAATTTTGGAAGTTCACAAATCCTTTTTTGCTGCCAATTTTTGTGTAGGTAGTCTTAAATGAAAGGAAAAAGCTGTAGATAACCCCCAGTGACAATGGCTAATGGATATGGATCTCACGAGCAGGAATTTTCCTGATCCATGTAAGGATGGTAAATATTTTAATTTTGGTTAATATTTTTTCTCCAGCTCTTCCCCTGAAGAATTCCTCCATGGCTTCTGTATCCAGATATCCCAGATATCCGTCTGCCCTGGTATTCCCTTGCTTTGGGAAGTGTTTAATTCCAACTACAAAATGTTTATGTCTCTCCCAGGAATCTGCAGGACACGGCACCCAAGGAATCACTGGGAGGAAAATCTGCTTCCTAAACCTCCTGAATATTCAGCCTGAACATACATTAAATAAACATGAATATACATGAATTAAACATTGTCTCAATAGTTTCAAACATTAAGACACTTGTCTGGAGGAAATTCCAGCTCCAAGAACATGTTGGGAGAGTTTATGGAGCATTAATGAACAAGTATCTGCTCTGGAAATCCAAAACCACCACGGGGCATGCAAAGGTGGAGGGCAGGATGCTGTTTATCCTTTAGGAAATGGGGGGATAATGGGGCTGGAGCCACCCAAAAGGTCTTAGTGGTCAGGATTTAATCCATGAAGATGGCACTTGGGAGAGTTTGGAGATGGCAAAGAGCACTGCAGCCTTGCAATTCCCTGCTGTCACTGCCTGTGTGAGCTCTGACACTCCAGGGCTTTGGCACTAAAACCAAGCTGACACCTCAAGGGTTCTGACTAAAGGGGATCTCAAGTTCTGACAGGATGAGATGGAATTTTTCATGCAAGAGCGAGCAGGATAGTCCAACCTGGACTGGCCCCTTCCACTGTGGGAAGCACAGGATGAGAAGGAGAAGGTACAGGATCAGAACAGGCACATGTCACTGCCAGTGACAGGACTGGCAGGGAAGAGAAGGGCTGAGTTTCCCTTTGCTCTGAGCACAGCACGTCCTGCTCGGTCCCACAGCACCCAAACCCTGCCCTGAGTAAACAGTGCATTTATTCCTGTTTGTACACGGCTGCCACAGCCCTGGCAGTGGCCCAGGCCAGGCTGGACGGGGCTTGGAGCAACCTGGGATAGTGGAAGGTGTCCCTGCCCATGGCAGGGGGGAATGGGATGAGCTTCAAGGTCTGTCCCAGCCAAAGCCATTCCATGAAGGATGTGGAGCTGCTGGAGCCAGTCCAGAGGCCATGGAGGGCTGGAGCCCCTCTGCTCTGGAGGCTGGGAGAGCTCACCTGGAGAGGAGAAGCTCCAGGGACACCTCAGAGCCCCTTCCAGGGCCTAAAGGGGCTCCAGGAGAGCTGGAGAGGGACTGGGGACAAGGGATGGAGGGACAGGACACAGGGAATGGCTTCCCACTGCCAGAGGGTGGGGATGGATGGGACATTGGACAGGAATTGTTCCCTGGCAGGGTCACATGGGTTACCCCGAGCTGTGGCTGCCGCATCCCTGGAAGCGTCCGAGTTTGCCCAGGGTTTGCAGCAACCTGTGGAAGGTGTCGCTGCCCGTGGCAGGGGCTGGCCTAGATGGTTCTAAGGCCTTTTCCCAGCCCAAGCAGAGCTCCAGGCTGAGCCCAGCCCAGCAGGGCTCTCACCTGTCGGGGGCTGCCCGTAGGACGTGGCGTAGGCTGTCTGCCCGTACGTGGCCGTGGTCTGCGGCTGCGTGTAGCTGACGTCGGTGGGCTGCCCGTAGGTCCCGTAGCTCTGCTGCCCGTAGGTCTGCTCCAAAAGGACACAGATTCAATCCATGAGCACGAGTGACCCCCAGGAATTGCAGTTGCTGAGCACTCTCAAAGCCAAGGCTGCTGTGAAAGTTTAGGTGCTGCGAGAAATTCCGGGTCAGCTCTGCAAGGAGGTTATGGAGTGGTTTTTCCCTGCCAAGACTGAAGGAACAGGCTCTTGACATTGTCACCACACACCTCTGCTCTGTGGAAAGCAAACAAGAAAGCTCCCAGCTCCTCACAGCTACCACCAGCACCCACAGGCACCATCCCAGGCTTAACCTGGAATACGGGAATGGGAGCGCTCCGAGGGTGGAACTGCACGAAGGAAAAGTCACTTCAATGTAAAACTGCTTTGGTGTTGGCTAAAAGAAACCTCTGGAAGGTTTCAATTAAATTATTTGGAGTATTTTTCATGCCCATCAGCCACTAATTTGAGAAATGGGAGTCGGTGCAGTCATGGAAGGATGGGATCCATGGGCACACCCAAAGTACCCCAGGGGTGCTGCTCCCATTCCGGTGCCTGTGCATTCAGTGAGGGATCAGCTCTCACCTCACCCATTCCCTGATTTTGTTTCCAAACCCAGCTTGAAAATCACCAAGGAAAGGAGAGGAGCAGCTGTGCCCAGCAGTGTCACCAGCTGCCCAAGCCATGCCCTATCAGCTCATGCTCCAGGCACCAGCAAGCTTCCAACAGCTCCTGGCTTAGGGCAAAACTCTGGATACAGCTCGAGGAGTGACATGGAGACAGCTTTGACCTCCAGATTCTGAAAGAATTCAGACTTCTGGAGAGCCTGGACTTTCTGGGATGTTCAGCTTTCCTGAGCTCAGGGCACAGGTCTGAACCAGGAGCAGGAACACATCTCTGCGCCTGGAAGTTCCCTCCACCAAGAGGCAGGGAATGCTGCTAACTTCCCATGGACACGTGCCTACAGCTGAGTTTAGCTGGTTAGGGGTTTAATTAGCTGGTTAGGTGTTTAATTAGCTGGTTAGGTGTTTAATTAGCTGGTTTTAGTTGCTGAGGCCTCCTGTTCCTACCCTTGTCATCCTGCTCCCACCTTTCACCTTGCCTACAACTGGGAGCAGCACTTCCAGTTGTTGTCTCCAAAGAATTTTATTTCAAATAAGTCACCATCACCTTCCTTTCAGCCCACACTGAGCCTGTCTTCCTCCTCTTGGGAAGGAAAATTAAGCCTAGAGCACTTTTTGAGGACAAGAATTTACCTTTGGAAACATACTTGGAGTTTGCAGACAAATGTGGTTGTAGTAACTTGGATTCTAAAGGTTAAAAATAAGCATTAAGTTAATCTCTTAAAGACCATCATTATTTTGCAGTCCAGCCAACTGAGAGTATGAACAATTATAGCAATAAAAACTCCAGGAAAAAACTGATTCCCTCCTCCTCCTCCTCCTTTGTCCAATTCTGCCATCTCCCAAAAGGCAATTCCCCCCTTTTTTCCCAGTTTTTTTCTCTCCTACACCTCTGATTACAACACCCACCAACGTGGTGGTGTCAAACATACACCAAGAGTTTGGCTTTTCTGGGATCAGGATTGAATAAATTAACAAAAGGAAGGGGGATTGTTGAGGTTATTTCCACTTTTAAAAAGCACTTTGGGCCGGGGGAGAAGCTCCAAGACAACTTTTAACCACGGATTTTGACGCAGCCGCTCGGAGTTTCTCCCAGCTGCACGTTTTCCTGGAAAACAGGTGATTGTGCAGGAATTCTACCCCATCCCCATGTTTTACCTGGGTGGTCTGTGCATATCCTTGGGCTGGCTGAGGTGCATAGGCGCTGTAGCTGTGGAATGAATGTAAAGACATTTATAATCTTGCCCCAAATCTGCATCACCAGACAAATTTTCACGCAGCCCAACGGTTTCCGCTGAAATTCTATGGGAATACAAAGCTCCAGGAAAACCCTCAGGATTTCCAAACATACCTGAGTCAAGCCCAAACCATAATTATTATTTACTTTTATTACATCTTTTTAAAACAGGGAGGATAAGCTACTTACCCCTGCTGAGCTGCAGCTTGGCTATAGGTACTGTAATCTAAAAGAAAAGGAGAAGAAAAAGAATAAAAACATTGATAAAGGCTTAACAAAATTAAAGAGTCCAAGAGCTCAGCAGCTGGAATTTCCTCCTGCAGCTCGCTATAAACCACTGGAATTCCAGTTTCCCAAGGGTGGAAGGTAAATGCACATTTTCAGTCCTTTTTTTTGAGGGGAACAAAACCTCTCTTCCCCTCATTGTTCCTGCTGTTTGCAGCAGCGACTTTGATCTCAAATGACCCCGCTTCAATTTAACTGCCACCTTGGATGGATCCCAGGGGGCTGGCAGGGGGGGATTTGGGTTGGAACAAAGGAAAAACAGGGATTTGAGCCTTACAAACCCGCCACCCTGCTTTGAAAGGGCCAGGCTGGAAGGTTTCAGCACCTTCACTCTTTCCCTCTCAAGGACACAAATCGATGGTTGGAAAGCCACTTGTGCCCTGGAAGGGCTGGAGCTGGGAAGCTGGGAGTGATTCCCCCCTCCAAATCCTCAATCCATGTCAGCCTGGGAGGGGAACCAAAGTCCTGAAAATCCAAGCAGCAAAGCCTGTGCTGAACTGATTTGCTGGCAGGGATGGAAAATGAATCCACATGGCAATTAGGAGGCTAAATTTGAAACGACTGCAGCTCCCAGTTCCCTCACAGGCACCAACAGCTCCAGCTCCCATCCCAGGGTCTGGAGCGGGGATGAATTCATCATTCCCAGCAGACCTGGCCAGAGATTCTGGCTCTCCCAGGACCACAGAAGGCCTGAGACTGAGAATGAGCCCAGAACTTCCTGGTTGAGGCCACAGCACCTGAGCCAGAGGCAGGAGCTGGATCAGTGGAACTGCTCCCAGACATTCCTGTGTGGGAGGAGTTTCCAGTGCTCCCATCACCATCACACCTTGGACAGAATTCCAAGTTAATCCCAGAATCATGGAACATCCTGAGGTGGGAGAGACCCACCTGGATCAGGTTCAACTCCTGCTTTGAAGAATTTGAGGAAGCAACTGCCCAGCTTTAATTAATCATCCCACTATTCCCAAGGTGATGGAGCCCCAGGAATCACTTGGGAAACACAGCTTCCATCCACCACAACCTCCTGCTCCTCAGCCTGTGCATCCAGCCCTACTAAACCCTTCCTCCCCACCCTCCAGGTGCACTCCCAGCTTTTCCTGCTGCTCCCTGTGCAGGAGCAGAGCCCCTGGATCCGTGCTGGAGGCAGGAATGGCCCTGCTGTGATCCCAGCAGGAATTCCTGGCGTTATTCATTCCTTTGACCTTGCCCAGAGCACCTCACACAGAGAAAGAAGACACTTGGAGTTCTCCAAAGGTTTCCCCGCTCCCAGGACACAAGGCACAAGTTGTTAAACTCCTCTGGCATCATTCCCACTTCCCTCTCAGGTTGGCACGTGGAATATTGGAACATTTTCCTTGTTCAGTTCAGGGTTTTTTCTGCTTTTCTTTTTAAATTCACTTTACACGTGGTTCTGCTAAATCCTGAGTGTTAATTAATGGTCCCCCTCATCCAGCTTCCCTTTCCTACCACCTCCTCATCCCACTCTTTTCCCTGCTCACCCTCCAGCCACCGAAACCTCATTTAATTCTCCATTTTCAGCCTTCTTTTGGCCTCAAGCTCCACACAGGGGCATCAATTAACCCCTCTCCTCACAGCCCTCCCCCACTCCCAACATTTGCCCCTTTGCAGGATTTAATTCCAGGTGTGGAATTTGCAGTTTGCCTGTGGTGATGCCTCGCTTTTAATTTGCTGGGATTCAGAGGAACACAGAACATTAATAAAAAATAATATTATGGTTCGTTTAGTTAAACCCATCTCCTGGCTTTTATTTCCAGGGGGAAATTAATCTTCATCCTTTTATTTCACGAGGCTCAGGAGCACACCAGAGGCTGAAAATAGCAGCTCCCAGGAGGAACAATTCCATGAATTAAGGGAAAACACAGCTGTGGTTTTAACCCCTATTTTGACAATTCCATTGGCAGATGTTCCTTTACTGACTTTTCTTTTTCAAGCTCTCCAAGGTGCTGTTGGTGATATTCCCTCACTCTCCATGGCCTGAGACATTTTCCTTTCTGGAAAAAAGGAAAATCCTCCTTCTTTAAGGAGTCAGATCTTGGTTTGCTGGGCTTTCAAGTACTTTAAAGGTGATGTTGGCACAGTTGGGAAGTCTCGGTTTCCAACTATTTGTGTACAGCTGAAGCCCTCGTGGAAAAACATTTCATTCAGATAAATGTGGAGCCATGGAAATGATGGAACACCTTACTTCCCTATGGGGAAAAGCTGGGAGAGAAGGCTCCAGGGACACCTCAGAGCCCCCTCCAGCGCCTTAAAGGGGCTCCAGGAGAGCAGGAGAGGGACTGGGGACAAGGGATGGAGGGACAGGACACAGGGAATGGCTCCCAGTGCCGGAGGGCAGGGATGGATGGGATATTGGGCAGGAATTCCCGGCTGTGAGGCGCTGGAATGGATATCCCAGAGGATGCTCCAGCTCTGGAAGTGTCCAAGGCCAGGCTGTACGGGGCTGGGAGCAACCTGGGCTAGTGGAAGGTGTCCCTGTCCATGGGATAAGGTTTAAGGTTTGTTCCCACCCCAAGCATTCCATAATCCCCGATCTGCACCAAGAGCCGCCCCGCTTTGGTGCCGCCAGGGCCGAAAGCGCGGAGGGAGCCCCGGCTCGGTGCTTCGCTCCTGGGAGCGCGGAGCTCCGGGAATCCCGCGGGGCCGCAGCACCGAGGGGCCGCAGCTGAAGCACCGGACCCTGAGGGGAAACACCCGCGGCCCCGGCGAGGCCCCATCGGCGGCGCGGGGGAACACGGGCGAGACGGGCCCCGCTCGGCCCGACCCCAGCGGCCCCCGGGCTCGGCGCTACGGGCCGGCGGCGTCGCCTCAGCACTGCTCCGGCCACCCCGTGGCGGGGGCGGCGGCGCTGCCGGGGGTCCCGTCCCGCCTCGCCCCCGCCCCGGGCCCGGCCCGCCCCGGTCCCGCTCACCCGTCGACGCCATTTTCTCGCCTTCCTCCTCCGCGCTGCCCGCCCGGCCCCGCCCCGCGCCGCGCATGCGCCGCCCGGCCCCGCCGCGCGCACCACCCCGCGCCCGAGGGGGGACCGCCGGGAGAACGCGCTCCGGGGGCTCGGCCCGCCCCGCTCCGCCGCCCGCCCGCCGGTTTTACCGTCCGCGGAGAACCGGAACGGCCCCGCGGGCAGCACCCGCTGCTCGGGAGCGCGTTTCTGCCGCCTCCCTTGGCGCTCCCCCCCCGCCGGGCGGTGGGGTGGTACGGCCCGCGGCCGTTAGGGACCGTCGCGCAAGAGGCGCTCGGGGCGCGAGGCGGAGCGGGGGACGTGACGTCACGGCGGGCGTAGTGATGTCATTGCGGCGTAACGGGCGGCGCGGAGCCGCTGTGACGTCACGCAGCGTGCCCGGCGGCACGCGCTGTGCCCGGGTGTCCTGCGGTCACCTGAGGGCGCCTCCTGGCACATGGGGCCACCCGGTGACGCCGTGGGCTGTGTGTGACGTCACCGGGTGTCACGGGTCACGTGCCAAGAAATGACACCTGGCTGGGGTCTCGTGCTGTGCCTGCCATCAGACGCTGGCCACAAGGATGACGTCACTGTGTGACATCGCCGTGTGACGTCATCCCACCACGCTGCTTGGTGGTGTGTCCCGTGAGGTCACAGGAGGGGTGTCCCGTGAGTGGTGTGACATGGGTGGGTGTCCCAGGGGGGACATTGCATGGATTGGTGTCACATCGTGGGGGGGAGTCCCATGGCACAGCCACGTGACCCCTGCGTGCCCCTGAATGTCATCCCATCCCATCCCAGTGCAGCTGCAGCCTTCCTGTCCCCATCCCATCTCCATCCCCATCCCCATCCCATCCCAGTTCCCATCCCCATCCCATCCCATCCCATCCCATCCCATCCCATGGATCCCATCCCCATCCCCTCCCATGGATCCCATCCCATCCCATCCCATCCCATCCCATCCCCATCCCCTGTAATCCCCATCCCCATCCCCATCCCATCCCATCCCCATCCCCATCCCAGTTCCCATCCCCATCCCATCCCAGTGCAGCTGCAGCCTTCCCATCCCCATCCCCATCCCCATCCCCATCCCCATCCCAGTTCCCATCCCATGGATCCCATCCCATCCCATCCCATCCCATCCCCTCCCATGGATCCCATCCCCATCCCATCCCCATCCCCACCTAACCCCGATAGGTTCCCACATCCCCCGTGAGGTCCCTGGAGCACCGAGTGACACCACAGGACACGGATTTGGGGACATTTAATGACCTCGCGGGTCCCAAAGCAGCGAAGCACACAGCGCAGCGGGGTCCCCACCCGGGGGGGTCCCCACCCCCCCCTCCGTCCCCTCCCCCCAGCCCGGGGTGCCCGTGGGGGAGGACGGGATGGGACAGAATCCATCCCCCCGGAGCTGTCCCTTGGAGAGGGGGGACACAAACGGGGTTGGGGTCACCCCTCACCCTCCCGGGGGCTCAAGCAGCGGCGATGGGGGCGAAGCGCGGGGTGGGGGTGCCGTGCCACCAGTAGCACCAAGAGGGAGGATGGGGATGACCCCACCCCGCTCCCCAGGGCGGCACAGCGGGGGTGGCCCGGGGGTGACACCGCGCCCGTGTCACGGCTCCGGGGGGCGCGGGGGGCTGACCATGCGGTAGGGGGGCTGGCCACCGCCACGCTTGCCACGGGGCACCCCGGGGGTCGCCGTGCTGGGGGCACCGCTGCCCGAGCCGGGCTCTGGCTCTGCGGGAAGAGAGAAAAGGGGTGTCAGGGGTGGGATGGCACCCCCTGCCCCAAACATCCCCAAAACAGCCTTGGGGGCTGTGGGTGTGCTGCCCCACAGAAATGGGGCTCGTTGCCCCCCCTGTGGCTCTGGGGGTCCCCACCCGAGGACCCCCCAGCTGGCACCCCTGCCTGGCACCCCCGGTGTGGAAAAGCACAGCTGGAATGGGGAGGGGGAGAGGGGATGAGGGTGGGGGGCACCCGCTGTCCCCAGCTGGGCACCTGGCACGGGGGGGCTGGCACCAGGGGACCCCTTGGGACAACGGGAGCTCTGGAAGCTGCTTCAGTCCGAGAGGGTCCCCGTGGCCTCCGGCGAGCCCGGGGGGCTCCGTGAGTCTCCCTTGGCTTGAGGGGGTCTCCATGGTCTCCCTTCTCCAAGGATTTCCTTGAGCCTTGGGGAGCTCCATGGGTCCCCTTGATCCAAGAGGGGTTTCCATGGTCTCCTTTGGAGTGAGAGGGGCTCCATGGTCTCCCTTGAAGCCTGAAGAGCTCCCTTGGTCCAAGAAGGGTCTCCATGGTCTCCTTTGGAGTGAGAGGGTCTCTCCTTGGTCTCGCTTAAACCTTGGGGAGCTCCAGAGTTTCCCTTGGCCCATGAGGATCTCCATGGTCACCTCCCAACCCAAGAGTATTTCCATGTTTGTCCCTCTCAATCCAAGCGGTTCTCCACGGTTGTGTGGCTAAATCCAGGAGGATCTCCGTGGCTGCCCCTCTCAATCCAAGCGGTTCTCCACTGTTGCCTCTCATTCCAAGCAGGTCTCCAGGCTCTCCTGTGGCCCCGGAGCTCTCTGGTGCCCCGTTCCCGGTGGCTCCAGCCCCCCCTGCTCCACGCCCGCTCCCGGGGGTGCCGCGGCGCTCCAGGCTCATGCGGGGTGGGGCAGGGTGGGGTGGGGGTGGTTACCTGGCCAGATGATGGCTTCCAGCAAGGTGACCCTTCTAGCCAGGACCTCCAGCCGGGCCTGCTGCCGCAGGAGGGTTTGGAAGCTACTGGCCTGGGGGAGAGGGAGAGAGCAGAGCAGAGCAGAGCAGAGAGCGTTGGCCCCGCGATGGGCACAGCACGGGGACACGGGATGGGGACACGGGATGGGGACAAGGGACGGGGACACGGCACAGCAGGGGTGGCACAGCGTGGTGGGGGCACGGCAGGGGTGCAGCCCCAGCGGGATGGGGGTGCTGGGGCATGAGGAGGGGGTGCCAGGTCTCCCAGGAGGGTCCTCCCAGTCTCAGAGGGGTGCCGGGGGTCCCCCATCCCTGTGGCTCCTTGGGGACAGGGGGGTCCTTTGTGCTGGCCCTGTGGCAGATGCTGCTGGCTTGATGTCCCTGATAGTGCCCTGATGGGGACACTGATGTCCCTGACCTGGGGGTGCTCCCTTTGCCACCCCCAGCACACTGAGCTCCACAAAACATGGGGGGACATGTCCCCAGCCTTCTCAGAGGGCCACCAGCTTGTCCCCAGCACAGACTGTCGCAGTGTCCGTGCCTGAGGCGGGCAGTGCCCAGCTGGAGGTGAGGGTGGGGAGACCCTGGTGGCCTTTTAGTGGTTCCATGTGCTGGCCATGATGCCACCATGTGGGTGGTGACATCCTGCATGGCTGATGTCATGATAGCCAGGGGCCACCGTGATGTCACGGGGGCCTGGTGACCAGGGATGGGGGTCACCCTGCTGTCCTGTCCCCCCATGGCATGAGGAGGGGCTGCCAGGGGTCCCCTCCCTGCAGCTCCATGGCATCACTGAGCCAAGGGCCACCGTGATGTCATGGGGACCCGGTGACCTGCTGGCAGGGGTGGGGCTCACCCCGGGGGTCCCCGTCCCCCTACTCACCGTAGAGCCCAATCATTGTTTCCAAGATTAAAACCCTCTCCGCTAAAATCTTCAGCGCCTCGCGGAGCTGGTGCAAACCCTCCCCCTGGGGGAGAGAGGGACGGGGTGAGGGGGGGGGCTGCACCCCAAATGGCCCCAGCCCACCCCCGGGGAGGTGGGGACCCAGGGACCCCCCGACTCACCACAACACCAGGGGATAAAGAGTGGGGGCACCCCGGGGGGGGTCTGAGCCCACCCTGTGCCCCATCACCCTGTTGAGGTGACTTTGGCACAGCCACGGACCCCCGGTGCCACTGCTGGGGTGCTGGGGATGAGACTTGGGCAGGGCTGGGGACACACAGGACATCACTGGGGTGCCAGGGATGAGGTGTGGGGCACTGGGCATTACTGGGGACACACAGGACATCACTGGGGTGACAGGGATGAGGTGTGGGGCACTGGGCAGAGCTGGGGACACACAGGACATCACTGGGGTGACAGGGATGAGGTGTGGGGCACTGGGCAGAGCTGGGGACACACAGGACATCACTGGGGTGACAGGGATGAGGTGTGGGGCACTGGGCATTACTGGGGACACACAGGACATCACTGGGGTGACAGGGATGAGGTGTGGGGCACTGGGCAGAGCTGGGGACACACAGGACATCACTGGGGTGACAGGGATGAGGTGTGGGGCACTGGGCAGAGCTGGGGACACCTTTGCCAACACCCGGGACCCAGGGACAAGCTGTGGGAACAAGTGGGGACCCCGAGGACATCACTGGGGTCCCAGGGACGGTGTTGGGGTTCTCCCGTACCCATCACCCCCCAACCCAACCCCTGTGCCCCCCTCCCGTCCCCGGTGTCCCCGGTGCCACTCACCCAAGTGCCCCTCTCGCCCGGCTCGCCCCGGGGGCCCGGCTCGCCCTGAAACACAGAGAGGAGAGGGCCTGGCAGCGGGGGGCACGGGGGGCTGCGGCCGGGGGGGGCCCGACCCACCCACGTACCTGTGCCCCGTCCTGCCCGCGGCTGCCCGGGTGGCCCTGGGGACCCTGCGGGGGGACAGAGCCCATCAGCACCCGGGGGGCACGGCCAGACCCCCAGCAAGGGAGATGCTGGCAGACCCCGCACCAGACCCCCCAAACCCCCCCCAACCCAAACCCCCTCCAACCCAAAACCCCCAAACCCACCCACGGCCTTGAACCAGACCCCCAAACCTCCCCAGTGGCCACACACCAGGTCCCCCCATCCCAGCCCCATTCCCAGCCCCATTCCCAGCCCCAATCCCAGCCCCAATCCCAGCTCCAATCCCAGCCCCATTCCCAGCCCCAATCCCAGCCCCAATCCCAGCTCCAATCCCAGCCCCAATCCCAGCCCCAATCCCAGCCCCAATCCCAGCCCAAACCCCAGCCCCAGTCCCAGCCCCAGTCCCAGCCCCAATCCCAGCCCCAATCCCAGCCCCAATCCCAGCCCCAATCCCAGCCCAAACCCCAGCCCCAGTCCCAGCCCCAGTCCCGGCCCCAATCCCAGCCCCAGTCCCAGCCCCAGTCCCAGCTCCAATCCCAGCCCCATTCCCAGCCCCATTCCCAGCCCCAATCCCAGCCCCAATCCCAGCTCCAATCCCAGACCCATTCCCAGCCCCAATCCCAGCCCCAATCCCAGCTCCAATCCCAGCTCCATTCCCAGCCCCAATCCCAGCCCCAGTCCCAACCCCATTCCCAGCCCCAATCCCAGCCCCATTCCCAGCCCCATTCCCAGCTCCAATCCCAGCCCCATTCCCAGCCCCAATCCCAGCCCCAATCCCAGCCCCAGTCCCAGCCCCAATCCCAGCCCCATTCCCAGCCCCAGTCCCAGCCCCAGTCCCAGCCCCAATCCCAGCCCAAATCCCAGCCCCAATCCCAGCCCCAATCCCAGCCCCAGTCCCAGCCCCAATCCCAGCCCCAGTCCCGGCCCCAATCCCAGCCCCAGTCCCAGCCCCAGTCCCAGCCCCAATCCCAGCCCCATTCCCAGCCCCAATCCCAGCCCCAGTCCCAGCCCCAGTCCCAGCCCCAGTCCCAACCCACACCTCCCCCCAGCCCTGAACCCCACCCCCCAAACACCCCCATGGCCCCCAGCCCCATTCTGGGGGTGGTTTTGGAGGTCGGGGGCACCATCTGGGGACACTGCCCACATCCACGCTCCACGGCAGGGTCCCAGCTCCGTGTCCCCACAGAGGGACCCGGAGGAGAGCACTTTGGGGCCACCCCGCAGGAAAGGGGTGTCTGGAGCAGAGGTGGCCCCCAAACCTCTCCCCTGCATTGTCACCCCACCCTGACACGGCCCCCACAGGAGACACCCGGGGAGACAGAGCCAGACCCCCCAGCTGGTGTCACCGAGCGGGGCTGGGGACACTCACCCTGTCCCCCTTCTCCCCGGGGGGCCCGGCAGCCCCGGGAGCTCCTGCTCTGCCCTGTGCGGGGACAAGGGGGGACATCAGCCTCGGGGGGACGCTGGGGCTCAGCCCTCCCCGTGCCCCCCACCCCAGCACTTACATCGGCTCCTGGGGGCCCGGGGGGACCGATGGGACCCGGGGGGCCGGGGGGACCTGCAAGGAGAGGGGACACGGCTCAGCCCCGCCTTGGGGCACCCGAAGGCATGGGGGGGTGACAAAGGGAAGGGGGCGACACCCTCACCCATTGGCCCCACGGGTCCGGGGGGTCCCATGGGACCCGTGATGCTCCTGGTGGCTTCGGTGAAGGTGTTGGAGAGGACAGGGTCCCCTGGGGGGAGAACAGAGGGGGTTGTTTGGGGCTGGGCCCCCCGTGGCTCCCGGCACCACCTGGGGACACTGGAGGGACCACAGACCCCTCCCCTGCTCACCCCCGTGTCTCGTCCCTGTCACCCCAATGATGGCAGAACGTCCCTCCCCAGCTCTTCCCAGTGCCCCACACCTCATTGCTGGCACCCCAGTGCTGCCCAGTGCCCCACATCTCATCCCCGGGACCCCAGTGCCAGCCAGGGGGTCCCCACACCACCCCCAGCCCCCCAACCTGGCTCTGCCCCAGCCCCCAACCCAGTCCCGTTCTTGGGGACCCCCCCAGCCCAGTCCCCCTTACTGGGCTCGGCCAGTCGGGGAATCGCCGGCCCCACAGGGGCAGGGGGGCCCGGGGGGCCGGGGGGCCCGGGTAACCCCTTCTCTCCGGGGAACCCCCTGGCTCCATCTCGCCCGGGTGGTCCTGGGGGGCCGGGGGGACCTGCAGGGAAGAAGAGGAGGGTGAAGATTGGGGCGTGCCCAAAGCTGTGCAGCGCTGGAGCCCTTCTGAGCCCCCAGAACTGCTGCATGGACCCCCCGAGATCTGCCCACCAGCAAAGGGGGGGCTCGGCTGGGCCAGGCACCAGGCTGGGGTCCCCCCACTCTGTCCCCCCTTACCTGGGGGCCCCACCGGACCCTTCACTCCAGGAATTCCCGAGGGTCCCCGTCCTCCCACGTCGCCCTTGGGGCCGGGGGGTCCCCTCCAGCCGGGTCTCCCTGCGGCACAGCAGCACCCTGAGGGTGGGGACACCCGGGGACAGCCCCTCGGGGTGCCCCCGCCCACACCCAGAGCTGGCCTGTCCCCGTGGCTGGCTCAGTGTCACAGCTGGGGTGGGACAGCTTTGCTTTTCCCCCAAAGTGAGGGGTCCTGCACCCTCCCCGCCCCTCCCCCAAATACTGACAACACCCCGGTGCGCTCCCAGCCCTGCGGGTGCTGTCAAGTGTCGCTGTCGCTGTCACCCTGCCTTACCATCATCCCCGGGGCTCCCGCGGGCGGCTGGGGACCCCCAGAGCTGCCCAGCCTCGGGCCCCCCGCTCTTGGGGGCTGCTGGGGTGGGGGGCTCGGCCACCGCCAGCCGGGCCACCTGGCAAAGACACGGGAGGGGTGGGTGACAGCGGGGGGCACAAGGTGACCCCCCCAGGGCTCTTGTGCCCCTCAGGGGGTGCAGGGGGAGGTGGCCAGACCCCAAACCTGCGCCTCGAGGGTGGCGAGCCGGGCTGTCAGCTCCCCGACACGGCTGCAGTTCAGACACCCTGCGGGGGGAAATCGGGGGGCACAGGCGGTGGGGTGGGGGGCACCCAGCCCCCTGTGCCCCCCCCGGCGGGGCTGGGGAGGGACCCACCTGAGAAGGCCGTGGGGTGCAGGGGGGGCCGGCGCGGGGCTGCGCTGGGGCGCCCGGTGTCCCGCAGGGTGAGGAGGGTGTGAGCCTCTGCCGAGGAATGGGGGGTCAGCAGGGGGGCACCCCCCGGGGGGGCATCGCCTCCTGTCAGAGACCTTCCCGTTGTGCTTCCCTCCAACGAGCTGGGGGTGCAGGGCCCCACCCTCGCTCTAGGTGAGCCTCACACCCACAATCCCACCCAGAACCCTGAGTCAGGATTGCCCAAACCCACCCGTGGTTTTGAACCAGACCCCCAAAACCCTCCATGACCGCACACCAGACCCCCCCGACCCTCCAAACCCACCCACGGTCCTTAACCAGACTCCCCAAATCTCCCCATGATCACCCCCAATCTCAGCCCCAAACCAGCCCCAGCCCCCCCCAGTTCCCTCTCTCAGCCTGAACCCCATCTCCCCAAACGCCCAAAAGCGGGGGACACAATCCTGGGGACACTGCCCGCATCCACACCCCATGGTGGGGTCCCAGTCCCCTGTCCCCACCGAGGGACCCTGGGGACAGCGGCTTGGGGCCACCCAGCACGGCAGGAAAGGGGTGTCTGGAGCAGAGGTGGCCCCCGAGCCCCCCCACGCTGTCACCCCACCCCGGCACGGCCACCACCGTGCTGCAGGGGACAGCCCTAAGTGGGGCCAGATGTGGGGCAGGCGGCCAAGCACGCAGGGAGGAGGAGGAGGAGGAGGAGAAAGAGGAGGAGAAGGAGGAGAAAGAGGAGAAGGAAGAACCCCCCACCTCCCCCAGCGCTGCTCCCACCCAGCTGCCTCCCGATCCCCCGTGTCACCCGCTGCCCTGCAGACCCTCGGTGCCACCCCGGGCTGTCCCCACCCCTGGGTGCCACCTGCTGTCCTCACAGCTCCGGTCCCACAGAGCCAGGGCTGGGCTGGGACCCGCAGTGGGCTCCTGGGGGAGAGGGAGGAGGAGGAGGAGGAGGAGGAGGAGGAGGAGGAGGAGGAGGAAGAGGAGGAGGAGTGGTGACAATGGGGACAAAGACCCCCCTGTCAGGAGCTGGCAGTGCCTGTCCCCCCCCCGCACGGCACAGCCTCGCACCCATTCATCCACTGCCCACATGGACCTGGCCACCCGTGGGTGGGGGGCTGCACCCCCCTCGTGGGCACTGCCCTGCTGAGGAATGTCCATCTCTCCATCCACCCACACCCCGTCCATTGCCTGTTTCAGTTCCCACCAGGAACATCCCATTCACTCCTGTCCCCCTGACTGGTCACACACTGCCCACCCAGCGGGATCTCCATCCATCCATCCATCATCCATCACCCATCCATCCATCCATCCATCCATCATCCATCAATCATCCATCCATCATCCATCCATCATCCATCCATCATCCATCCATCATCCATCCATCATCCATCCATCATCCACCCATCCCTCATCCATCCATCATCCATCCATCCATCCATCCATCATCCATCATCCATCCATCATCCATCATCCATCCATCATCCATCCATCATCCATCCATCATCCATCCATCCATCATCCATCCATCCATCCATCCATCCATCCATCCATCATCCATCCATCCATCCATCCACCCATCCATCATCCATCATCCATCATCCATCATCCATCCATCCATCATCCACCATCCATCATCCATCCATCCATCATCCATCATCCATCCATCATCCATCATCCATCCATCATCCATCCATCCATCATCCATCCATCCATCCATCCATCATCCATCATCCATCCATCCATCATCCATCCATCCATCCATCCATCATCCATCCATCCATCATCCATCATCCATCCATCCATCCATCATCCATCCATCATCCATCCATCCATCATCCATCCATCCATCCATCATCCATCCACCCACCCACTGGTCCTTCTCCTCACCCACCCCCACCAGTGTCACCAAAGGCCGTGTCCCACAGCCCCTCCCCACCCTGTCCAGGTCCCCCATCCACACCAGCTCCCACCTTCCTCGCAGTTGGCTCCGGCGTGTCCGGGGCAGCAGCGCCATTCCAGCGCCGTCAGTGTCCTGTAGGTCACCCTGTAGAGCGGCCGGACCACGGCGCGGTAGCTGCGGCGCAGAGGGGAGCGCTCAGACCCGTGCTGGGGCCACCACGGCTGTCCCTGCTGCCAGGGGACCCCGGTGGCCGCGCTCACCTGCCCCCGCTGCAGGCCAGGGGCCAGCGGCAGCCCTGGAAGACCCTCTGGAGGAAGGTCCCGTTCTGGACGTGGCACGACACCGTCCGTGTCACTGTGTAGGAGCACCAGTTGCTGCAAGGGAAACCAAACTGCTGATGCCCCCAGCCCTTCCACAGGGACACCGTGGGGGTGCTGCCACCCGAACTGTCACCTTGGGAGAATCCCATTCCCGGTTTTTGGGGTGCCCATGGGGGAGCCCTGCCCTGACACGTTGTGGGGAGCTGGGGCCCCACATTCCTGCTGCATTCCCGGCATGGCGCTGGCGCCGGCTGGCCTGGAGCGGGGCCCGGAGCCCCCCCGCACCCCCAGCCCACCCCACACAAAGGCTCCTTTCTTCTGCCCCACATGCCAGGCTCTGCCCACCCCCTCCCCGGGCACCCCAGCCTCAGTTTCCCCCTGCGGAGGGGGACACACCAGTGCCGTGACACACCGAGTGTCTGTGTCCCCGCGGCAGGAAGGACTCGCCGTACCCTCGGCAGCTCCGAACTCAAAGGCTGCACAATTTGGGTCAAAAAATGAGCTTTTTGGGACCGCTGCAGCGCTGCAAAGGAGGGAGGCGGTGGCAGCGGGGACAAGCGGGCGCCGCGGGGGGACAATTGTCTGGGAGGTGCCGGAGGCGGGGGGGACAGCGGGGTGGCACAGGGCTTTCCGGCTGGGCAGCGTCCCAGGCGGGCACCGTGCCAGGGCCATGGAAGCGCAGAGCCCGCCGGGGCTGTCGCCACGCTCCCGCTGCCACCCTGCGGTGCCACGGGGGTCCCGGCTGGCATCGTCCCCCTCGGAGGGACAGCCAGCTCCTGGGCGGTGCCAGCTCCAGCTGTGGAAATGCCTGTTGGGATGGGATGGGATGGGGATGGGTCCCGGCTCGCTTCCCGAGGGGAATGCCCTCCCAGGAGCGGGGCAGGGAGCGAGGCAGGCTCTGGCATGTGAGCGCCCGCCTGGCCTGGAGCGACCCCGGCCCACCCGGCTCCGCACCGGCACCGAGGGGCTCCGGGCTCTGCTGCCAGCGCTTGTGCCCACCCGGGGCAAAGCCCACACCAGGCTTGGCTCCGAATCCCACTCCCATTCCCAAAATCAGCCGCTTGGCTTTGCGCCCCCGACTTTGGGCACGTGGGATCGCAGCGATTCGTCAGGGAGGGATGGGGTGGGATGGGGTGAGCGCTCCTGGGTGCTGGGTGGTGGCCTGGGGGGTCCCGGGGGGACACGGCAGGGTTGTGCCAAGGCGCCGGGGGCTTCCTGGGCTTGGCCGGGAGGGGAAGGGGAAATGAGGCGGCTTCTGCCCGTCGCCTCACCGAGCCGAGCGGAACCGGGAGGTCCCGGCAATCCGGTGCCGGAGACACGGCCAGAGACAAGGGTTTCCTGTAAACACCACCCCCACACCACCGCTGCGGCGGGACAGCGACCACAGCCTCCCACAGCACCCACAGACCCCCGGAATGGGCCACCTCCAGGGCACGGGCAGGACCCTGGGGCTGGGGACCTTCGCTCTTCACCAACTCCAGCACTCCCACCATGCCCAGCATTCCAGTAGTCCCAGCACGCCAAGGCAGCCGCAGGATCCCAATACGCCCAGGCAGACCCAGCAGCCTCAGCATGTCCCTGTACGCCCAGGCAGCCCCAGGAGTTGCAGCAGTAGTGCCAGGA
This sequence comes from Poecile atricapillus, assembly GCF_030490865.1. Taxonomy (NCBI): domain Eukaryota; kingdom Metazoa; phylum Chordata; class Aves; order Passeriformes; family Paridae; genus Poecile; species Poecile atricapillus. The sequence goes on along the minus strand of NC_081264.1, from coordinate 12,368,047 downwards.
TGCCCAGCAGCTCCAACAGTCCATCCCAGTAGCTCCAGTAGCCCCAGTAAGCCCAGCCCCAGTATGCCCAGGCAACCCCTGGATCCCAAAACGCCCCGGTAGCCCCAGACCTCCCTGCACCCTTCTGAGCCTGGCACCTCTGATCCCCCCAGTAGGTCCAGTTAGACCCAGTAACCCCCCAGTAAGTCCTGCCGGCCCCAGGAACTCCCGGCCCCAGCAAGTCCAGCTAACTCCAGTATGGCCCAGTACCCCCAGCCTGCCCCTCCCTGGAGTGCCCAGCAGCCGGTGCCCCCCGGTCCATGGTGCCCCCTCGGCCGGGACACAGCCCCGCAGTACCCACAGAACGCCGTGCCTGATGCCCCCGACAGCCGACACCCCCATGCCTGATACCTTGGACCCCCTGGCACCCCCAGATCCCCGGAGTCTCCCAGGTGCCCACATCCTACGTCCCTGGTGTCCCGGGTCCCTGATGCCCCCGGTGCCAAGCCCTCGGTACCCGCCGGTGCCTGGTGCCCCCGGGACCCCCCCCCAGCCAGCAGGCGATGCTGCCCGGTGCCGGTGCCCCATCCCCGTACCCGGTGCCCCATCCCCGTACCCGGTGCCCCATCCCCGTGTCCCCGGTGCCCCATCCCCGTGTCCCCGGTGCCCCATCCCCGTGTCTACCGGTGCCCCATCCCCGCGTCTCCGGTGCCCCATCCCCGTGCCCGGTGCCCCATCCCCGTGCCCGGTGCCCCATCCCCGTGTCCCCGGTGCCCCATCCCCGTGTCCCCGGTGGCGGTACCTGCGGGCGGCGGGCGGCAGCAGGGCCGGGCTCCAGGCGGCTGCGGGCAGCGGCAGCAGCAGGCAGAGGTTGAGGCAGAGCCCCAGGGCTGCGGGCAGAGCTGCGGGCAGGGCCGGGCGGCGGCAGCACCCCCGGCCCCCGGCCATGCCGCTCCGCGGGGCTCGGCGCTGCCCGGCCACCGGCACCGAGCGGGAGGCGGGGGAGGGGAGGAGGAAGGAGAAGGAGGAGGAGGAGGAGGAGGAGGGATGGAGGAGGGATGGAGGAGGGACCCCCCGCTTGCCCCCCCCGCCTGCTCCCCCTTCTTCCGCCCCGCCGGCAGAGGGGTCCCGCTGGCGGGGCGGACACGGGGTGCGGGGGCAATTTGGGAGGCTGGGGGGACAAACCGGCCCGGGGGGAGCAGGAACGGGGGCCAGGGGAAGCTCAGCCCGGGGAGGGGGCGCGATGCGCGGCTGGGCCCGGCTGTGGGACACCGGTCCCCGTGGGAGCGGCCGGGGAGCGCTGTGAGCGTGGGAACACACGCGTGTGCAGGACCCTGCGTGTGCCTCCCTGTGTGGGCGCGTGGCTTTACCCAAAACTCCGCATTTGTCCATTGAATCGCACACTTTTACACGCGCAGAACCCACGCGCGTCTGCACACCCAGGTGTGTTTGTGCCCGCGTGTGTGTGCAGGGCCCGGGCGTGTGCTCACCCACCCACCCCCTCCTGCCTGTCCGCCTCTTTGTCCCGTCCGTCTGTCTGTCTCCTGCTGTTCTTCCAGCTGCCTCTGCCATGTGTGTGTGCGTGTGTGTGGTCCCTGTGTCGGGGCGTGCAAGGAGACCGTGTGTGTGTGTGTCTGTGTCTGTGTGTGTGTGTGTGTGCATGGGTGTGCGCGGGTGGTCCCCAGCGGGGAGCCCTGCAGACAGTCTGTCTGTCTGTCTGTCTGTCTGTCCGTCTGGGGGCACATCCCTGCAGCGGCAGCACCCCGGGACCCCCCACCCTGTCCTCTGCGGGGTGTGGGTGGGGGGTCTCTCCAGCACATCCCCCCCACCTGTCCCCGTGCTGGGGACACAGGAGGAGCCGGCTCTGGAGCGCTCCCCCCGGGGGACCCCCAGCCGTGGGTGTCCCTCGGTGCTCGGGGTCACCCCCACCCCTCCGGCCCCCCGGGTGTCCTTGAGGCGGGACCCACGTGCTGTTTACCCTCGTGGGTGCCGCAGGAGCCGAAGGTCACCCACGCTCCTGCTCAGACTAAACACGGCTGCGGCGGCGGGGGGGCCCGCGGGTGGGGCCGGGGGTTCTGCAGGGGGGGATGGGTGCACGTCTGTGTCCCCACACGGATGTAGAGCCCCGGCTGCACAGGATCCTGTCCCCAAGGCCCTAAATGACACCCGCCCGGCCCTGGGGTCCCCCGCCATGGTCACCCCCTCTCTGATGGCTGAGACCCTTCAGGGCTCCTGGGGGGGGGCTTCGGGTCCCTGTGCCATGGCCCTGTCCCACCTCGGTGTCCCCATCACAGCTCCGTGTCCCTGCTCTGGCTCCAGGTGCCCATGCCGTGTCCCTGCCCTGGATTTATGTCCCCGTGGCATGACCCAGCTGTCCCCATGCTGTGTCCCCACCCGGCTCTAGGTCCCATTTCCAGATCGCTGTCCGTCTCCGTGTCCCCATCCCCATCCCCACGGCCCTGTGCCCTGCCCGTGCCAGCCCCGCACGACACCCGAGCACAGCTCATTGCACCGATGGCCCGTGCCCGTGCGGGCTGGCGCCGTGGGGACAGCAAGGGGGACGGGTGGGTGTCCCCACGCCCGACCCCGCTCCTCCGGGACCCCCCGGGCTGCCCCTTCAACGTGCCCGAAGCCACCAGGTGGCACTGCGAGGTCATCGCTGCCCGGCCCCCAAGCTGCCCCTAACCCTGCCCCCAAATCTGCCCCTCCAGGGGTAAAACCCCAGTGTCAAACTCCCCTGTCCCCAAATCTGTCCTGCCACGGGCACAGCCCTGACAACTCCTCTGCCTCCAGGTCTGTCCCTTCGTGGTCTCAGCCAGAGTCACAACTCCTGTCCCCAGATCTGTCCCCAGATCTGTCCCTTGGCGGGCAGAGCCATGAGCCCTTGGCTGAAAGTGCTGTATTTTATATATAAATTTATATTTGTATGTATTTATATATAGACACATTTATATTTATAGGCTTATATATATAGATTTATACATAATTTTGTATTATATTACATGAAAGTGCCTAGTATTAGGGTGCCTTTGTGGCTCAGGGCCTCCTGCCACCTCCCGTGCCTCAGTTTCCCCACAAGGCTGTGGGAATCATCTGTCCTAAGGGGGGACAAAGTGTCCCCCCCAAGCAGGATGGTAGAGCTGGGGGACAACCCCATCTAGTGTGTGTCCCCAGTGTGTGTCCCTGCTCCCGGTGTGTGTCCCCAGTGTGGTCCCTGCTCCCGGTGTGTATCCCCAGTGTGTGTCCCTGCTCCCCCGGTGTGTGTCCCCAGTGTGTGTCCCTGCTCCCGGTGTGTATCGCCAGTGTGTGTCCCTGCTCCCGGTGTGTGTCCCCAGTGTGTGTCCCTGCTCCCGGTGTGTGTCCCCACTGTGGATGCCCACACCCAGGACAGGTCCCCTACATGTCCCTGGAGTGTCCCCACGGTGCCCACTCGGGTGTGGGTGTCCGGTCCCCGTCCGGTCCGCCCTTGCAGACACCGCAAGCCCCGTGCGTGTCCCCAGTACCGACACCCGGTCCCGGTGCGTGTCCCCGGTGCGTGTCCCAGCTTCCCCGACCGTGACCCCGCTCCCGATGCGCGCCTCCGGTGCCGATGCCCGGTCCCGGTGCGTGTTCTCCCGATCCCGGTGCCGATGCCCGGTCCCGGTGCGTGTTCCCGATCCCGGTGCCGATGCCCGGTCCCGGTGCGTGTTCCCGATCCCGGTGCCGACTCCCGCTTCCCCGTGCGTGCCCCCGCTCCCCGGCGCGCGTTCCCGGCGCGCGTTCCCGGCTCTGGTGCCCGCGGCCGTGCGCGCCGCCGGTGCCGGTGTCGGTGGCTGCCTGGCGCTGGCTGAGCGCTGCCGCCGCCCGGCCCCGCGCCCGTCGCCGCCGCCGCTGTTCCCGGTGCCGGTTGCGGGTCCCGGTGCGGCCGCGGCCGCCGGAGGTAACGGCGCGGGGGCCGCGGCTCGGGGCGGCGGCGGCCATGGCGGGGCGGGGGGGGCGGCTCGGGGGGCGGCGGGACCGGGCACCGGCGGGCTGGGGGATGCCGTGCATGGCGGGGGAACCCGGCGCCGGGGTGGGGGGAACGAGGCACCGGCGGGGCTGGAGCTGCCGCGCCTCGGGGGGACCGTGCGCCGGAGGGATGGGGGCTGCCGTGAATCGGGGGGGACCGTGCGCCGGGGGGGGGGCACACAACAGGCACCGAGCGGGGGGAGCCCGCCGTGCTCGGGGATACCGTGAGCCGGGGGGGCCGTGCGCCGGCGGCCTGGGGGGTGCCGTGCACCGTGGGGGACCGACCACCGGCGGGGGACTCTGCACCGGGGGGCTGCCGTGCGGCGGGGGGGGGGGACACCGTGCACGGGGGCCGGGCCTGGCCTTTCAACCCCCCCTCCACGAAGAGCAGCCGGGCCCCGTTTTGTGGGGGGCTGTCGGTGCCGGGGATGGCTCGGGCCGCGCGGTGCCGGGGGGTGCTCAGGGCTGGGGTGAGGGTCCCCCCCCGTCCGCGGTGCTCGGGGTCACGGCGGGCGCGGGGCTGGGCGCACACGCGTGTGGGGTGCGCGGTGCGTGCGAGCACAGCCCAGCCCGAGCGTGTGGCCGTGTGTGTGAGAATGCGGGGGGGTTGTTGTGCTGCCGCGGCTCCCCGTGTGCGTCCGTGCCGGTCCCGCTGTCTGTCCGTGTCACCGGCTGCGCGTGTGTCCGTGTGTCTCGGTGTCAGTGTGTCTGTGTGCACCCGGCCGTGGGCTGTCCCTCTGTCTGCCGCCTGTTTGTGCAGCCAGTCCCCCTTGCCCGGGGCCCCCCCACCCTTCGCCGTGGGGCTGGGGGCTGCCGTGGCTGGGATCGGGGCCGGCCGGGAGCGGGGGGCCGGGATCACCTCCCGATGCCTGCAGTGCAGATCATAAATCAGCGGCGGCTGGAGCGGGATCCGGGGCCCGCGGGCTCCCCGGCACCCAAAGCGGGGTAGCGATGAGGCTTCCCGGGCTCGTGGGACCCCCAGCAGCCCCCCAGGGCCGTCAGCAGGGTGGCCTGTCCCCCCCCGTCCCCGTTGTCCCTCTGTCACGCCGGAGGCCAGCAGCCAGCCGGGGCTGGCAAGCAGCCCACGCTGCCAGGGCTGCGGGCACCGCGGCCTCGCTGCCCGCCGGCCCCTCGGGGCGATGGGGACGGTCCCCCAGCTGCCACCGGCCCCGCGGTACCCGGGGTGACCCGCGCTGTGGCCCTGTTTTGCAGGTGACACCCCCCCTCACTTGGCACCAGCTGGGGACAGCCGTGGAGCCGGAGAGGACGCAGGCTGAGCAGCAGGACACGAGGAGGAAGAGGAGGAGTGGGCGTCTCGGGGACAGCACCGTGGCTGTGTGTCCCCGTCACCGTTCACAAACACCGCCATCCTTGAGCCGACGCAGTCTGCGAGGTCCTGGTGGATTTTTTGGAGCCTGAGCCCTGCCGGCACCGCGGGGAGGAGGAAGAGCCGGGAAGACGTGCCGGGTGATGGATGGCCCCAGCCCCGCTCGGCGGCCTCGGGGGAGCGGGACCGGCGGCTCGGGGACCTCGGGGACCTGGCTGGCAGCACCCGCCTCTGCAGAGCCCCGCAGCGCCTGCTCCGCTGAGCTCCGGAGCCCGCGGCCGGCGGCAGCCGGGAGGATTTGGAGGGGCCCCGGGTGACCCCCGAGTCCCCGTGGCGGGGGATGGTGCGGGGCTGAGCCGCCGTCCCCCGGGCATGGCACGGCAGGGCTCGGGGGCCATGCTGGCCTCGGGGGGCCTGGGGTTCCCCCCCCAAAACCTGGCCCGCGTGGTGGTGTGGGAGTGGCTGAATGAGCACGGGCGCTGGAGGCCCTACTCGGCCGCCGTGTGCCACCACATCGAGAACGTGCTGAAGGAGGACGCCCGTGGCAGCGTGGTGCTGGGACAGGTCGATGTCCAGCTGGCACCCTACGTCATCGACCTCCAGTCCATGCATCAGTTCCGGCAGGACACGGGTAAGGGCTTGGCACGGAGCCAGGAATATCCAGCCACCTGTCTGTCCTTCCATCTGTCCATCCGTCTGTGCAGCCATCCATCCACACAGCCATTGCTCCTCCTCTCTCTCCTTCCATCCATCCATCCATCCATCCATCCATCCATCCATCCATCCATCCATCCATCCATCCATCCATCATCCATCCATCATCCATCCATCATCCATCCATCATCCATCCATCCATCCATCCATCCATCCATCATCCATCCATCATCCATCATCCATCCATCATCCATCATCCATCATCCATCCATCCATCATCCATCCATCCATCATCCATCATCCATCATCCATCATCCATCCATCCATCATCCATCCATCCATCCATCCATCCATCATCCATCCATCCATCCATCCATCCATCCATCATCCATCCATCCATCCATCCATCCATCATCCATCCATCCATCCATCCATCCATCATCCATCCATCCATCCATCCATCCATCATCCATCCATCCATCCATCCATCCATCCATCCATCATCCATCATCCATCATCCATCCATCATCCATCATCCATCATCCATCCATCATCCATCCATCCTTGTGCCCACTGGTACATCCCTCCTTCCCGCCCTCTGTCCTTCCATCCCACCGTATTTCCATTTGTCCTTCCATTTCTCCCTCCTTCCTTCCATCCCTCTATCCTCCCATCCATCCCTTCCTCCCTCCCCCAGTCCCTGTGTGTATCTGTCTGTCTCTCGTTCCATTCATCCATGAGTCCATCACTGCATGTCTTTTTGTCTGTCATTCCATCCATCCATCCATCCATCCATCCATCCATCATCCATCCATCCATCCATCCATCCATCCATCCATCATCCATCATCCATCCATCCATCATCCATCATCCATCATCCATCCATCATCCATCCATCCATCCATCCATCCATCCATCCATCCATCCATCCATCCATCCATCCATCATCCATCCATCATCCATCATCCATCCATCATCCATCCATCATCCATCATCCATCCATCATCCATCATCCATCATCCATCCATCATCCATCCATCCATCCATCCATCCATCCATCCATCCATCCATCCATCCATCCATCATCCATCCATCATCCATCATCCATCTGTCTTTTGCTCCTTCTCTGACAGTGTATCTCTACTTTTCCCTCCTTCCCTCCTTCCCTCCTTCCCTCCTTCCCTCCTTCCCTCCTTCCCTCCTTCCCTCCTTCCCTCCCTCCCTCCCTCCCTCCCTCCCTCCTTCCCTCCTTCCCTCCTTCCCTCCTTCCCTCCTTCCCTCCTTCCCTCCTTCCCTCCCTCCCTCCCTCCCTCCCTCCCTCCCTCCCTCCCTCCCTCCCTCCCTCCCTCCCTCCCTCCCTCCCTCCCTCCCTCCCTCTCCACTTTTCTGTCACTTCATTCCCATCTCCCTGCATCCCTCCCTCCCTCCGTCCATCTGTCCATCCATCTGTTCCCTCTCCCCTCACTCTCCAGGGCTCCAGTCCCCCCATGGACCCCTCCAGGCTCCTCCATCCCTTTCCTTTCCCATCCACCATGGACCCCATCGCAGAAGGACCTGTCCCCACATCCCTCTGCGCCCTCTCCCCTCCATGGGGTGCTGTGGTGTGTCCCATTATCCCACTGTCTCCTCCAAGCTGCTCCATGCCCAGGGAAGTGGGGAGGCTCCAGTTCGGGCACTGGGAGCGGTGCTGGGCACTGGGGTGGTTGCAGCTGTGCCGGTTGGTGCTGCAGCAGCGCATCCAGGCCACGTATCCTGTGGGAAATCAGAGCTGGTCCCACCCTGGGACCAAGCCCAGACCCCATTAAAGGTGTCCCCGTCACGGTGTGACCCATAAAGCAGCACGTGCCGCTGCGCCGTGGGGGATGCGCCGTGCTGGGTGCATTCCTGCCCATCCCTGCATCCCTCCCCAGGGCAGGGTCCGGGCCAGGCCAGGCAGGGGACCTGCCACACATCAGGTGACACCCCCTGGACTTGTCTGGGGACATCCCACACCAGGTTGTGCCGCCTCAGCCCGGTCACTGATGCCACCAATGAGTCCCCAGTGGTGCCAAATGCCCCCGAGTGTGGATGTGGCTCCTGCCAGGGGCTGGACACTGAGCTGGGGACCACAGCAGGGACCTGCCACCTGCCTCTGCCATCCAGCCCGGCTCTGAATCCATCTCCAGCCCGGCACAGACTTGGCAAAGGGCAGCTTGGCACCTGCAGCCCTGAGTCAGCGAGGACGCCGGCACGACCTGGAGGGTCCGTGCTGACTCAGAGCTGCGGGAGCCACCGGGACACCCTGGCTGTCCCCATGCCACCTCCTGCCAGCTTTGGCCAAGACCCATCCTCTGACAGCAGCTGGCATCACATCCCATGGCCACGGTGCTGGGTATTCCTTGGGGCCGTGTGCCCGTGGCGGGGTCACGGATGGATCTGGGGGGACAAAACTCTTCCAGGATGTCCCTGTGCCAGCAGCACTGGGGGACAGCAATGCTGGGAGAGGGACCTCGGTGTCCCTGGGGACATGGCAGGGGATGTAGCCGCTGTCCTCAGCACTGTGTGCCCCATCCCTGGATCCGTCTCTCTCCATCACCTCTGCCCGTGGGTGAGGCCCAGGGTTTAGAGGCTGTCGCGTGGCTCACGGTGCCCGGGGACAAGAGTGTCCCCTGAGCTGAGGGTGCTCCCGGTGCCTGCTGTGACATGGGGACACGGGGACTCGTGGCAGGAGCTTGGGGCTCAGGGGGCTTGGCCCACGCAGTGCCTGGGGACAGAGAAACCCAGTGAGGGAGCGAAATGAGGTGACCCCGTTCCGAGAGCGGGGACGTGCGTCCCCTCCCGGTGGCCCTGGGGACACTGGCTTGGCCCTGTGGCTCTGGCATGGCTGGCAGAGGGGGCAGGGGACAGCTGGGCACAGCTGGTGGCCCTTGGGGGCCGGGAGCTGTGTGTGCCAAGGGGAGGGGGCTGGTCCTCCAGTGTCCTCTGGGATGTGAGGGGCAGGGGGATGTGAGGGGCAGGGGGATTTGGGATGTGGGATTTGGGATGTGGGGTTTGGGATGGGGGGTTTGGGATGGGGGGTTTGGGATGTGGGGTTTGGGATGTGGGGTTTGGGATGGGGGGTTTGGGATGGGGGGTTTGGGATGTGGGGTTTGGGATGTGGGGTTTGGGATGAGGACACAAGGGGCAGGGGGATGTGGGATTGGGATGTGGGGTTTGGGATGGGGACACAAGGGGCAGGGGGATGTGGGATTGGGATGTGGGGTTTGGGATGGGGATGTGAGGGGCAGGGGGATGTGGGATTTGGGATGTGGGGTTTGGGATGGGGACACAAGGGCAGGGGGATGTGGGATGCAGTTGCAAGGACCACTGGGTCCGGGATCCGTTATCCCGGGATTGCAGGATGTGGGATTTGGGCGAGAGCGAGCAGTGGGATGGGGGACATGGATGAAGGAGGCAGGGCTGGGAGCTGAGGTGGGATACAGGACACGGCGGGGAGGGGCAGCGGGGTGTGGGTGGGGGTGGCTGGAGCCAGCAGTGGGATTTGGGATGTGGCAGGAGCGGGCAGCAGGGCCCCCCCGCTCCCCTCCCGCGGCCCCGCCGGAGCTGCCTCAGCACAAGGCGGCAGCTGGGGCCTGGCTCTGCTGCCTGATGCGGCCGATGATTAATGACCGTTAATTAGAGCCGTTAATCGAGCTGGGCAAACGGTGCCGGCGAGGGGATGGACGGGCCCCGTGCCGGGGGGGCACTCGCGGGGGGGGCTGCGGTGCCTCCCCTCGCTGCGGAGCTCCGGAGGGGGCTGCAGGATCCGGCTCCATCCCAAACAGGGGCCGGGATTTGGCATGTGGGACAATCCTGGCTGTGTCACTGCCAGAGCCAGCAGCTGTCAGGAAACCTCTCCTGACCGGGAAATGCTTCCCCTGCTCCGGGATGGCCACGGGGAGGGGAGGGGAGGGTGGGGAAGGGCTTGGAGCAGAGGGATGGAAATAAACGGGGAAAAGCACAAGGGCTGAGCAGCATCGCCCTGCCCAGGGCAGCCGGGACGGTGATCCCGAGCGCTGCCAGGCCGAGCCGCTGTCACCATGGTGGGTTGAGGGTTCATCCGCAGGGAAGCGTTGTTGGGGACTGTTGTGAAGGGGGAGAGCGGCTGCTGCACCCCGAAACGCCTCTGTACCCCAGTCCCTGCGGGATGGAGGGGTGGAGGACGGACACAGGGATGTCTGTGCAGGTGTGGGTCCCTTCACTGGTGTCACCCCTCCCGCGTCTCCCAGGGACCATGCGCCCCGTCCGGAGGAACTTCTACGACCCCTCCTCGGCGCCGGGGAAGGGAATCGTGTGGGAATGGGAGAACGACAACAACTCCTGGACTCCCTACGACATGGACATCTGCATCACCATCCAGAACGCCTACGAGAAGCAGCACCCCTGGCTGGACCTCTCCTCCCTGGGCTTCTGCTACCTCATCTACTTCAGCAGCATGTCCCAAATGAACCGGCAGACGCAGCGCAAGCGGCGGCTGCGGCGCCGCATGGACCTGGCCTATCCCCTCACCATGGGCTCCATCCCCAAATCGCAGTCGTGGCCGGTGGGCGCCAGCACGGGCACCCCCTGCTCGTGTCCCAGTGCCTGCTGGTCAACAGCACCCGCGCCGCCTCCAACGCCATCCTGGCGTCCCAGCGCCGCAAACTCTACCCCGGCGCCGTCCGCCAGAGCAGCACCTTCGCCGGGGGAGCGCTGTGGCCGCCGGGGACGGGGACACCGGCGGTGGTGGCGGGGGGCGCGGCCAAGGGTGAAGGGCTGCGGGTGGCCGGAGCGGGGTTCGCCCCCGGGCAGGGCGTGCCCAGCGCGGCGCTGCCCGGTCTCAACAACCTCAACCGGCCCGGGACGCAGCGAGGGGCTGGGCTGGGCGCCAGGGCCGCTGTTCCCCCCGGGTAAGATGGGTGGGTGGGGAGGGGACAAGCGGGGTGTCACCGAGGCGGGGGGGGTGCAGGGATGGGCACACAGAGGCCACGGAGGTGGCTCGTCCCCTGCAGGCGGCCCCAGCTCTTGTGGCACTGTGTCACCTCCAGCCCCGGGGTCCCCACCCTGGGGATGTGGTGGTGGGAGGGACACCTGGATCGTCCTGGTGGTCCTTGGATCCCTGCAGAGGGGATGTGGTGATCTGTGCCAGGCCGTGCCGTGCTATCCATGGCAGCTGGAGCACCTGGAGTGCCTGGTCCCAGGGGAATGGTGTCCCCAAGGCCAACATGGGCTGTGTGACCCAGCTCCCGGCCTGATGCCACCTCCCTGGGGAGGGCACAGCTGTGGGGAGGGACCACAGCCCTGCTGCCCCTTCTGTGGGGGGAATAATTCACCAGGGGGGTCCAGGTGGGTGAGCAGACCCCTGGAATTGTGTCCTGGTCCCACATCTCCACTGTTCACCATGGTGGGTTGGCCTGGTGTCCCCTCGGGGCTGTCAGCACCAGGCTGGGGGGACAGGTGTGTTCTCTGAGCCCCTGGCAGCTCCTGGCACATTTCCTTCTCCTGCTGACACCCTGCTTTCACTTCCATGAGCTGGGTGCTGGGCTGAGCAGTCCTTGTCCCTGCCCCCATCGCTGTCCCTGTCCTGGCACATACCTATGGACAGGTAGGAGTGGGCCAGGAATACCCTGGGATGGGGCTGGGCCTCCATCGCTGCCCTGGCCTTGGTGTGGGTAGAGGAGTTTGGGAATGAAGGAAAACGCCCTCAGCCCCAGCTCGTGTGGGGCTGAGCTCTGCTGAAATCATCCCTGCGATGGCTGGGGTGGGAGGGATTTTGGGATCAGGGAGGGGAATGATGCCACTGCTGGGGCTGTTCCCAGGCCCCTTCCCTTCCCTTCCCTTCCCTTCCCTTCCCTTCCCTTCCCTTCCCTTCCCTTCCCTTCCCTTCCCTTCCCTTCCCTTCCTTCCCTTCCCTTCCCTTCCTTCCCTTCCCTTCCCTTCCCTTCCTTCCCTTCCCTTCCCTTCCCTTCCCTTCCCTTCCTTCCCTTCCCTTCCCTTCCCTTCCCTTCCCTTCCCTTCCCTTCCCTTCCCTTCCCTTCCCTTCCTTCCCTTCCCTTCCTTCCCTTCCCTTCCCTTCCCTTCCCCATCCATCTGTCCATCCCTCCCTTCCTCCCTCTGTCCTTCCCACCCCTATGGACACGTCCCCTCCCCGGTACCAGTCCCCATCTCCCCCTGGGCTCGGTGCCGCTGCTGGCAGCCTCAGGAGGGTGGGGGTCCCTGGGGGTCCCTGGCAGGTCCCCGCGGGGCCGTGGGACACCGGGGTACCCTGACAAGGCCCCCAGCCTGGAGCGAGGAGGCCGTGATGCCCCCGGTGCCGTTGGGTGCCCAGAGCTGGCCGGGTGGCACCGGGTGACCCCCCGAGCTGGTCAGGGGACACCCTGTCTGGGGACAGTGCCAGCAGCCCCGCAGGGGACATTGCCCTGTGTCCCGTGGGGATGCCGCTGCTCTGGGGCCCTGCAGTGCCAGGAGGGGACAGTGCCAGCCCTGCCAGCCCGCCTGAGCCCCCTCCCCTCCCGTCTCCGTGCAGGGTCCCGGCGCTCCCGGTCAAGAACCTGAACGGCACCGGCCCGGTCCATCCCGCCCTCGCAGGTAAGCGGGGTCCGGCCGGGGGTCACCGCGGGGTGACAGCGCGGGCGGGGAGCGGGGGACGCTGCCAGGGGCTGGGACGGACGGACAGACGGACAGACAGGCGCTCTCCCGGCGCAGGGATGACGGGGATCCTCATGTGCA